>NC_137217.1:20049630-20524630 GCF_949987685.1 Ammodytes marinus | reverse complement strand
TTCTCAGTTGCCGCTCCTAAATTGTGGAACGAGCTCCCCCTCCATATTAGACAGGCCCCCTCACTGCCCATTTTTAAAACACGTCTTAAAACCCATTTTTACTCCTTGGCTTTCAACCCAGCATGAGACCTTAATTTTGTTTTAGTGTCCTATGGTGTATTTTATTCATTGTGCTTATTAGTTTTATTTGTTTAAATAGTTTTTTCTGAATTTTAAATTGTTGTTTTGTTTTTAAATTGTTTTATCTGCATTATGTACAGCACTTTGTTTCGGCTGTGGTTGTTTTAAAGGGCTTTATAAATAAAGTTGAGTTGAGTTGAGTTGAGAATAAAATGCAAGGACCTGAGAGAAAAGGATAACAAGTGTGAACAGCTATACACTCTTCGTTCCCACGGCTCACTTTTCATAACAGTTCCCAAAGTCTGCACTGAACTACGTGAAAGAGCTTTACTGATAGAGTTCAACACCTGTCAGCTAGCAACTTTAGTCTGGTAGTATACTCTGGTGCTCTGGAGTCTTGTTGTCACCATTTTAAGACTTTGGTTCCAGTAGGGAGGAAACAAAACAAGATATTACGTATCTAGAAGTGAGCTTTGGATGAAACAAGCTATTTCTCCAAGTGCTGTGGTGGCAGATATTGAATGTTGGAATGCCTATTAAAGCTCCCATATTATACACTTTTCGGTACTATTATACACCATATTATATGGTCATAGTGGTCCCTAATACTTTTTTCTTTAATTGTTTGCTGTAAAAAACTTTCAGATAATGTATTGTACTATGCTGAAGTTCAGCTAATCTCACAATGGCCTATTTTTCAAAAAGAGCTGCAGCTCCCCTCGTAAATATACAATCTTTGAGCTGCCCCCGCCCCCTGTCCGGAAGCGAAGCCAGATACGCCTCGCCCTCTGTCTGTCAGGGCCGTGGACCAATAAGAAATAGGGGTGTGGGCTGCACAGTGGAAGCTTCTGGCTTTCCAGTTTGTGAGGTCAGAAAAGGGGAAAATTCTGACTGGAGTATATTGGGGGGGAGGGGTGGGGGTTTCAGAAAGGGGGAGAGTGAGAACAGGAGAGATTGTTATTTTTTAAAATATTTTGGCAGTCTCTAGGCACACCGTGGACCCATGGATATGTTAGAACACATTTAAAAAGTGCATTTAGCATAATATGTGACCTTTAATGTAATAGGAAACATTGTATTTATCTTGTATTACTCCTGTATGTCTAAAGGTTAAAATCCTCAAAAGTGTATTACAGAGTACTCTCAGACTGTACCTCTCCAACCCCCCTCCCTTGGATACCCCCCCTGCAACAGTAAACAGTCTGTCACTGAGCTCTCCCCCACCCCCTCCCCCTCACCTGACTGCCAATTGAAACACACAACACTATTCTTGATGCTGATCTGACTTGTATTTAAGATGTGACTTGCCATCTGATCGGGGCCATTCTGCTCAGAAAGTCATCGCGGGGCTTGCTGGGTCGAATGGACCTCCATGTTCAGAACATGAAGCCTCTGTTGTTTGATTGAATACTCCTTGCTTGATTATTAAATACACTTTGTTTGATTATTACAGTCTTAAGATCTCACTTTTCTCACTACAGTGCTCTTTCAGTTCTAACCTAACCAAACCAGCAACTGACTGTAGCGTCATACTCAACCACAAAGACATGAGATTGGGATTAATTCTTTCATCTCACTCAAGAGAGCAAAGCATAAGAATATTTCCCCCCAAAAATGGCGAGCTATTCCTTTAACTAAAGATTACATTTACAAAAACAAAGTGTAAAAAAATTACAGAAGGGGATGGAAAGTGACTGTGAGGAAAGCCAGAAAGTGAAGAAAGGAACATGAAAGAATGAGGTTAGGGAAACTCAGAGCGCACAGGAGCTGATATGAACATACTTTAACAAGCAGAGGTACCTGTTCTTTGTAGAAGCTGATTGGGAAATGTACAGAAGCAAAGACAGATCAGTCTGAACGGGTCAATGCGGTTGCGTGTTTGCATGTGTGTGTGTGTGTGTGTGTGTGTGTGTGTGTGTGTGTGTGTGTGTGTGTGTTTGTGCTTGAGTCCCATAAACCAACACATCTGCGCCTGTTTGCCACTTGATGAGAACAGCAGTGAAGTGGCAGGGTCTGCACCATGGTTTGCACTCAGTCATTAGAGTGGAGCAGAGTGGCTCGTGTTTTGATATTCCCCTAATAATACACTGTATTTACTTTGTAATGACAGATTGATCAGACCTTCTGACTCTCGCTACAGGGCACGGTGAAGTCAGATGATATGTCAATGCTATGTTGCATTTATACATGTTAAAGTCAATGTGGAAAATAACAAATTACCCTTACCCAAAGTCCTTTTTCCGGCCCTGAGTAGTTTTTCCAAGGAAAAATAGTGAATAAAATTATAATTTTCTGGTTACATTCTTTCCAATATATGGATGTTCTGCTATATGGATGTTTCATGAATTGTCGAGAATTCATGAAAATTGATTGATGTAGGAAAAAACGGGACATTTAGAGAGGTCACCAAAATGAAATAAAAACATCTGAATATGAAAATAAATCTTTTGTTGCAGCCTTAAACTGTATGTTTCCTGTGAATCCACAGCAAAAAAGTCAGCCAAGTACAGCTTAATGCTGTCTATGATAATCGAAGGTGATTCACATGACTACATATCAACTTCTTTTTTCCAAACTCATAGCTTTTTCTTTTATATGTTTGGCAGCTAGACAGTTTGAAAATGGCTTTCGAAAGGACGGACAGATCTATGAAGAGAGACAGTATTGGAGTAACGTCACTTTGTAAGTCTGATTATCAGGTCTGGAGCAATAAACAATGTTTCAATCATGCCATAAGGTTTTACCAATTTCCTCTACTTGTGGTGCACAGGCCGGTATATTAAACTGAGACTATAAAAATTGGACCCAGGGTAGAAATGCCTTTGATTGTTGGCTGTGTGTGGACTACTACCTACATGCTTCTCACCTCACTTGCTGT
Organism: Ammodytes marinus; assembly: GCF_949987685.1. Lineage (NCBI taxonomy): Eukaryota > Metazoa > Chordata > Actinopteri > Uranoscopiformes > Ammodytidae > Ammodytes > Ammodytes marinus. The sequence continues at coordinate 20,521,632 of NC_137217.1, read as the reverse complement.
TGCAGAGGCATCCTGTGTAAGTGCCTCCTGGTAAATATTTACTTTGTAGAGGATATAAAGGAGCCAAGGGCGAGAGAGAGGATGGTCGAAATTAGGGGTAAGGGACTAGAGAAAGTAAAGGGCAGGAAGGAAAGAGTGCCTCAGTGTGTCTTCCTGTGCAATGTCTGTTTCTAGCTGGTGTGTCTCTTCGTTTTCTTTTCTTCTCCAATTGCACCTTTTGCTAAAACCCCCTCTCCCTCCGAAAGAATAACTTCTCCTCTTGTTACACTCTGCGCTCTCTCTGTCTCTCTTTCACACAGACACACACACACGCACGCACGCACGCACGCACGCACGCACGCACGCACGCACGCACGCACGCACACACACACACACACACACACACACACACACACACACACACACACACACACACACACACACACACACACACACACACTTTTCCATGAAATCTCTCTCTCTCTTCCTCTGACACAAACTTCCTCTCGTCTTTTCAGAAGAATCTTCTTTCCTCATCCCATTCTCTGATGCAGCAGACCGCCACAAACAGGCAAGTCCACGTCCATCCACACATAAAGCTCACTCTCCACAGCCTTCATCTCCATTTCTTCCTCATCTCACTCCCTCCCCACCTTTTTCTCCCCCCTTGCCCTTTAGCTCACCCTCCCACCACTGTGTGCAGGTCTTTCTAAAAACAGTACTCTCTTTCACTACTACTTAACTGCGTCACTTCCTTTACCACCCTCCCTTTATGCCCACACCTAACGTGCACATACACACTTCCCCTTTTGCCCCCTTCTCGTTTCCTCTGTCGCCCCTCTTGCTTCTACGCAACAGTGAAAACACACACGTACACACAGCCAATCACACTTGTGGTGGGCCTCAGTCTCGGTGTGTTATTATGACAAACACACCTAATAGATAATAGGATGTGTCACACTCAGTCTGGCTCACCCCCTCAATCACACACGCACACGCACACGCGCACACACACACACACACACACACACACACACACACACACACACACACACACACACACACACACACACACACACACACACACACACACACACACAGTACAAGCCTGGGCAAAGTTCTGCATTCACCAGCACTTAAACCTTTTTTCAAGCAATGAAAAGACTGAATGTGTAAACAAAAATGTGGACCGATACTTCCACTGCAGCAGAACATTGGGTAAATATGTAACCCAATGAGTCAGGCTCAGCCATCACAGGACTGCTATTAGCGCTGCTGCTGGCACGCACAGGCAACGTACTGTGCCAGCTACTAAATCTGTTTTAACATGGGGACTATCACACTCAGCTGGGCAGAAGCAGAAAGAAAGACAGAGAGGGGGTGAAAGAGCAAAGTCAAGTGCCCAAGATTGCCAACATGGGCCTGAATTCAAGTGTCTTCCACTTCCACTTGACGCGAGCGGCCGGGCAATAACGCGTGACAATGGAAATGCATAAGTGTGTGTGTGTGTGTGTGTGTGTGTGTGTGTGTGTGTGTGTGTGTGTGTGTGTGTGTGTGTGTGTGTGTGAGTGAGTGTGAGTGTGTGTGTGTGTGTGTGTGTGGTAGTTGTTACCCTTAATCTTATCATCTCGCCCTACGCACTCACTTGAGATGGACTTGCTACAAGTGGTCTGCTGGCATAAATAACCCTGGTCACATGTCGCTCCGGGTATTTTTGTCCCCATGATCAAATCTTATAGATCAGATTCCTTCTGTTTATTTCATTGGTCCATGCATCCAACCAATCCAGTGCGATTTCTCACACACGGTTGATGGATTTCTGTGGAACACGAACAGGAATGAAACTTTCTCATTAGACTTTTTTTTCTTTCTTTATAGCACTCTGATAAGCACAAGCGACTTGTTACTTCATGACAACTTGAAATAAGAAAGTAAGAAAAAATCAAATCAAAGAGTAAATTAACAGGGCAAGGAATTTTTTGAACATCCAGAACAGGACAGTTTTTTATACTTTGTGCTACACACACATTTCAGAGACTAACAAAAGAGTACTTAAGTGCAATTCTCAGCCCTGTAGTAATCAGGCATAAAATCCACAAATCAGTAATGTACTTTTGTTTTCAAAAAACCTCACTGTCATATGCTAAACTTCACCCTTATCGACGCCACCACAGCAGGTGTTAACAGTTGTGTGCCGGGGATTGAAAACTGTAAAACATTCAAGCTGAAATCTGTGACTCAAAACATTCTCAATCAAAAAGTTGATTGCCCGTAGCGGCCAAAAAAGTGCCAAGAACACACCGAGCCGACTATTGACTTTCCGTACGCTCTGTGCTTGCGCGGGACGTAATGTCTCCATAACAGCAGGCGGCGCTAATCTGTATTGTGGCCCAAAAAAATACGGAAACCGGAAATAATGAGACAGCTGTCTAGTCCATAAAAATAGATATAAATACGTATAAGAGCACCATTTTTAGCAGAGAGTGTCGAGCATGGTGTCGAGCAGTCAAGAAGGGTTGATGCATGTGAGTACTCGCTGAACGAAACAAACAAACACATTAAAACAATGGCTAGCAATGCGATACTGTTGTCAGCCGTTTGTGCTACCCGCCTCACTTCCGGGCTTCACTGATTCGCTGGCCCTCCACCAATCAAATTGCTCCGACTGAAAGACTGCCAGACGCCGATTGAACATGTTCAATCGGCTGAAAAGAAGCCCGACGACATCTACGACGGCCGACGTCACCGAACACACCAAACAGATTTGTGTCCCCGCCCCCTCTAGACTCTCCGACCATGTCCGATGGCCGATTATCGGGCCGGTGTGTCCTGGCCTTAAAACAGCCATTGCAATAGGTGGAAAATGTTGCAGGCTAACCATGTGTAATAGAGCCCGGCTGGTGCAGCTGATTTTGTTTAACATTTGTGAAAATATGCCACACGTGTTTGCCAAGACAGGTGCAGCCTAAAGATGTATACTTTTTTCAAGATAACAAGATATACAGAATATGTATCAATTTCAATATATAAATTTAAATAAATTGGGGATATGATCTAATCACTAAATACTCCCTATGTAGTTGTAAAACTCCTTACTATAAACCTCAATCTCACATTCATTTGAGTGAAAACAAGCATGGCATTCCTGCCTCACTGAAACCTCAGTTACTGCGAGGTAGACCTCAGCTTTTCACCTATGTGTCCAGGGAGAGTCGGCCCAATTGGACACGGCTGTCCCGTCTAAGTCTCCGGCTACTCTTCTTGGCAGCAGCACGTACTCACACTTTGCTAGAAATAATGCTCGCAGTGAGCTCTACTGAGAGGTACTAAGCAGGTCGCAACCCCAATCACCACTGCAGGCCCCGAGCAAGACATTACATCAATTCACATTGTACTACTGACACACACACACACACACACACACACACACACACACACACACACAATTCCCACAATAATTCACAATAGATATTGAATGCATGCACAAGCATAGAGGAACGTGTATGGCTTCACAGTGGAGGTGTGCATTGTGTTTGTATCCAACGTTTTGGAGTAGTGGAGGCACCATCCGTCATTTTCCATCAGATTACCCGTAGACAACCAACTAGAGTTATGGGGAATGATTTACCCACCAAATACACTTTTCTGACCTTCAGCTCCACAGTTTAAAGCCGACTAACTGCCCCCTTTCAACACATGGCATGCATATAAATCAAGCATGACTGCGGGCTATATACAGATACGGGCTAAATAAAGCAGGGGGGCACACTGAGGAGCTGGTATGAAATGATATGACCCGATAATTAAAAAGGCGTGATGCCAGTGATTCAAGTGGAATTTTTATTTTGTTTTCTTACCTGTGAGAAGCACCTGCGGTACTCCTTCTCTGGCCCAGAGCACCGGTAGACCTGCGGAACTTCTCTTCCTCCTCCATCGCTGCCTGATTCCACAGCGAGGTGCGGGTTGTGGGGGTGCTGCAGTGGGTAGATGTTGTCTGATGATGGGACCTGTGGGCTGTAGCCTTGGTGCAGCTGCTCCCTGTCTCTGTGCACAGGGCTGCTGGGACGGTGGAGAGGAGAGGAAAACAGTGAAGCGTCAGCGGGGGAGTTTGGCCGGGATAGAGGCGAGATGGGAGGAGGCGGCGCGGTGACGGACTGCCAGTCGAACCGGTGGCGTCCGGATTGAAAAGGTGGCGAATAGGAGCGCGAGAAGGGGTGAGAGGGTGGGACTCGCTCTCTGGCCCTCCCATGCTGTGTGTTGGTTTGCGAGGGCCGTTCAACGTGACGGTGCATGTTGACAGTGGAGCTGGTTGCTGTGGGAACGTCCTCGACAGCAGGTGTATCTGTGATCTCCTCATCATCATCATCATCTTCACTCCGCCCTGCCTGCCTGTTCTCTCTGTTACTCCTGCCGTCTTCTTCCACAGCTAGTCCAGGTGCTGGGGTATCAGAGTCAGTACCGTTAACAGTGTGGCGAGCCTGCCGGTTGGGACGATGTAAAGGGAGGGAGAACGGCACCCTGCCGTAACCAAACTGACCTGGACGGATGTTTGAGGACCTGTGAGACAAAGAGAAACCGACAAAAAAATAAACAGTTTATATAAGAAAATAAGTAGAAACAGGATAATTGCAGGAGAAAGATTCACAGATGGACAGAAGGAGCCAGGGGCAGAGAAAGAGCTGAAGAAAACATACTGTAGGTTTCAGATGTAACCAACATGGAGCCAGCAGGCTGCAGTGAGCTGCCAGGCAGAGTAATGAGGTTTGTATGTTTGATTTTTGTGTGGCCTGTTTATATGACAAAAAACAGAATGAATTACACTCAACAAAAATATAAACGCAACACTTTTGTTTTTGCTCCCATTTTTCATGAGATGGACTTAAAGATCAAAAATTCATTCCAGATACACAATATTACCATTTCTCTCAAACATTGTTCACAAATCTGTCTAAATGTGTGATAGTGAGCACTTCTGCTTTGCTGAGATAATCCATCCCACCTCACAGGTGTGCCACAAGATGCTGATCTGACATTATGATTAGTGCACAGGTGTGCCTTAGACTGTCCACAATAAAAGGCCACTCTGAAATGTGCATTTTTTTGCTTTATTGGGGGTCTGGGGACTCAGAACCAGTCAGTATCTGGTGTGACCACCATTTGCCTCATGCAGTGCAACACATCTTCTTCGCATAGAGTTTATCAGATTGTCAATTGTGGCCTGTGGAATGTTGGTCCACTCCTCTTCAATGGCTGTGCGAAGTTGCTGGATATTAGTGGGAAGTGGTGCACGCTGTCGTATACGCCGGTCAAGCACATCCCAAACATGCTCAATGGGTGACATGTCCGGTGAGTATGCTGGCCATGCAAGAACTGGGACATTTTCAGCTTCCAAGAATTGTGTACAGATCCTTGCAACATGGGGCCGTGCATTATCTTGCTGAAACGTGAGGTGATGTTCATGGATGTATGGCACAACAATGGGCCTCAGGATCTCATCACGGTATCTCTGTGCATTCAAAATGCCATCAATAAAATGCACCTGTGTTCTTCGTCCATAACAGATGCCTGCCCATACCATAACCCCACCACCACCATGGGCCACTCGATCCACAACATTGACATCAGCAAAGCGCTCACCCACACGACGCCACACACGCTGTCTGCCATCTGCCCTGAACAATGTAAACCGAGATTCATCCGTGAAGAGAACACCTCTCCAACGTGCCAGACGCCATCGAATGTGAGCATTTGCCCACTCAAGTCTGTTACGGCGACGAGCTGGAGTCAGGTCAAGACCCCGATGAGGACGACGAGCATGCAGTTGAGCTTCCCTGAGACGGTTTCTGACAGTTTGTGCAGAAATTGTTTGGTTATGCAAACCAATTGTTTCAGCAGCTGTCTCAGTGGCTGGTCTCAGACGATCTTGGAGGTGAACCTGCTGGATGTGGAGGTCCTGGGCTGGTGTGGTTACACGTGGTCTGCGGTTGTGAGGCCGGTTGGATGTACTGCCATATTCTCTGAAACGCCTTTGGAGACGGCTTATGGTGGAGAAATGAACATTCAATGCACGAGCAACAGATCTGGTTGACATTCCTGCTGTCAGCAAACCAATTGCACGCTCCCTCAATGCTTGTGGCATCTGTGGCATTTTGCTGTGAGACAAAACTGCACATTTCAGGGTGGCCTTTTAGGGCCCACTCACACTAGTGCCGTTGGCCTGTTCCGTGCTGCAGGAAGATTCAGCACGATTCCCCCCTCCTCACTCCCCCCTGCAGGCCCGTGCTCACACTGCTTGTGGCCTGGGCACGATTGCACCTTGCCAACGTCACCGTGCGCGTTTAGGATTTGGAGCATAGTCTACTTGTAGGCTATACGACTGTTTGTGAATATTTTCATCCGGCCAAATTTGCATCATATATTCCACTTCCACATTAGAGCAACGAGAATCCTTAAGCTATTGTTTTTTTTTTAAAATGTAGCCTTGACGTAATAGGTCGCGGTGGACAGTCTCATATTTGTGCAGCACGCAGTTTATTATTAATATAACGACCCGTCATCAGACCATACGTACCGGATGGTTTTATACACATCGATCGCTCCATCAAATCCAAGTCAGAACTTTTTGTATGGGCAGAGATCGTTTTTTTAATTGTCTTTATAAAGTTTCTTGTTAAACCTTAGTGTAGGCTACTGTTTCCTTATCACCGGGCCGCAGAGTCCCGTTGTGTGTTGTTTTGTGTTCGTCTCCACCGCCATGCGTAAAGGCAGTATTATGACAGCTGACGGGAGGAAAAAGAAAAAAATCATCTGACGAACGTGAGTAAACACGAAAACCTTTTTGCTTTGCTTTCTGCGCTCACCTATTTAGCTCTCTCCCTCTTTTATTAGCCCACACCTAAAGCCCCTATCTCACTGGGCTGCGACTGTTTGCGACAAGTTGGAGACTGCAGTCGCGAGGGAGTCTCTAAACTGTCTCCAAACGTTCGCGGAGGTCTCAATTTCCTCGCATGAGTCGCAGAGCCGCGCAGTCCTGTCACATGAATTTTGAACATGTTCAAAAAAGTGTGCGACAAATCTAGTCTCAAAATAGTCTCAGAGTGGTCGCATGTGTCTCAAACGCGTCGCAAACCCTTCTCAATTTAGTCTCCGCGAGTCAGAAAGTGCGAGCAATGTCAGACAACTTTGCGAGGGTTTGGCGATATATGAAACTAAATTGTGACTGATTTGAAACAAAAATGAGACTGACATTCCGTTCGTGCGACACTCGCCAGACGTTCGCGAGACATAAATGCGACCTCCTGGCAAGTGTTGGCCAGGACATTCGCAAACGTGTCGTGAGGAACCAACTCAGTGAGACTGCAAGTGAAAATTGTCGCTAATTCGCATATTTTGTCGCAATTTTGTGTCTCCAACTTGTCACACACTGTCGCAGCCCAGTGAGATAGGGGCTTAAGCCTACACACACGTTAATTCTCACACATTTTATGTAGCTATAAGTCCAAGTGGTGGGCAATTCTGGTGCCGACTAGTAAGGCAGCGGGCGTTAAAGGACTATGCGCATCCTTAATAAATTCACGTCAGGAACTCCGCCTGTGCGCTTGCTTGTGCGCTTGCTTGTGCGCGTGTCATCTCATTAGCATCTGTACTTTGGCCACGGCACACCTCTCCCAGGTGTGCCGTGGCCAAGGAGCTGTTCCGTGCTGGAATACGGATGGCGTGGTCACACTAGCCAAACGTTCTAGACTTTAGTATGCTAATGAGCTTTGGCACGGGGCCGCGGCCCTAGTGTGAGTGGCCCCTTATTGTGGACAGTCTAAGGCACACCTGTGCACTAATCATGATGTCAGATCAGCATCTTGATGTGGCACACCTGTGAGGTGGGATGGATTATCTCAGCAAAGCAGAAGTGCTCACTATCACACATTTAGACAGATTTGTGAACAATGTTTGAGAGAAATGGTAATATTGTGTATCTGGAATGAATTTTAGATCTTTAAGTCCATCTCATGAAAAATGGGAGCAAAAACAAAAGTGTTGCGTTTATATTTTTGTTGAGTGTGTGTAATAACACAGCAGATACCACAGGCACAGGTGGGCACCACTCCAACTTTCAATACTCAAAACACGAACCCTCTCTAATGCCAAAACAATGTCAACACTTTAACTAATGGCACCAGAATGAATCCCAAGCACGCATGTCAAATGGTCCTGTGAAGTATCACCTTGAACATTGTGATGATTACAACTCTTTTCTCTGTCTACTCGGATGTGGTGCCGTTTTCTGCTCATCCTAACAACTGAGTTCTTCTATTTATTCCAAACAAGCCACTGTTGCTACTGACAGCAACGCAAATCTCATTTCCTGTTTGCTGGAGTCATATTCCTGGAAAACACCAACTCGAGATGCTTAGCAAAGCACATGAAAAGGCTTTGATTTGAGTGTTTCTGTATTAACTGACTTCAAACAAATTCCCTACATGAGAAAATGTGGACAATTATTGCTTTTGGAGCACTACTGAACATGGAAATTCTCAACCATGTTCGTTTAAAAGTTTTAAAAGTGGCTGGGGAAAAAATGGGAATTTGCACATCTATATTTTCTGTGACAACTAGTTAACTTTATCTGCTTTGGAAGATTGTGTGATATGATTGAAAGCTGCTTCATTGACATTTCTGTATCGAAATTCCTTGTTATTTTTCATATTAATACATCTGTGATACTAGATAATTGGTCAGTTTTCTTCCAACGTCCAATCTCACTCACCTCCTCGCCGGCAAACCCTCCCGATTGGGGGCAATCGACCTTCTGCTCCCGCCTCCTCCAGCCCTCGTTGCCCCCGGATTGGTCGGCTTCCTGACGACGCGCGCTGGCTGGTAGCCGTGAGAGGGAGCGTGGTAGGGTGATCGGTAAACAGATACGCGGTCTTGATTGGTTGGGGAGAATTCTGGCTGGTAAAAAGAAGGGGACGGATTGGCTTGTCCCGGCACAGGCTCTCCTCCTCCCCCGTCGCCGTTAGTATTCCGATACAGCGACAATCCAGGGTTGTGATTGGTGGGGATCGAGGGGGAGTGATAAGGTTGGTGTTGCCCGGGGTAACGAGGGGGATAGTACGGGTGCACAGGACCCCCGATGCCCCCTGGGAAATATCCTGCCCAGTTGGGAGAGTGGGAAAGGGCCGGGTTCTGGGGAGGTGGAGGAGGCAGACACTTTCTGATCCTCTCTGAGACACCCACGCCACAGGTCTGAGTGCATCCAGACCACTCCCCCCAGTCAGACCACACCCCCTGCACAGGCTCCGCTTCAAACACCTGTCTGGACCGTCTGCCTGCCACCACCTAACACAAACAAAACCCAAAGATATTCAGTTTACGATGATACACAACAATAAGCAGCAAAAGAAGTTAAAACTAGACTTGTTCATATTATTTATAATATTTCTTCACGATGTTTGCTTGAAATATGACTGAAGTGATTAAAATATTATCAAAATAGTTTCATTTAAGATTATTTTCATTCTCTAAGCTCTACTTATGATTATTTTCATGTACAACAGTTTGTGTACAAACTGTCACAAGTTCCCAGAGCCTATGGTGACGTCTTAAAATGACTTGTTTTGTCCAGCACAAAGATATTCCGTTTACGAGCATATACAACTAAGAAAACCAGAGGATATTCACACTTGAGAAACTGGAACCAGTGTTTTTTTTTGCTTAAGAATGCTTTTAATGGCCTTAATTAAATAATCAACCATAAGCTTTAAAATGCTAAACTAAAACAGCTGGGAGTCCTTGGTTCAATGCAGCAGCTGTATCAGCTTTCGTTCTACTTCTGAATGGAAAAAGGAAAAAAGTTGCTGATTTTGTTTAGCGTTTTGTGAAAATTTCACAAAACAAATTTAGCTTGTTAAGAAAGAACTTTAACTTTAATGTCCAAGTGCACTATAACTGACCTCAACCTAAACTCAAAAAAAAAAAATGTTAAAAACTGCGACTCTTGGCAATATTTCAAAGAAGTAACTTAACTAAGCAAAAATGTTGCCATTGCAAAATCGAAAATCTCTGGAAGGACTTATTTCTTCACAGTTCATTGATGAGCCGCCGTCCTGTGAGTTTCCTTCCTCTAAGGCCAACATTTAAATCCTGAACTCTTCATAGTTCACACAGGCTTAGAAGTCACCTGGTCACCTGCCAACAGCTAATGAGCAGATAAATAAATTCACTGGGGTTGTTGTCAAATACATGTGTCATTAAGCTTTTAATGTGTGTTTGTAAATCAGAGCCAGGTTGATGTCTTCCTCTTGTGGCTGCAGATAAATGTTTCTCCTCCTCATCACATCACCGCAGCACTGTGCAGGTTGGCACAACAGCAAAACAGCAAAACACGAGAGCTGAACAAAAGTTTCCATTCAGAAAGAACCACAACATAAATCTGCGCCCAACTTCTTTCCCCTCTCTCTCTCTCTCTCTCTCTCTCTCTCTCTCTCTCTCTCTCTCTCTCTCTCTCTCTCTCTCTCTCTCTCTCTCTCTCTCTCTCTCTCTCTCTCTTTGAGTGTGTAAATGTGTGTGTGCACGGGCAGAAATGTGAAAGTTATCCCTTCGGACGATAACACAAAGTAATATGTATGAATATGCAATGAGAAAATTATGTATTGTGTGTAATTGTCTGGAAGAATAATAATAAATAAATAAATACTGTACATGCTGTTTTTGGGTTAAGGGAGAGAGAGGACAGGTGGATGCAGCATTCCTGTGCATTTCTATGCTCTGGTACTAAATATAGATAATAATATAGATTTAAAGTGTTCCAGAGTTTCTAAAGGGGAAAATGGCAGGAGGGTAAGAGAAAGGGAAAGAAGGGGAGTGAGAATGTGGGGGAGGGGCGGGCAATGACTGTGTGTGTGTGTGTGTGTGTGTGTGTGTGTGTGTGTGTGTGTGTGTGTGTGTGTGAGTGAGGTGTGGTCTGGTCTGGTCTGTCGTAATTAGTGACATCAAATACACAGCTGCCACATAACTGGGACCATTAATGAGCTCCGTGCAGTGACCCTGCAGCCGCCACCACTGACCTCTGAAGCTACTGGATAAACTCCTGCAACACTGTACTACCAGACCCTGACAGGGGGGCAGCTGTGAATTCTGCTTTCACTGTGATTAGCTTCTGTTTAAACAGATTATCATACTGTTCATAATGTGGGCCCCTTTCCAGCCATTTAAAGGATAGGTTCACATTTTCTAAATTATCTTAAAACAATACTGATTTCCTCATGTATATACATTATACAACTCATTTTGATACGTTTACTGTATTGACAGTTTGTGCATGTACAAAAAAGTCAAACCCAAAGGTTGACCGACAAGCAACACTGAATGATTGACAGAAGTATAGAAACTATAGAAAGTATAGAACAGTGTCCCGAAAAAAACAATACAAGAGCGGCTTGAGTGAACCAAAACAGGAAAAGTTGCGACCTGGTCATCTAAAGATGAGTTGAGAATCACTTCAAATATCAGTGACGCTGAGGTAAGCTGACTCCTTCCAAATTGTCACATTGTTTTCAATGCGACAATTGCTAATCTGATGTATTGTATTATAAAAGTATACATTTTAGAGGATTTATGATAAATAAACCATTGTAAAACTGAAAGGATTATCAGAAAAATGCAAAAAAAATCTCTGTTTTTGTTAATAGTAGCTCATAAAAAGATGGTGCATCTATAGCAAAAGAAGCTTTCCAAAAGTGCAGCTGGAGTATGAGGTTTGGGCTGTGTCAGAAATCAAGTGGCTGTGTTTCAAATGAACAGTCTTTTTGGTGTGAAATTCCCTTGTTGTGTTTTCTTAGAACAGTCTTTCTTAAACAATGTGAACAAGAAAAACATTTGCAGTGTCCAATAACTCCTTCAGTCTAAACATGGGCCTGTCGGAAATGTTTTAGGACACTCTTGAAAAATGTTAATTGTCATCACCTTCAACCCCTCTATAGTGATGCTGTTGTCTGTGGAGCCCCCTTTACAATGAGCTAATGACTCACCTTCCTCTTGGCTGCCTTGGTCACGGAGGTCGTGAGCACGACAAAGCCCCACAGCACATAGAGCCTGAGGGATGAAGAGCAGGAGGTGAAAGATGTGGCAAATGTGCAGCATTTTAAACATCAGCAGGTTGAAAAAGGTATGTTATAAGAATATAGTTGTCCCATGACCTAAACATTAAACTGGTATATCCTCTGCACACTCAGAGACTTCCATTATTTATTTATTTTCCAATGTGCATCAAATCTCTCGAGCCTTTGCCCTTTAAATGTGCATTATGTCCACAAAGTGATGTTGAGTGAACACCCTATCAAATGTTCCAGTGACCTAACTGTGCTTAAGCAACCACTTATGCCACTTTGTTCCCCACTACAGGTGGCGTGCGGTCTCAGGCTGGGAGGTGAACACAAGTTTCTTTTTCCCTTCAGGCAAACATCTCAATCAATCTGGGCAAACCTGGCAGACACTAACAAACTAATGGGTTTAGTTGGTAAAGTATGTTTTCCCTCCACATTCCTCTATGTGGGACTAAACACACCCTGAGAATGTGGTTTTCCCTTTCTCACACACACACACACACACACACACACACACAAAGGAAGCAATCAGTCACAACATCCAAAATCACCACATACAGTGAGGTACTTTTTATTTGATGGTCTGATGTCTAAAGGACATGGTTTATGGTGTGTGATGGTGTAGAATGCCACCTTTAATTTGGGGGTGGTTTCCCTAAATTTGACATAGACTCCATCAGGAGGCATGATCCAGAGAAGCAGAGGGTGCAGTGCAGAATATGTCCATCTGAAAAAGTAATCAAACCTAGAACTGAGCCTTTATGGTCTTATTTTCCTCCTTTAAGATGAAAAGTAGCCTAAGAATGCACTTGTTTTAAAGCCAATCATAATTGTCTTGAATAGGTTGTTAAATTAGTGATTCAACACAAGAATCTCCATGAAACTGCCGAGACAAGTGTATTTGAAACAAGTGGAGAATACCCTCACTACATCTGCCAAGAAAATAGCTCCAACATAATACTAAAACGACTTGCTAAAATGGACATTTCAGCGCTCACCACTAGAACCAAACCATCACCACAATCACCATCCCGCAGGCCACATTTAGTCAGTGTAATCGGTCTCTTCTTCCCACTGTGGTGCACCGCCGTGGTCTCTCTGGAAGCTTCCCCACACCAGACTGCATAACTACCCCGAAAAACACAGACAAAGGTCCCGCACAGACCGACACAACAGAGCCGCTCAGGCTGAAGTAACGACCCCCTACCCGGGTCCACGTTTCCCTGGCCGCTACAGTGGCACATTGTAGAATAAACTCAGAGGCTCGGGGACATGGGGATAGAGAGGGAGATATTCAACAGAAGGTGGGAAACACACAACAAAAATCCGCCCTGAGGTAGGTGGAAGAGGGAATGACCTAAACCCAGATGCAGCGCCCAGTGCGCAACAAGAAAGCGTTATGCGTAAAAGCCCAAAATGTTCGCCACAAAACTGAACAACTTTTTCAAAACTCTTTTCAAAGTCAGACTTTTTCCAAATCTCTTCCACAGTCAAAGTAACCACCGTGCAGTCTTAAGAGGAGGATGCAAAGACCCGCACATGTGCTGTTGTGTACAAGCAGACTGAGAGGCAGCAGGTTGCCGCTGTATATAGTCAAAATGTTTACCTGAATAGTAAAGTGAGCCGCATGCTCTCCCCCAAAGGTCTTCCAAAGCAGATCTCACTCCTCTGTTAATCACCGGTATTGATCACCACCAGTCCACCTAGGTGATTAGTTAGTGGTACGTGCGGTTCCGTGCACTCCTGAAATAATTGTGATGAAGTCCTGCGAAGGCTTCTCCAGCTCCCTCTCTTTCTCTTTCTCTCTCTCTCCCTGTCCCCTTCCTCCTGTCACAGTCACTCCCCGTGATTTTTGGAGGGTGGGAAGGGTTCCGTTTTTTTTCTCCGCTCTCTCAATTCGTTCACTCGAACACTTTTTTTTGGGTCCTTATTATAAACTGGTGTGACGCCCGGCAGCCAGGGGGCCAGGGGGAGAGAGAGAGAGAGAGAAAGACAGAGAGAAAGAGAGGGGGAGGCATGAGACAGAAAATGGACAGATTACACAACTGTCGCTATTTTTTCTCACACACACATTCACACGCACGCAGAACTATGGGCCCTGACTAAGCTATAATAACTCTCTCAGAGCCTCTTTTCTTAGTTGCACAATCCAACATGAGAATGCGCCATTGTACTAGGTCACACTGATCAGTAGTAATGATCTACTCGTTTTCGGAAACAGTCGTGAGCTGGCAGCAGCATCTGCAGGGGAGACACTTTGTTAGGGAAGTACAAAGCTCTCTGGAATGGCTCACTATTGTACCAATATAAACAATAATTGTTCCGTAACAAAGTGGAAAATTGTAACTTTTTATTTTGAACGGATCAACTCTGGCTGCTGACTTAGGCTATACTGGCATGGAATGCAGTTGCTTTGAAAGAAGATTTGTTTGGAATGACATAAACATGGCTGTCTTTTCTCAGAACCGTTGCAGACATGCTCCACTGATTTGGGGCTCAGCTAAGTACACCCAAGATAGGCTACCTCTGAGCAGTCACTCTGTGGTTGTGGATTTGTTTAGGTGTATGGGCGCTGTCAACTCCTCTGGGTCGTGGTCTGAAGCAGATGCCAACTTGTTTACACAATAGTTATTTGGTTGTATCCATTAACCCAATCAAACAGAGCATTACCACCAGGCGTATCCCACCAGGGACAGTGGGGTTTAAGGAGTGACACAGAGAGGAAAAACTGAGATCTATATGTGATGAAGAGCTTTAATTAAATTTTAAAGATGCTTACATGTTGTGTATCTACTGGAAAGACTTTTGGCATACAGTTAAGAAAGCTTTGAAGAAGAATGGTTTAAAATATTAACCAAAAAAAAACAGACGTCTGAGATGTTTATTGAAGACACGCTTGTGGGTGAAGAAAGAGGGAACAGACAGGAAAGCAATGCATTAGAGTGAAAGAGTTGGATGCAATATGGATCGATGAGTGGAACGAGGGAAAAGAGAGCGAAAGTTATACTAGTGTGGTACTATAAAAACATTGTGTACTACTGATCCTGATGGTGGAAATGTGAGAGATATACATGGGTGGGAGGGATGGTGGGTATGCATTTAGTGTTGGTCCATCACATATTAACACACCAAGGGCTTTTAAGGTGTCCCACAACCAGACTGCTGCTTTTCTTGGAAGGGAATGCTACAACATGGACGCAGCGATGGTGACAGAGATTAGTGACTTCAAAGACCGCTGGCAGCCAACAACTGAAGGCTTAAACCACATTACAGAGTGGGACTAAGATATGATCTATCAAAATAGGAGAAGTTAATGTTAGAGGCGTACCAAGAATGACGCGGGTAGATTCCAGTTTAGTGCAAATGCATAAACATAAATGCAGAAGCTTTGAGTGTGGGGTTCTTTTGTGTTTGATTAGCAACATGGATATCTCTGTAGTTCCAAGCAGCATGTCTATCAGTAACTACAATTAGCCAGAGGTCATTGCCATGGCCACCAGTAGTCCGTAACCACTTTTAGCCCTCTGCGCCCCTCATACCTCCCTCTATCTAATTTTCTTCTCCCTTATTCCTTATCTCTCTTTCTCTGGATCCCCAAGAGCAAAAAGTTACACTTTGGCACCACACAACCCTGATAAGTAAAATGTCTGTATCCAAGAGTCACCACAACACACAATGTGGCGGTGGTCGAAGGGGTTCCGCAAGGAGCAGCAGATCTGTTATTTTGTCTCGGATGGCAGATCTGAGTAATGGCACTGCAGATCAGAGTAGCCGGGGCCATGTGGGAGTGATAGATCACTGGAAAAACTTCTTGCATGTACACACACCCTGCCTCCAGAAAACACACACACACACCCCAGCCCCGGGCCCAGTCACAGTAGGACAGCAACCCTTTTACTGTAAAAGTTAATGGGGCCTCAAGGCTTCTTCAGAACAGTAGAGGGTCAGTGATCAGGGGGGATTTGCTCCTCTACAGGCTGCCTTTCTGATGGTTATCAGGAACTATTTTCAGACCACAGGACCCAGTAATCACTGTTAATGTAACACTGTTCCATTAAAGGCAACAAATAGCTCACTTCAAACTCATAGTCTGAAAGAGGCGTCCGGGCTCGAACATGCTTGAACAAAGATGCATGTAATTGTCTTTTTGCAGAAGGAAGGAGAAGGTGTTGCCATCTACGTAGTTCTGCCAGACAGTTTGTCTATCTGTCAGTCCAACACTGTGGTCCAGACTGAAATATCTCAACAACTCTAGGATGACTCTCAATGAAATTAAAACATTTATGTTCTCCAGAGGATGACGCTGACTACTATGGTGATCCCAGGCTGTTTTCTCTAGCTCAACCAACAGGGTCGACATAAGAATTTATTAGTGAATAGTCTTGACATTAGTTTTTTAGTCTTATTGTGAATTTTGGCACGTGTTCATGGTAACAAGAAGATAGATCTTTGGTAATTCCATGAATTTTCCTCTTGTGCTACCAGCAGGTCAAAGTTTAGAGTCAAGTAAAATATCTCAGTATCTGCTGAATGGATTTGCGAAAACTTTGGACACATTTGTGGTTCCAAGAGGACAAAGCCATAATAACTTTGGAGACTCCTGGCTTTTTATCTAGAGCCATCACCTGGTCAACATTTTTATTTGTCCAATAATTAGGACACTTTTGAACAGTTTGGTTGGCCCCCTTCTCTCCGGGCTGCATGGAGGCCAACAAGAACAGGGTTCAGCCGGAGACATTCACATTGATGTTAATTTTATAACAGTGATTGAAACTACAACATAAGTTGTTTTTTTTCCTCTGCTTTGAACCTTGGATTAACCATTGAGCTTGCTTGATGCCAAAGTCTGCACAACGCATTGTTGGGATTTGGCAGGACTGTGCGTCAAAACCTCTATGAGCCTCTTCAATCTGTAGTTATAAAATTACCCATAACACCATTCTCTGCGTAGGTGTAAAGAAACATTTCCGTCCATCGTTGCAGAAGCTTAACTCCAGTTAAATTCTTAATATGAAACCAAAGCTCACATCAGAGCAAACCTGTTTAATCTCAACTATGCACAGTCCATATCTGTGGTCCGTTGCATCAACCATAAAAAGTGAATGTACAATAAAGGATAATTTCTACATTTCAGTTTCCATTTCCAGATTGTCTTTTCTGCTTGTGTGCAGTCTACTTTTGTAAATGTGGCACCTGGCTGCAGAACATATGAATGTTATATATCAAAGTATGTTAGCCCATAACTTCGTGAATGTGTTCACACTTTGCCTGCGCATGTTTAAAGACTCACAGATGCAAAGGTGTGTTCCAGGCGCAAGGCAGTAGCATGTAGTTCAACATACAGCACATGAAGGTGACAGTTTAATCTCGACAATGTCCGATCCAAACTAGCTTCACATTAAAAAAGAGAAAGCCAAGGATTGATCCCTTTGAAGGCACCGTACTCAACTGAGGAGAGTCCTGACCCGACAGGACAGACAGCCTGAGAAGCCTAGAGTCGATAAGAAGAGAAGGAGAGTGACAGACGGGAGCACAAAGGGGGCGAAAAGAAAGGCAGCAGCAGAAAGGGGATGAAAGAGAATGTGAAAGAAAGAGGTAATGGCAGATTAGACGGGAACTGAGCAAGTGCAAAAGAGAGGCAAAGAGAAAGAAAGCAGGAAGGGGGAGCGATTTGTCTGGCTCAGATGGAGTCAATATTTGCTCCATTCCCCCAATCTTGTGCCAGGGTCCAGATCAAAGCAGCGTGTATTTGTGTTCTGAGAGAGCCAGAGGAGAAAACCGCAGACATCTTTACAGTCTGCTGTGGATGTTGGTGGATGAGGGATACTTTTTCAAAGCATTCTAGTTTGAAGTTAACGTCTGCAAAAATGTAAGAAGAAGTTTTTGATGAAACTCAGGTGGGAAAATCATTATGGAGGAGAATAAAAAGAAAGAGTAAGCCTTGGGCTAAAAAAGTTTGTAAAAGAGGGAGATAAGAGGCCGATGGGTGGAGCGCTCTAATGAGGAGTTACAGTCGTCACTGGCGAGACGAGGACTTGACGGGGAGCGAGAGAGGTCGGAGCTCAGTTGGACCCTAATTGGCTGACGAAACTGCTGAAATAACCTTGTTCCAATTATTCACACAAAGAGCAATTGTTGCCCATTCAGAGAAGCCACTGGGCCACATATGTACAACAACAACAAACTACAGCATTTATGTCAGTGTGAACAGGCATGTATGGTATGGTATGGCTTGGCATAGCTATGTTTGGCACAGGAGATAGAGCGGAACGACACAGCTGGGTTAGAAGTGCATCAGTATGTTGATGGTTGATCGCCTAATGGCTACTGTGTTGTGTCACAGCCTTTGTCTCAATTCACTGCTGATGAGGAATTCCTGTCCCATTCATTCATGGAGATATTGGTCAGTGACGAAAGATTTGACAGCCATCACTAATGTATTTATTACTGTTAGATTGCTGTGTTAGATTTGAGGCATAAAATCCCTACAAAACTATGGTGTGTACAGCCATTCTGTCGGCTCTGTGAGGCTGCGTTTCTTACTGTTAAGAAAAACAACCTGGTAGTTCCTGGTATTGGAATTATGTACGTAATAATTATTAGTATTATGAAATCAATGGAGGGCCCCAGTAACAAGTGCCTTTATTCCGTCTTTATAATCATTAGTTAACAGTCAACGACAAACCTAAAGTAAATATATAGCTCCTTTATATCCATTTAGCTCTGCAAATAAAAAACCTTGCAGGATAAGTCCTCTGCGGAAAAATACCACAAGCCCTTACCAACTGTTGTGTGAAGGGGCCCAAAGTGACGCAAGGCTGGATAATAATGCAGGGCTCTGAGAGAGGCCCCTATCGCTGCAGTTTATACAGTGTCTGAATGGTGCATATTCCCACACAAATTTGCATTTAATCAAATTACTGAATAACAAATGAAACAAGGTAAATCCTGGGAGTAAAGGGGCCCTGGGTATTTGGGGCCCTGTGGCTGTGGACTGTCTTGCTTGAATTGTAATACAACCTCAAAAGGAACAATTCACCCTAAAAATAAGTTGAGGTCTGATCACTATGTAAAACCTATTAAACTCTCTGGAGCAATAAGAAAAAATATCCCAGGGAATCTACTTTGAGTGCGCGTACAGGAAAAAATTTTTTTTTAAAGGATTAATTAAACATTTTGGGAAAAACGCCTCTTTGCTTTCTCGACAGTAGTTAGATGGGAGGTTTGATACCACTCTCACTTTTAACCCACATAACTCACAGTGAAACCACAAATAGTTTTTTGGAAGGATTCATCAAATGAGAAACGTCTTAATAACGAAGGTACAGAGGACAGAGCCAGGCTAGCGGTTTCCCTCTGTTCCCAGTCTTTATGATAACCATCCGCTGGCTGTAGGCTTCTATTCAAATGACAGATATGAAAGTCTATCCTCGGATCTAGTCTCAGCCAAAAAGTTAATGAGAAATCAAATTTCCTGAAATGTTGAACTATTCCTTTAGATAAGAAGCCATTGTATTTAGTTGTATTACATTAAATGAAAATAAGAAATCTTGGTGTTTTTTCTTTTTCTTTTATCTCTCTGCCTGATGAATGAGGTATTCTGTTGAGAATTATTCTCCATGCAAGGGTTATGCAAACTCCAAATGAACTTTCTGCCACTTTTTTTTTAAGTCAAAGATATCCCCCCAAAAATGATACATCATGCATATACACACAGAGAAATAAATATGAAATAGCTAGTGTTTTGTTATAATCCCCCTGCAGCATTTCAATCCACGTCACCACCTCCCCTTCTTGAGCCACGTACAAACTGACTGGTCGGCCTCTCTCCTTCCCTCGGCCAGGTTCAAGTTACAGTTCTCTCCAAAAGCAGGAATCCTGAAAACAACCTGGGGTCAAAGTCTGAGGTCAGGATCTCCTCCTCTTACTCCCCCAAAGGCTTCATTAGTTTCTGCCCACCATAAGAAAAAGGAGGTTTACAAAGTGGCTTTAATTACAGCTAAAACATAGCCAGAACATAAAGCTTCTTTATTACTTATGAACAACTTAAAATTACATTTCTACAATAAATATTAACTTTTATTGTATCAGGTTTGCAAATAATGCCATATTTATTCCATGATTGTGCAGAGATAGATGGTCATACCTTCCACTTTCTTTCTTAGTTGGCACTTGTTAACAGTTAACTTGGATCTTGGTAGTGTTTAAGTCTGAAAGCATGTCCCACCCTCAGGTTCTCTGTCAGATTTTTACATAACTACCCCTTGATTCGCTGCAGTCTGCCTTGTTTTTCTCCATCCTGAAAGATTTAAACAACCAAGGCAGCAGTATGGGATATCAGAGCATGGGCGTAGTCCACATGGGTTGGCACAACTCACGCAAGCAAATTCAAAACTGATGCTTGCCTGCCGAGCCTTCCTTTCTTCACTCTTCATAAAAATAAACACTAAGAATTTACAGTGAGTTGCAGTGTGAGGAAAATGGCACAAGCAAATATTTGTAAATTTACAAAGGGGCTGATTTATTGTCCTCCTTGACTAAACTGGCCTGAGGGTCAACATGACCTCTGACTTTTCCCTGAACTCATAAAGTCCTGCCTGAGAGCGATTCAACAAGTTGGCTAGAACAATAAACCGAAAGCCAAACCGAATGTCACACTGAGGCCCTTGATTGGAGAAAACGCTCTCTCTGGCCTATGTCTGCTCTCTCCTCTCTTTAGGTATCCCGCTCTGATGAGAGCAGGATAGGAAATCAGGTCAGCAGAGTGTTGAGCATAGCAGACATACTTGGGACCAGACTGAGGCCAGGCAGAGACTGTACACTACTGTGCTCCAGTTTGGAGTTATCTGTATGTCTTTGTGAGTGTGACTTCCCCATGCATGGCGCAGCCACCTGCTCAGTGTGAGTGTGCGCATGCTGGAGCATCCAATACTTTTGAATTCATCTGGAGCCAAGTGAGAGCACACGTCCAAATCAAGGGTGTTAAAGTGCACACCGGTGGATTAAAAGTGGAGACGGTCTGGCGGGTTGAGAGAGCAGCCAGATCAAACAAGGAGCAGCATACCCCAAAAGAACTCTTTGCATAAACTGAGACTAGTGTGGCTGAGCTGAGCAGAATTACTGGACTCAGAAGAGTGAGGTAAAAAGGGAAGGAGAGACGGAGAGGGAGTTGGCGAGAGGGCCAGGCAGTGCGGGTGGGCTGGGGTTTTGGGGTTCGAAGAAGAAAGCTTTCAGACAACTTTATTCCGCAGTTAGACATTAACAAGTTTTTTGTTTGATTGTTGCCTGGCTGTAAACAAGCAAATGAGGCCCCCCCCTCCCAAACCCCCAGCTGCATAGACCCGTGCTATGTGTTCTTATGTGTGCGTTATTGCTGCCCTGCTGTCATATATTTGCATGAAAAACATTTACCCCCGGCACACCTGCTGAACAGAGTAAACAGTTCAAATGATCCAGTGATATTCCCCCAGGTGGTAATTAACAAGCCCCCGAGAAAACATTACAGTCTTAAACACACAAAGGCATGGGCGCACACACAGAGGAGTTGGAATCATTTAGCCTGAATAGTGCCTGAGAGAGAGCGAAAGAGTCCAAATCAGTGTGTGTGTGTGTTCAGAGGTCAGCAGAGGGTCTTGACCACTGGGACGCTGTCACCGTTTGGCTCTGAGCTGCACAGACCTCCTGTTATTGTTTTCAGTGGCTTCACTTTCTAAGGGCGCCTTGGCAGTGATCACATTTCTGTCTCTCTCCCTGCTCACACACTGTCTTTGGTTCTTGCCCCTACTCTTAATCACACACACACCACTATGCATGAACAGAAGGGCAAACACACACAAGGGGTTATTTATAACAGGGTGGAAGGGACAGGCAGCCCGGCCTCACAGTGCCTATTTTGGGAGGTTCGGCCTTCAATCAGTCAGGCTGACAGTTGATACCGGGAGAACAATGCAGAGCAGCCTGTTTATCTTCCTCCGGCCACCAGGAAGGCTCTGCCCCCCTGCCTGGGTCACCGTCACCCTGCCTCCCTCCAGGGAAATCTTGACTTCCAGGACAACCATTATCTCACAATCTGTCACTTTTGCGACCGCTGTAGAGTTCCCAGAATGCTTTACTTTCTAGGAAATACTTTCAAGCAAAAATACCAGTTCGATTTGAATTTGATGCTCTTCTTTGTCCTAAACTATATTAAACTGAACATGATTAGATTTTGGACTATTGATTCTTTCAAAATGTGGCTGCGTAAAGCATAAAGGGCATTTCTGACATTGTACAGGTAAAAATATGTCTCAAGAAAATAAATTTATTAAGAAAATATTTTTTTCTTGCAGCCCAGACAGAAAGCGACCAATGTGGCATCGCCTTTTCCAAAATACATAAAAACCATGAGAAGACCAAAGAGAAAAAAAAGGAAATACAGACATTTTCAAATATAATGAACAATAACCAGAACTGTTGCAGGAAACCGGTTGCCTGTGAACCCCATCAATCACAAGAAGCAGCTTGAGAAGATATATTTTCAGGGTCTTCAACTTTTAAATGATGGACAGTTCTTTATGGTTTTCCCATGAGAACTCCTCACTAAGATATCCATCTGTAATAAATTCTCTTTACTGTCTCACTAAATACACTGTAATAAACTGCCCCCAACAGCAGCCTTTTTCTTTTTCGGTAAACCCCTTTAGCTAAAAATAATTTCCTATGAACTCTGTGCGACTCCACCAGTCGAATGAAGGATGGCTTTGTCTGTGTGTGTTGATGTAAGCTAAAGAAAAGATATTAGAGGTACAGGGTGGGAGCAGTGGTGAAGTGAAGAGGGCATGGCCAGCTAGATATCGTTATCTATTATGTAAAGATTTCAGTATTTACTGGAGCTAATGGTCTATGTCATCACTACGTAACTACTGTGCAATGCTGGCTGGTCGCTGTGCTGTCTGGGCCTTATGTTATCATCTCACAAGGCAGAGAGAAAGAGCGCACTAGGCTCACAACGAGGAGTCCTCTCTTTTCTCAAGGAAGAGTGTGGTCCAAAAACGTTTTGTTTTTTTCTTCCAATTGTAGCCACGCAGTCAGATACAGTAGGTTTGGATTTGCCTGCATGTGCTTCTTTTTACAGTCAAGGTGAGCAGAATTTTGTTTGAGGAGGTCATATACAGGTGAAACTCGAAAAATTAGAATATCGTGCAAAAGTTCATTTATTTCAGTAATTCTACTTCATAGGTGAAAATAATATCTTATACAGACTCATTACATGCAAAGTGAGATATGTGAAGCCTTTATTTTTTATAATTGTGATTATTATGGCTTACAGTTTATAAAAACCCCAAATTCAAAATCTCAGAAAATTAGAATATTACATAAAATCAATAAAAAAAGGATTTTAAATACAGAAATGTCGGCCCTCTAGAAAGTATAATCATGCATATGTACTAAGTACTTGGTTTGGGCCCCTTTTGCATGAATTATTGCCTAAATGCGGCGTGGCATGGATGCTATCAGCCTGTGGCACTGCTGAGGTGTTATGGAAGCCCAGGTTGCTTTGATGTGGCCTTCAGCTCCTCTGTATTGTTAGGTCTGGTGTGTATCATCTTCCTCTTGACAATAGTCCATAGTTTCTCTATGGAGTTCAGGTCAGGGGAGTTGTCTGGCCATTCATGCAGAGTAATACCATGGTCAGTCAACCAGTTACCAGTGGTTTATGGTACCGTGGGCAGGTGCCAAGTCTAGCTGGAAATGGAAATTGTCATCTCCATAAAGCTTGTCAACAGACAGAAGCATGTAGTGCTCTAAAATCTTCTGGTAGATGGCTGTGGTGACTTTGGACTTGATAACACAGTGGACCAACAGCAGCAGATGACATGATACCTCAAATCATCACTGATCCAAATTAAATGTTGCGTTCATTTGGAAATCAAGGTTCCACAGTCTAGAGGAAGAGTGGAGGGGCACAAAATCCAAGGGGCTTGAAGACCACTGTCAAGTTTCAACAGTCAGTGATGATTTGAGGCACCATGTCATCTGATGGTGTTGGTCCACTGTGTTATCAAGTCCAAAGTCACCACAGCTGTCTACCAGGAGATTTTAGAGCACTTCATGCTCCTGTCTGTTGACAAGCTTTATGGAGATGCTGAATTACTTTTTCCAGCAAGACTTGACACCTGTCCACAGTGCCAAAACCACAAGTAACTGGTTGACTGACCATGGTATTACTGTGTTGATTGGCCAGACAACTCTCCTGACCTGAACCCAATAGAGAAACTATGGACTATTGTCAAGAGGAAGATGATACACACCAGACCCAACAATACAGACGAGCTGAAGGCCACTATCAAAGCAACCTGGGCTTCCATAACACCTCAGCAGTGCCACAGACTGATAGCATCCATGCCACACCGCATTTAGGCAATCATTTGTGCAAAAGGGGCCAAAACCAAGTACTTAGTACATATGCATGATTATACTTTCTAGAGGGCCGACATTTATGTATTTAAAATCCTTTTTTTATTGATTTTATGTAATATTCTAATTTTCTGAGATTTTGAATTTGGGGTTTTCATGAGCTGTAAGCCATAATAATCAAAATTATAACAAATAAAGGCTTGAAATATCTCACTTTGAATGTAATGAGTCTATATAATATATTAGTTTCACCATTTAGGTTTAATTACTGAAATAAATGAACTTTTGCACAATATTCTAATTTTTCGAGTTTCACCTGTACATTTGATAATTACATTTAGAAGATTAAAACTGTAACATCCTTTTTCCAATTCTCTGGTAACATTACTCTGGGAATTGCAAATGTATCATTTTGAACAGTATCATTAACCAAGCTAAACATAGATGAAATGACATTCAAATGACGTGTGTAAAAACATCGGACAACAATCTAAGATATCTGCATTCCTGAATAAGCAACAATAAAGGAATGTATCAAATTGTTGCAAACTGACCCTTTAGCAACAGAGACAAATACTATTCCTATGTTTTATTATTTTGTTTCTTTTTGCTGGGAGTTTTTCCTCAGTCGAGCTTAGGGTCTGAGGGCAGAGGTTTTCTGATTGTGTACGGACCGTGAGGCCCACTGAGGCAACTGGCTATTTGTGATTTTGGGCTATAATAATAATAACTACGTGCAGCTACATCCCGTAAAGAAATAGAGGATTCAGTGGCATTTCTTTATAAACCAACAGCACCCCTCTTGGGAGGACCAACATGTGTTAACTATTACATCTGTGGGTTTGAAACATGGACGTCACTGACTGTGTTAAAGACAATTTAGAGCTTGATCAACACGTTTTCTTTCACTCTGTGCTTAGAGCAGACTTCATAGTGAACCCTCTTCACCTTTCCTCTAAGGACACACTCAAGGCGCTCCAGAAGAACTAAACACACAATCCACTCCACCTGTTTCACAACCAGCTTTGTTGCTTTTGTCCAGTTGACTCGGTTTACTCCCCGAGAGCTGAAATCTCTCTCACTCTCTCCATTTGCCCTCTCCGTCACTGTTTTGACTCATATTTTCCATACTCCTGCCCTCTCTCAATTAAAAAGGAAAAACTTCCAATCCTTTTGACCTGTACCTTGACTTCGATGTTTCCCCTAAACACACATGAAAACACACAGCCCTGACAGTGAGGCTCCCTCTCCTATTTTAGTCAAATCCCCCCTCTGTGTCCTCCCTTTCTTCCAGTCTTTTAAAGGTATGTCTGGTTATTCTATTCTGATATCATGACAGAGGCTTACGTAAGGGGGGAGGTTCACATATTTAATGGCTTTTAGTGAACAAACTACAACTATGGCTGAGTAATGCTGATATAACTCCGGCAGTGGTCTAAAAATACCCTGGAAACACATTCTCTGTGCTTTTTAGGACAAAGCCTTATCAGCAAAATGCCATTGATGAACAAATTAACAAAGAAAGGACATTTTTTAAATAAAGTTTATTACAAAGATTAGCATCCACCTCTTTAGACAAAGACAAGGTTTGAACATGTAAAATAAACATTTATAACATGAGTGACTCATTATTTCTGTGATTTTTTTCGTTAAAACTCATCTAGGTTGCTCCTGGTGTCTCGTAGATTTGTGAGGGATGTCAGCACCTCCTCAGTGGGCCTCCTGCCCAGCTGTTTACCCCCTCTGCTCCTCACATTCACTGTTCCACTCTCACTCTCCTTGTCCCCCACCACTGTACAAAGACACAAAAACAAGATGTTCAATAGTCGGATTCAGTTATATTGATAGCAATGGAGTCTGAACTTGCATGGTAAACTTTAAAAAGAGGCTCAAGTATATGGGGTATCCACAGATTTCATCCAATTATCCATCTTTACCAAATGTGTAGTTGTACTGGGCCAGCTGAGCAGAGCGAATCTTCTTATTTAAGGTTGCTCCCTGATCGTCATTCAAATCAGCCATGAAGCCAGCTTCACAGAACTGCTGGACCACCTTCACAGAAAAGAGGCACTTCCTTTAAGATTATATCTGGACTGAGCCTCTCACATTAAAGGGAAAGTTAATAACGTCAGAAAGAAAGTAAATCTGCATCACAGACTGACCTGTTTGCCATATGTCTCAGTGTTGCCCCCTACAGGGATGACCATCACCTGCGCTGGAGACAACCACAGTGGCCTAGAGCGGGTCAAGAGAGAATTGATGGGTTAAGGTTATGCAACTGTATCGTCAGCTTTAAAATCTGCAGTCAAATCCTCGCAATTATCTCACCATTTCCCGCCAAAGTTTTCGGCCAATATAGCGATCATTCTCTCCAGAGATCCCAACACCGCTCTATGAATCATCACCGGCCTGTGCAACTGTCCGTCTCGACTGAGAAAGGTAACAATAGAGCGAGGGGTTATGACAATATATAATATAAGAATTTGTATTATCTGAATCCCATCTGAGTTTTTTTCCACAATAATTATATCTTTGCAGCTTTCCTGTCTTTTTTTATGATTTTCACATCAATGTTATCAAGGACTTGTGCCCTGGTGTTGCTGAGATCAACTAACAGACGACATTACCGTTTGATTATTTAATGCATGAAAGTTTTCTAGGAAATGTCCTATATCATCATGACAAATATTCATGTTGCAATATAAAATGACATACATTACGATATAAATGGTAAACGTTTATTTGCTTGTCATTCATTCTTAAATCGAAAAGCACTTTGATAACATGAGACCGTAGGGGAAGTAGGGCAGACTAATGAGAGCCAAAAACAGGTTTAAGGCAGAAACACAGAGCATGCTCGCCTGAACTTATAAATTCAATAAAGGACTAATTGTTTGTGATCAAATTGGGTCCTAATGAAGTTAGACTTTCCTGCCGTTTTGCAATTCAAGGACAACATATACTTGACTGCGAGGGTTTAACAGACAACAATATGCTAGAAAAGTCCCAATGTGCCGATTTAAATCACTACAGATGTAGGAATGTTTAAGACAATGGAGAGAAATTTACGACTCACCCGACATACTGAAGGTCAAATCTGATTGGCAGCTGGAAATCCAACTGGATTGTTGCACACTGGTGTTGCCTGCCAATGGCATCTTTGATCTGGATGTCAATCTGAAAGATGAAGGAGTGCATTAGCATAGGGCCTCACTTCTCTATTCCAGCCAATATCTCAAAATCTGACTTTAGAGCTGTTAACCACACAGAAGCTGCTGGGGGAAAAAAAATCATTTTTGGTAACAAATGGGTTTCGAAGAGAAGCCAATCTAGCCAATTGTGGCTTACACGCCGTAGCTAGATAGCTAGGAGGAATGTTTGTTTGTTTGATGGAGCGTGGTGTGTTTGTAACCCCACCCTGACTTGACCTACCTCCACTCTCTGTGCCTCCACATGAGCTTGATCATGTAACGTCTGCCCTGCAGCTGACTTCCACTTGATGCTTCCTGACTTCTTGCGCGAGTGAAAGTGAAAATGAATTTGCCCTCAAAGAAAACTAAGGTCATCCTCAAGTTAAGCCACTTTGTAGTGGTACAAAAACCACCATTTTTATTGCTGTTCGCGTGGTGTAGGTCAGTGTGCACTGAACCAAAAGTGATCTCTGCAGACTCACAAGGAAAACAAAGACGTCTGTATCACACCCTAATCTGTGACGAACCGCCAATAAACTGGTCCTACAAGAGCTTGTGAATCCTTAAATGTACACACTATTTTTGATAGTTGCACAAATTGGGTAATACTCTTATTTGCTTTCTTCAGGAGTGTAAGATGAGAGGATTGAAACCACCTTTTATGTCTGTCCATTATATATGAAGCTATAGCCAGCAGCAATTAGCTTAGCATTGAGACTGGAAATGGGGGGGGGAAAACTAGCATTGACATGTCCAAAGACAACAAAATCAACACACAGACTTGAGAGTGGTATTGATCTGTTATCCAACTCCAGCCCATGAAGTGAGTAAGTGCATTTCCCAAAATGTGGATCTATTCATCTAAAGTGGCTTTTAGAATAAATGACAGTGCTAAAAAAAAGTGAATGAAGTGAGTTGAGCAAATGTTTTGGCTGCTGTTAGCCGATACTATGATGGACAATATTGACACGTGTGGATATCAGTTTCGATCACTGCATGTTGCCCTTCACACTGACCTTTGGTCCATAGAAGGCTCCATCTCCTGGGTTCAATTCCCAACGTTCACCAAATTTCTGCAGACCCCTCTCCAACTGCTGTTCTCACACACACACACACACACACACACACACACACACACACACACACACACACACACACACACACACACACACACACACACACACACACACACACACACACACACACACACACACACACACACACACACACACACACACACACACACACACACACACACACACACACACACACAGTCAGTAAGTGGGCGTAGTAAATAATCTAAGTGCACATTATGACCCTCATGTTAGACTTTCTGTGTGTTTAAGGGAACTGCGGAAGATTGGAACCTAATTGTTCAATTACACTTATTCGAATCAACTTAAAATGCCACTGTGCCTTCTTAAAAAGGCATCTACGGGGATTTAGAGATATACATCTCCCCAGCAGCCCGAAACGGAGCATATCTCCATTGGAAAGTACCCTTCGTAACCGGCTGGTTAAGTAGATATCATTACACCATGTCATGTTGTCTAGAAGATTTATTTTTTAATAGAGCGTGATTAACTTGGTCCAGTTGGTACTTGAACAGCTGGGCCCGGCTGTCCAGGACTACGTCTGAGTTTGGCATACCACAATATGATAAAGTGTGTGTGAATGTGTGTTTACCTGCTCAGCATTATCCCACTGTTCAGGCTCGCCTAGGCATGGTGTAGGGCGTGTAGACAGGAGACAGTGGAAGGAAAACCCAAACACTTGATACACACTCCTCACAAAGTCCAAACATGCTACAATCTCTTCTTCCAGCTGGAAAGAAAGAATGAAACAAAGTTGGCAACGAGGGCAACAAGAGGACAGATTAATGTAAATAATTGAGAGTAAAACAAGGGCGTTTAAATTCCAACCGGGTGGGAAAAGAAAGAGATATCTGCCAATGGATTGACTGAAAGCCCCAGAAACCTCCAGAGATTGAATTGGTATTCCAGAAGCTAACATACTGATGATTATAATATGTCTATCATTTCTGTATTAACAGGATATCAACAGAAGATCTTGATGAGTGCAATCAGAATCGTGGGAAGGTTCCAAGGGCACTATGTACAAGATCTGGATTACACAGCCCCAGAGATGCACATATGGAAGTGTAATGTTTGAACAGGACAAAGACCTTCATTCATCCAGGCTGAGGCCTCCAGGAATGTCTCAGGAGTTATTTGCACAGCCCATTTCATCACTGTAATAAGCTTCCACGTGTGTCCCATTCTGTTTCTACCCCGCTTACAGCAACTTCAGAAGTATGCAGGGGTCTAGAAAAGGAAATTCTGACTAAACGTGTTCAATGCGTTTTGTGTACCTGATCAGGTGTGCAGAAGATGTGAGCATCGTCCTGGCAGAACCTTCGGACACGAGTGAGACCTCCGAGCGCTCCAGAGAGCTCATTGCGATGCAGCGCCCCGAAGTCAGCCCATCGCAAAGGAAGCTCCCTCCACGAGCGGACACGCTGCTCAAACATTAGACTAAACACCAGAGAGAAAGAGTTAGGTGATTCTTGGTCACTCACTATACGGACACGAGTACAAGGAATGTGTGTGTGTGTGTGTGTGTGTGTTCACCAGTGCGCAGGACAGTTCATGGGTTTGAGTGCGTAGGTCTGAGCGCCCTCTGATGTCACAGTGAACATGTTCTCGCTGTAGTGCTCCCAGTGGCCAGAGCGCTCCCATAATGCAGTGCTGTACAGAGTTGGGGTCACAACCTCGCTGAAGCCCCTCTTTCTGTATTCATTCTACAAGACGTCAGGAAGGAAGGATGTGTGTGGCAATGAGTGCAGGACAAGGTCAGACTGTCACAGCAAGTGTAATAATTAAGAGCTAGCGAGCAATATCCTGATGGCTGATATGGACATGTATTCCCCCGGGGTACTATCAACCCAGCACATACATTTTATATTAATGTATGTACGTGTGGGGGTAACATGTCAACATTGACAAAATTACATTTTAAACCCTTTGAAGGAAACAAAGTTTTTTCTGATTACATAAACTTAGGGTATAGTCGTAGCTTGGATAATCAAATTAATTAGTTCATCTAGTTGCATAATCAGTGCTGAATAGGGTTCAAAGTTACAGCTCATTTCAAGCTATTTTATGAAAATCTATCACAGTGGAATTTGAGTCTGAAATCCATTTAAACTAAAGCTAATCAATTGGAGACAGTGTTACACTCAAGTTAGGAGGAGAGGCAGATGACACATGTTGAACCATTGACACTGGCAGCATGTGCACTGGGCCCATTACAATACTTCCATTTTTAGGTTCCAAGTGTTTTGTATATCTTTATCAAGCCCCAACCACAGCGAGTTCTACCAGAATCCAATGCGAAGTGACAAAAAATGTTATTCACTGAGTGGCCACTAAGAGGCGGTACCAAAACACAGAATTTCTAATTGGCTCCTGTGTTAAATAGCCTGTTTTCACAGCATTATTATTCCTATTTACGGCCTGGTCCAAAAAAACATTCTAGTCTGTATGTTTAAGTCATATCTCCATGAAAACACTGAGGGGGGTGAATTTTTTGGGATTACGCTAGTTTTTAAACTATTGGAGGTTAAAATTTACGAATAATGAGGGGCGCGGTCCCTTGAGTGACAGCTAGCCGGCCGCTGGCCCTCACTTAGCCTCGGAGGTATACGTCAGCTAGATGGGCCCATCTCCCTCCCCCCAAAGTCATATCAATGCCATTTTACTGTAAGAGTAAATGAAGCGGAGTCAAACTCTGACAAGATGGCGACGTGCATAGGCCAGGACGATTGGATGCAGATGGAATAACTGAGGTCAGCCCGGATGCTACATCCATTTTATTTACTATCTATGATCCTAATCCATTCTGTATAACAAAGAAATTAACAACAAAAAGAAACGTGTGCACCTATCTTTTTTTTCTCTGCAAAAATGCACACATTTGCAGAACGTCACAAGTTTACCACTTTGATAACATTTTCCTAAATAGAAAAAGGTCTACAGTGAGATTATTGCAGGCAAATCACAAGTAGCAGTCAGTGGCTGTGCAAAGAGTATATGTTCACCTTAATAAAGTCAGTGAGGGTGTTGTAGATGTAGGCTCCTTTGGGCAGGAAAAAGCAACTGCCTGGACTCACATCGTTAAAGAAGAACAGCTCCTGGTCCTATGAAAATATGTACAGGAGGCATTTATGAAAAGAAACACTCCCTTAACCATAGGGCTCAACAGTGACCGGACTCTTTTTTGGCGGCATTTTAACAATTACTTATATCAAACTATTAACCATGGAACCAAGCCCACCAGCTCTAGCCCCAAATAAGCATTAGCACGCTTATTTCAAAATGTACACAGACCTTCATTCTAAATTTATCATTTATGATCTGTTGTTTCTCTAACAAAAACAATACAACCTCTAACTACAGTTTTAGCCGATGATAGCCATTTCTCGCCATCGGTACCAGAAGTCGCTTGGACACTATAGCATCATGGGTAGTGTTTTTATTCTCCCCAAGATCGCTAATAAACTAGGTTGATGTCATGCAAACTTGTATCAATTACAGGAGTATATACCATCGTTTTACACTCGGTAGCTTGCAGTAAGTCTTCCTTCCAGAACCGCACTGTTGAGCCCTTTTTGCTTTTAATCTTTTGTTTCTTTCGTTGATCTAATGTGTTTGTTCTCCACTCATTTATATTCTGTCTTACCGTCCCGATGCGTCTGTGGTCCCTCCTCCTCGCCTCCTCCTGCTCCCTCTGCCACTCCTCCTTATCCTTCTCTCCTGGAAAGGCCACAGCTAGAAGACGCATCAATCCTGAGGACTCCGTCTGATTGGCCAGGGTCACAGGCGACAGCTGTGATGTTACAGATGGTGTGAGGAGAGGTTGGGAAGAAGAAAATATAAAGTGAAACAAACAGGTGGCAACAGAGAAAGGGAGAGTTAGAGTCAGCTAGTAGGAGGAAGGGGTAACAACACATCTAATGGATGGCACTGTGTTTAAAAGGGCCAAAAAACAGGAAACTGGCCTCTGACAAACACAACATCCTGCTGCTGATATTTCCAGCCTGGCTGCCATGGAATCCCAATCTGCCCAGTATGGAAACTCCTCCCTCTCCCTGGATCAATAAAGATGAGGGAAATTCCATTCACCCGGCATGTGTCCAACAGTGCAGAGGTGCAAAAAAATTAAATAAAATCAAGTGGATACTCGTTGATTGTGGATTATTTTCTCATTATTGTCATAGCAGCAAAAAAAAGGCATGTGGCTATGACAGATGAAACTGTGTTTGGCTTCAAGGGACTGGCCGTCAATGTATAAGCTGAAATTGGATACAAGTTGTCTAATAAAAAGTTTAAAAAAAACAAGATGGAAGACGGAACAGAAATGGTACATGATTGCAAAAAGAGGCAAGAAGAGGGCATGACAAATAAACAAAAGCCCCTTTTACACAGCCAGTGAAAGCCGGGAATATGCCGGCCTTTCGGCCCTCCGCCCTGCTGTATAAATGCGACAGTTGCGGAACGAGGGAAGAAAGGTGCGAGTGATCGTTCCGGGAATTTTACTACCTCGGGGGGTAGTAAGATTCCCGACACAATCAGTTCCGCCTCTCTGTTTAAATGCTCGAGCTTGTTGTTGCGGAACAGGGGGGCGTTTGACGTTCCATAGTCTACGTTCTAAACATGCGACCATGTTAGCAGTTGAAGGACGTGTGTTTAACATTAGCCACGGCGGCCTGATGTCCCGTAAAAATCACCAAATAAAAGGAACGGTGTATAATCTAGCTGATCATAAGGTCCGTTGCTCAATCCAAACCCCCGCGCTTCATTTTGCAGAGTGTATGAGTCTATTTCTGCCCAGGAGAAGTTGTACAATGGGAAAGCTAGGCTAGGCTAAGTAAGGGATAAAGTATAGCGAACGGGTCACTTGCTAGAAATAAAGACCGACAAGCTGAAGCAGGAGCCCGACGCGCAGCGGAGGGCTCTTGTTCAGCTTGAAGGTCGACCTAGTAACGGGGGAATAGTCTGCTCGCCCCGCTAGACTGTCTGCTTCAGCTGACTGAAGGCTCCGGCTCAGCTGTTAGCCAGAGTTAACACTGTTTTGCTAACACATTCCGCCGCCGCTATTATTATCCTAAGTCTGAGCGTATATCCACACTTTATTTCTGTCTACAGTAACGTGACTTCACACACTGTGACTGTGTGTATGTGTATGTTTATGTCTGATTGGCAGATCGCTGCCCTCACAAAGAGACTCGCTTACAACCAACCTGTCACACACACACACACACACACACACACACACACACACACACACACACACACACACACACACACACACACACACACACACACACACACACACACACACACACACACACACACACACACACACACACACACACACACACAGGTGAAGCGGTCGGATTGATTTAGTCAGTTTGGTTAACTGTCCCAGTGATGTTGGACTCAGCGCGTAGCGAGATCAACTGGCACATCGTGTGGACAGTAAAATACGGCCCTCTTACTGCAAGCTCCAGCACTTTTGCTCTCAATTCACCGGCCAGTGTTGTTGTAAAGCAGCTGACCGGCGCGGCGCTAAATGTTTACGTCACACCTGACGCTGTTTACATGCACCTCTTTCATTCCGGAGTGCTGTGTAAAAGGAGCTACTGATGCGCCAGCAGGCCGGCGTTGCTTGGTTCTGTGTAAATAACACAGAAGCAAGCAAAGCCGGCATATTGGAGTGATGTTGTTCCGTCAATATGCCGCAATCTCTGTGTAAAAGGGGCTAAACACACGTACCTGGAGCATCTTGAAGACCTTGAGGAGGCCGGTGTGTGGGAGGAGGGGGCCATTGCAGACCCCTATTGTGTCCCCACACCTGTGTCACACATTGAAGATAAAAGAGGTTTTAACTTTTGGTTCAAGAATAGAAAACACTGGTGTGTGTGTGTGTGTGTGTGTGTGTGTGTGTGTGTGTGTGTGTGTGTGTGTGTGTGTGTGTGTGTGTGTGTGTGTGTGTGTGTGTGTGTGTGTGTGTGTGTGTGTGTGTGTGTGTTTGTGTGTGTATAAATACATGCCTGTACACTGTAGCAGTGGGGCCATTTAACTGCTCCTCAACAAGCTGCAGTCTCAGCTTACTGTTCTATAACAAGAACACCCACAAAACACACCCATGAAAATTCATGTATATGTCAGAGTTAAATAAGGACAGCAGAACAAAGGAGCCTGACTTCAGTCAGTAAAACACACCATAAACAAAAGCCACTCCTACACAGTGAGTTTTATCACTGCTACTTTATCAAAGGAAACATATATTGTGTCGTGCGAAAGTTTGTGAACCCCTTGAGCCTTTTGGAATTTTATTTATTTGAACCATTATTAATAAAAAAAAATTCAATACCAGTATTTTTTATATGAAATAACAGATGTTTGTTTATCAATTCAACATTTTTCTTTTCCAGAAATCAATTGTTAAAATAGATAAAAAATTATTTGACAAATGTTGTATGTGCAAAAGTTTGTGAACCCTAAGCTGCATTGCTTAAATCGAGCAAGGTAAACACAATCAGGTGGGCCAAACTGATTGATGAAATAGACCAATGTAGTGAGAGATCTTTAGGGAAGAAATTGGGCGCCACTAGATAAAACAAAGATAAAACCAGGTCAGTTTAGGCTCACCAAACTGAACCCATACAGGTCAGACATGCTCAAAGGGGAAACAATCTCAGAGGATCTCAGGAATAGAGTTTTGATGTTGCACATTTGTCTGGGGACAGCTATACATTCGTATAAAAAAGTTTGAGCTCCATCGGCCCACCGTGAGGCAAATCATCTACAAATGGAGAGCTTTAAGAGTGACTTAACATCTGCCTAGAAGTGGACTTCCTTCAAAAATATCTTCAAGCACCACAAGAAAAGGGATTTTTCAGGTAAAAGCCAACCCACACATTACATCTGGGGATTTGCAGACCATTTGCCATCACCATTCTTCACTTGGGAGAAGGTTCTGTTGGTGGTAGGCAGAGTTGCGTTTTTGCCCAAACATGGCGGTTTTGGTTATGACCAAACAGATCAATTTTGGACTAATCTGTCCACAGAATAAGACTTCAGGTATCTCCAGGTGCTCTCTGGCAAAGCTGTGACAAGCAGTTTTGTTCTTTTTTGAGAGCAGAGGCTTCTTCAGCAACCCTCCCCTGAAAGCCATGTTGACTGAGTTTTCTTCTTATTGTGGAACCATGCACATCTGTCCCAGATGTTGCAAGAGAGGTCTGCAAATCACTAGATGTAATGTGTGGGTTGGCTTTTAACTAAAAAAATACTTTTCTTGTGGCGCTTGAAGATATTTTTGAAGGAAGTCCACTTCTAGGCAGATGTTCAGTCACTCTTAAAGCTCTCCATTTGTAGATGATTTGCCTCACGGTGGACCGATGGAGCTCAAACTTTTTTTGAATTAATTTATAGCTGTCCCCAGACAAATGTGCAGCATCACAACTCTATTCCTGAGATCTTCTGAGATTTTTTTCCCTTTTAGCATGTCTGACCTGTATGGGTTCAGTTTGGTGGGCCTAAACTGACCTGGTTTTATCCGTGTTTTATCTAGTGGCGCCCAATTTCTTCCCTAAAGATCTCTCATTACATTGGTCTATTTCATCAATCAATTTGGCCCACCTGATTGTGTTTACCTTGCTCGATTTAAGCAATGCAGCTTAGGGTTCACAAACTTTTGCACATACAACATTTGTCAAATAATTTGTTTTATCTATTTTAACAATTGATTTCTGGAAAAGAAAAATGTTGAATTGATAAATAAACATCTGTTATTTCATATAAAAAATACTGGTATTGAAAAAAATTAATTAATAATAGGTTAACATAAATAAAATTCCAAAAGGCTCAAGGGGTTCACAAACTTTCGCACGACACTGTATGAACACTCAGTTACACATGCTGCTACAGTGCAGATTCAACAGTGCAGTGCTTCTCCTGCTATGACAAGTCCTGGTGTTTTTGTTATCACAGAGACGTTGGTATTACTGACCTGGAACAGTTCCCGGACCTCTTCTGTATTCAGCTCCAGTCTGGACAGAGGAAGTTTGAGGGCTGCAGCCTTTTTACATCTGTCCTCCACATCGCTCAGAGACAGGGCACTGTGTTGGAAGGACAGATTCAGCTAAAACATTAAAAAAGCTGAAAAAAGAACATGGCCAAAAGGGTTTAAGATGATTAAAGGAAGGAAAAGAGGTCAAGGATTGTTTGAATAATTCCTGTAAGGGAAAATGGGTCATTATATCATCACTGAACAATCTAGTGAGAATAATGTAAAATAAAACTGCTGATTAGACATGTGTATAAGGTTAAAAAAAGAAATGTTCTAATGATACCTGGGTGGAATAGAAAGAATAATAAAATAAATTCAAGATAGGAAGGAATGCATAGCAAAAAAAACAAAGATGAATTCAATACGTCTTCAAATACTGTACAAGTGCTAGTAGTCAAAAGAAAAACAGATGAACTTTTTTTTTTTTTTTTTTTTTTTTTTTTTTTTTAACAGATTTTGCATTCTACATTGTTGTGGCTAAAAAAAATCCAAGACACTCCTGAATTTGTTCCCAGAACAGATTGCACATGGAGTGCTGTAACAGAATCAGTCACATGAATATCTCACCCGTTATCAAGCAGGTGGTCACAGTAAAGCCCAAGCTCCGATACTCCTTCTCTGCACACCTCGGCACCAAATGCTGTCTCCAACACGTCGCCCAGGACACACGCTCCTGTCCTCCATGCGGCCTGGGAAAGGGAGGATGATACTGAGGTGAATGGGTGCAGAGATCTAGGCTGTGTTTGGATCAGGAAGGTCTCTACATGGACTGACTGCCCTGGAGACATCTCAGAACAGAAACTGAAATTGTCTAAAACGTAGGAAAAGCTCCTCAGTGCCTCGTAACTCTGTTATGTCGCTTTGTAAGTTTATTTGTAATGTATTGAAGCACATTTTTTGTCTTTTACCGACTTATGTTTCAGTCATTAAACCGCTTCCTTTCTTGGCTTCAGGATGTTTTCTGCTTAAGTCAAGAACCGGTGAGTGGCAGCACAAAATAATGACTAATTGAAAGTATTTAACTATTCCTTAAAGGTATTGTGAGAAGGTAAAAAGGGTGTGATTACCTGTCTTCCCTCAACTGAGTCAAACCCTAGAAGTTGTAGTTCACAGTCTGCCTCTAGGGGACGTCCAAGCTCCCACAACTCTCCATTCACCGTACTGACCAGTGCTCCTTTCACACTGCAAGCACAGATGCAATTGACCCAGTTACATCCCTTGAGTAAGATGAAAACACAAGTAGAGAATACATTTCTGTATGCATTGTAAACTTACCGGATACTCTGGGCAACAAAGAGCGGCGTGGTGACACCTGCTGTTGCCTTTACTGTCCGGCCATCAGGCAGTCGAATACTAAGGGTTCCTGTGGCTTCTACTCTCTTCTTAGTGGAATGTTTCTCCCTGAGGGATTCAAAGAGCTGCAGTTGCACGGATAAAGCCGGGCACACCTGGAGAAGGATGAAGATAAGGTTTAAAATGGGTGAAAAGATGAGGGTCACCACACACACAAAGTTAAATCAAAATGCCTCTCTGAACAAGTTTCAACAAAACTGAGCATAATGTCCTTAATGAAAGGAGTTACCGCTGAGCTGTTATATTAAACTGCACTAGTTTTGAAAAAGGTGGTCCTAATAAACTCGTAATTGAGTGAATATTGATATGCCAATACCAATATTGTGATAAAAGAACGTGATAAAGTTTCTGTGTTTTATTTTCCTCAGCTTAATGGTGGCTCTATGATACCACATTTCTAAGTTAATTTACTCTTATACTCAAATACAAGTAAACAGTACTAGTGAATAAATAAATGTCCCAACATTAGATTGATGAATTTCTTCTCACTGATTGTATTACTCTCCTAAAGTTGTATATGAAATAATGAAAGTGTGAGCCTAGGTTATAAAAATGCTTAAGCTGCTGTACTTTATTTTTTGTACCCACACATAACCAAATGAGTATGAGAGTGTTCGTGTGTGTGTATGTGAGTGAGTGAGTGAGTGTGTGTGTGTGTGTGAGAGAGAGAGGGGGGGGCGTCATTTATGTAAAACACTGCACTATGTTCACTGAATAGCAAAAATATACTGCTGTCTGTTTAAAAAACAAGTGAAATACGTATTGTGCCATTTAACTAAACATGAGAGACACTAAAACTAGAAAGAGATCAGGTTTAACTGGACGGGAAGGTATCACATTACAAAAATAATTTAAAAATAGATTCCCACATGTGACAAGCAACAAGAACAGCTGCAGCTCTAAACACTCATAGAGCTCACAGCACTGCAGGCTAACGCTAGCTGTAGCTACTGTACTTGACAAATAACACGCCTGCGCACCTTGCTGTACCTCCTGTGCAACCGAAGTGTCGCACGAGCTGCCGACCGACAGACAACCAGCCGAAACAGCTGCGTCACCGCCATCCTCAACACATCTGCCTAATTACACAGGGTAATTTCCAAATAGCCCACATTAATTTCAACCCTTTTGACTGCGAGCGGCCATTACAACCGGAAGCACAGATTAGGACAGAAGCCTTGACGGAGTGACGCTGGCATTAAGCACAGTGCGTGCGCGCGCCCGGACATCTGCTACACATGAGGACGTCTGCAGTTGTTAGAGAACTGATGAGTAATATCCCGACGTAAACACTTTAAGCCATGCACAGTCAAGTTAGTTACTTATCGAGACAGGATATATAAATATATAGATATATGTATTTAAAAAAAGATGGGTTTAAAAAGGGGAACAGTTCATACTTTGGGAGTTGACAAGTGAACACAAGGAGAACCGCTACACTGTGATCCACTTGTGTGCAACCCCTAAATATTTTTAACACACCGACTTACAACAAACTAGGCTACAGCCAACAAGGCTGAGCAGCAGAGTCGATGTCCTGCTTACTTAAATTTAAATTAAACAGCATCAATACCGAAGCATTAGTGCCTTTTCAGAATTGAGAAAAAGATTATAGTTAAAATATTTCAAATTAAACCGTCAACAAAACCATCTTCATTGTTCCTACTGTTCGATTGTAGGTTAAAAGTTCTGAAATACTAAACTTTAAATGCAATGATCACTGAATAATAGCATATCCTGCTTTTTTTATAGGCCTATTGCTTTTCACATGGACTGTGAAGCTAATGAAAAACTCAGAATTTTTACAATGGTCGTGATTACATTTCGTATTTCACAATTTTCATTAGAAGTAGTTAAAAATAAAACTGTTGTGATAGTAATACATAATGGAGACTTGAATGTGTTCGAGCTCAGGTCTGAAGTACCACTGAACTGCCGCCTGAGGGAGCTACTGCACCTTAGGAAAGAATATGGTCCTTCTACAGGCCTCCTAGGAATAACATCCATTTTCAAAACATTTTAAGCATTGTGTGCATTGTGTGAATATTGCTCACGCAGATAGCTTTAAAGACGTTTTTGTGTCACTAATTGATTATCACTGAATACATCTGGACTATTTCAACTACAATTGGACACAATTCTTGATTAAACCTCACTGTGTGGATTTTAAAATATGGAACAACCTTCAGTGTCCACAATGATGCAAATTGATGGAAAGTACACACATCCTAGAAGCTGTGTACAAAAAAACTACATGTTTACAAGCAAGATTTCTTGATGGCCTTTTAAAGATAACGGTCGAACTTGAAGAGGTACTAGTTTTGCCTGGCAGTGCAGAATCAGTTTTTGACATCAAGAACCTGACATTCACTGTACAATGACTCAATAAAACAACTTCAGAATAATATGGCAGAAGCTGAATGACAAATTTCCTTTTGAATTTCCAGCCGACATTTAGTCCA
This sequence comes from Ammodytes marinus, assembly GCF_949987685.1. Classification (NCBI taxonomy): domain Eukaryota; kingdom Metazoa; phylum Chordata; class Actinopteri; order Uranoscopiformes; family Ammodytidae; genus Ammodytes; species Ammodytes marinus. The sequence goes on along the minus strand of NC_137217.1, from coordinate 20,481,015 downwards.
TTCATCTGTACATTGTTTGAACTAAATACAACTATGTAAGAAACGGGTTATTATATATTGAACAGTACAGCTAATACTTGTGTTATTCTGTTAGTGTTGTGACTGAAGTTATGGTTGTTCCAACAGTCTATCTCAAAATATATAAAGTCTATCTCAAATCTCAAAATATATTAAATTAACTCTGCAAGTGCTGTCCATGTAATGCTCAATACATAAGTGTAAAGCAAAAGTACAACACATTTTTCAAATTGCATTTCATAGATGTGTCTTTCCAACAACAGTGTGCATTGTAGTGTGATTATGTTCAGCAATAAAAAAATAAGCAGTCCTTTCAAGGAAGTAATGGGAGAAGAGTTTTTGCAAGAGGAATATACTAATGGATATCAGCAAAATCCCCTCCCTTATTAAAATGAGACAGAGCACCGACTGCTTACAGTGAATGGTGCAACCACAAACTGACAACCGTAATAAATATGAAGAAAATGGATGAGCCACTGCATGAACGCAATGGAAAAAAGGTCTTCTGCATGAATCTGCTAAATACTAAATCTCTAAACAAGTAAATAATTAAAAAAATATTATGTATTGACCTTTCAAAGTATGCATCTGTTGTGGGCTAGTCAGTGACAGTCAGAGTATGTGTGCATGTTCATCACACCAGAAAGGATTGGACACTCAAAGACCAGTGATATAGCATCATTGATGAGAACAGCAGTGAGAGCATTTAACTTGAAAATACACACAGAGCATCAGCTTCGTCACAAGTTCAATTTTCAAACTCAATTTTCCAAAGTAGAGGTAAAAACACGGGGAGAGGTTATTTACAGCAACAATTAAAATAGTGAACTTGGTAGGTGCTTCGTTAGCAAGAAGTTTATAGCAATGAATCTAGCTTTCTCTCTGTGCAATGTGAACACACCAAACTGATATTTAGCGTTTTTCTTTTGTTGCAGATATGAAAAACAGTTTACAGAGGATGGTAACAGACTTATAATATTCAGTAAAACATCAGAACTATGATGATGTACTAACACTGTTGTGGCTAATATGCTCTCTGGTTACATTTTTACAATGTATCTATTTATTAACTTAATGCAGTAACGTTTGCAGGTGCTTTGTATATCTATGTTAACTCATAGATGGGCGCAAGAAACAACACACACTTCATGATCAAACACAGGAGGCTTTGAGCAGCAACACAGGACATGCACCTCTCACTGTGTGGGTCAAACAGAGGGAAGCATCGTGGCAATAATCCCTGCAGGAAGCACATCACTGCCATTGTACTGACCCTTTTTACCCTCAGAAGTGTTAAGAAGTGCAAAAGTGTTTCTGGACAAAGCCATGTGAGCACAAGGTAAGCATGGGGTGGGGGCCCAAGCATGAAATTAGCAAAGAAACAAAAACAGGGGAAGGGGCCAAAACAGCTGGAGTATTGAAATAAACCACTTTTAAACAATCCTAAATTGGCTCGAATGTTTTCGCCCTCTTGATACCATCTGCCAGTGCCGCTGAAATGGAAAGATGCCAATTCTATAAAGTAGGAAAAAACATCACAAAAAAAAGAAAAAAAAATTGAAAAAGGAGTTAATATGAAATATGGAAATGGAAACAGCTGTGTAAATATGAAAATGTATCTGAAAAAAAAAACTGAACAGCGCAAAAAGAAAAATTAAAACAGCGCAATTCAAGTGATAAATAGTGACCAAATAAAATACCTCCCCCCCAGTTGATTGAAACTCTGGATTTTATTCAAGTCAGTACATGTTTAAGCCTAGCAAAAGCTGTTATACCTCCCCCCACCCGCCATCCACTACCAAGCTTCTTCATGACTCAGTCTAACTCAACTTGAAGTGCGTAGAGGTCAACATGAATGTTGGAAATTAAAACATAATTATCTTCACCCTCCTCTTCTGCGTGGTGGCTTTCAAAAAGTAGGACAGAAAGGTGCAACAGACACTGCAGAGAAATTCTTCCGGAGCTAAAGCTTATCCAAGGCCTCAATCACAGTAAAGACGGGGTGTGTGAGTGACGATCATTGTCCTCATTAACAGAAATAAGAGCTTGAAGAGAAAAAGCTGCATCATCTATTTTTTATATATATTTACAAGCTTTACAGTGGGAGAGAAGAAAGGGTGAAAAAAGGTTGAGCTACAGAAGAATATTATTTACAGCAGGTACTTCCGGAAATGGTAACAAATGTTAACCTCAGATGCAAAATAAATCTCCTCACTGCCAATGAGAAATGCACACACACACACACACACACACACACACACACACACACACACACACACACACACACACACACACACACACACACACACACACACACACACACACACACACACACACACACACACACACACACACACACACACACACACACACACACACACACACACACACACACGAGCCTTCTTTCATCACCTCAATCAAACACTTTTAAATGAATAGTTTTGTTTTATAGGAAGTACAATTATTGGATTTCTGTCAAATTAGATGGCATATCTCTCTGTTAAATAGAGTAAGGCTAATCCTAACCCTCAAGATGGGGACAGGATACTGTAAGATTAGCTTAGTTTAGCATCAAGACTGGAAACGGGCATTGAGCTAGCCTGGTTCTGTCTAAAAGGTAAAAAATAAATAAAATATTTCTTGTGACGGAGCATTGACACACCAGTTTTTTATGTATTAAACAAACAAGATCAAATGTTTTATTTATTGAGTTCGAGAGGTGGTAATAGGGGGAATTCTTAATAGTTTACCTTCTGACAATTTCCAGTCATGTTAAGCTAAGCTAATCAGTACTAACTGTAGCTTCATATTTAACAGCGTGAAAGCACTATTGATATTCTCATCGAACTATTACTGAGAGAGCAAGTATTTTTTTCTAAAATTAATGTTTTAAGTTATTTTTCTTATGTATCACATGAGACCCATGTCTGTCTCCTTCACACCTGCTCGCTCTTAGGGTAAATAATCCAAATGATCACACAGGTAGGCAAACCCTAAAAAATAAAATGTAAAAAAAATAGTTGTGACCTAACGCAACTTTTATCTAATGTGTAGTTATGGAAAAAGGATGTTTGAGGGTTGTTACACAATACTGCACTATGTCACTGATAACCTCATAGCTGTACTGTACAGTGTAAGATGACTGGCTGGCTACCTAGTTCTCAAGCATAAAGAGATTAAATCAGCTATTTACACACAACTTAAGGTACTTTTAATTCAAGCTAATTAACAGAGTAAAGATATCTGGGCTCATACCAGCAGGGCTAACACACACTCTGCACTTCAGCGCAGCGTGCTTGCACTTCTCGTTCAGCATGTCATGGACGACCACTTCAGTAGCGTGGGGGGAGGAAGGGTCTCTTCTGCGAATGGAAGGGACCACCTGTGAATGGAGGACCGGGACGCTTGCCCCCACGAAACCCCCTCATGTGGTGATCTTGGTGGTGGTGGTGGTGCTGCTGCTGATGATGAGAAGGGGCTCTGCCTCGCAGCAGAGGCCTCTGTGGGATGGGGACTGAGATGAACGGGGGTCGAGTATTGGGCAAGTCGAGGAGGGGAACAGGGTTAGAGGTCTGGTTGCGTGGCTGAGCTGGAGGACTGGCAGGAGGCTTGTGGACAAGCGGGGCAGCAGACTGCGCAGGGGAATTAGGTGTGGAGGGAGAGGTTGAAGAGGATGTGGGAGAGAGTGAAGGGGATGGAAGAGGTAGATGCAGAGGCTCCTTCACCCTGCCCAGTAAGGGCATAGGAACACCTGGGCGGAGGAGGGGGGGTACATGGCGGTGGACAAAAGATTCTTTAACTGTGCCAGGACGGGGCATCTTAGGGGGCTCACCTAGCAACGACTGCATGAGGGGCGGAGGGCCTATTTTGTTTCCTCTGGGCCCCAACCTGCCACGCTCTGCACCTTCAGGTCTGATTTGGTGAGGAAGAGAAAGAGGACGGTCAACAGGGACCAATACTCCTCCCACCATGACGGCGGAGGGCACAGTGGGGTGGGGAGATGCAGGGGAATGGCGCTGAGTCATGGGAGGCGGAGGGGGTCGAGGGATCGGCGGAGGAGCGCCGAAGAAGGGAGACGCAGGATGAAGATGCTGGTGGAGGAGTGACGGGGGAAGAGTCTGCATGTTGTCTGTGTGGTAGGGCATTTGGAAGTGAGGAGGATGTGAGTGAGGATGAGATGGCGGAGGGGGGAGATGTTGGAGGAGGAGATGTAGGGGAGGAGGAGGCATGGACGGTGCCTCTGTGCCACCCTGGCCTATGTTAAGAGGAGGGGGGACGGCATGGGGTGACGGAGGTGGAGCTTCCATGTATTCCTCCTCTTCGTACCACAACCCAGCTCCCGGCCGGCCACCGGCCCCTTCCCCTCGCCGTGAACCTTGGCCGATCACTCGAATGCTCTCTACCGTCTTGATGCGCTCTCCAGCCAGGGGACGGTTAGAGTAGCCTAGGGTTTGGATTGGTGCCCCTTCAGTGCAGGGCGACACTAGTGTCTCAATACGATGGTACTTGCCCTCCTTCCCACCCACACCCGGAGACTCTTCACCTTTCACTCTGTCATCTCTTTTCCCACTAAGACTGCCATCATCTGAGCCAGTGCTGGCCTTACGGGAGCCTGCAGAGAGTCTCCTCTCTCCCATCCCTCTGTTTCCTATCATCCTTGACTGGTTGTGCTGTCCATCTTTCTTGACCTTCATGTCATTACCAGGGGAAGAGAATGCCTGCTTCCTCACGTCATCTTCTTTTAATTTTGCGCAGCTCTTTTTCCCTGTTCCGTACTGGGAAGATGTAGGGGAGCCCAGGAAGTCTCCATTGCTGTTGCTTCCTGACGGGGTGATCACAGCATCCCAAGGTTCGCTGCGGTAGGCTGTGGGTGAGAGGTTATGGCCCCCAGATGACCCTAGAGATTCTGGCACACTGCCAGGTGTGTCCATGATCTCGTCCTGGGTGGGGGTGCCAGCAGTCTCATCTCTCACCGGGGTGCCATCCACCCCTTCGGGACTGACATCACCTAGAGCAAGACTAAAGCCTGGATTACCCTGCAAGAAACTGTTGATTTTTGATTCTAAGCTAGGGGGAGACACAGAGGGAGCTGAGGAACGAGGAGGGGGCGGAGGGGGAGGGGACAGCTGACTCCCTTTGTCCCAGTCTCGGCTTCTTCCAGGTGTGTCTCTTTTGAAGCTGTTGCCCAGACTGGGTTTTGTTTTTGAGGTGGTTGGGGAGAGTAGGGTTTTTACTGCAGAGGATTCCGGTGAGGTTCGGGTGGGAGGGGCAGAGCCGGCGTTGGTCACACTTTGCAGGAGAGAAGACAAACCTGCACCAAGACAGAAAGGCATAGTCAAATGTCAGAAGAAAAAAAAAGATTTAGACATAGGAACATTGTGTATCACATATGCATCCTACCTTGTGTGTTTGTTTTAGACAGAGCATTGAGGATGCCTTCAGGTGTGATGTCAACCCGTGACAGGATGCTGGCCAGGGCCGGGCTTGAAGGGGTCGCTTTGGAGGTTACTGATTGGCCAGAGGGAGTGGTGGGTGTTTTTGGTGATGGACGAGCAGGGCTAGCTGCTGAGAAAAAAAAATCCAAAGACGGATAAGGATGATTTTCAAGGGAGACAAAAAAAAACTTTTTTGGTGAATGCTTTAATATACAGTACAATGTAAATCCTCAAGTCTGTCAAATCTCTATTTGAAAGTCACATTTTTCATCTGATGATAAATGACCTGTAGGAGCAAACGAGAAGTGATCATCAGTGAAAACAATGCTATTTGTATATAGTTATTATTAATGCCTTTGCACAGGTCCAATCTCCCTGGAACTTAAACAAAACGATGTACAGCAGGTATATCGGAAATTCCTGTGTTTCAGAACAGTGCTAAATTAACGCTCAATTTGATTCACAATTGTCATATGGCCTTTATTAATCTTACATAGAAACATAGAATTAAATTATCTCATCACAATGCATCCTGCGGTCTCTTCTCGCTTTATAAACAAATACACATGCTGCCAGGCGGCACAAACTACTCAAGATATTTAAGATAGCAGGCGTAGGCGTCGTCAAAACAATATCGCTTTTATCCAAAATGGCGCTAGAATCAGCAAAAACTGAAAGTTCATCTAGCCACTTTATGGCTTACACTTTTCTTATTTATTAGACTGATCTAAAATATTATAGTGACTCTACCAAGATATAATCAATTAACAACTTAAATGACTTAGACCACTATTTTCCACAGAGGTCATAATTACCTTAAAAAACTTTAAAACTGACATTTATTGAAAATTAACCTAAAAAAGCCTAGAACTCCTTTAAGCTAAAAGAGAATCAAAGCTTATGAAACATATGCCTTAAGTGTGTCTTAAGTAATGAGTCATGCTAGTAGCCACAGTTACAATTTCATACATTATGATCAAAATTACAAACCTCTAAACACTACACTGGGAGAATGCTGGTAAACACAGCTGTCCTTTGTTACTCAAACAAAGTGAAAATATCATCATTGATCAATGATCATTTGTCAGAGAATGGCCATGTGTTAAATTTGTCTCACAATGATTTCTTATTCATTATTTTTCTGATCGACACTCATCTTCCCCCAAGCCACTGAACACACCTGTATTTTTCATGGCAGATGTGAGCGAGCTGAGAATGGAGCTGATCTTTCCCAGGTCCACCTTCTCTAGGTTGACCCCCAGAGGGGTTGCTGCCACACTTTGAGCAGTAGCAGAGGTGGGAGTCAATGGAGTGGCCGTGACAGCAGTAGCAGCAGCAGCAGCAGCATTGGTCTTAGGAGCTTTCATTGGTGTTGTGAGAAGCTTTGACGCTGCGTCTGACTTTGTAGTCTTGGCAACAGCAGTGGTTGCTTTGTCTTTCTTGTTATCTGTTAGTAAAATAATTCAAAGAGGTGAAGCATTTTCAAACCTGAATCACAACATTACAACTGAAACAGACATTTATCAAACCAATACAACACTCTAGCCACTAACCCCCTGTGGTGGCAGCGTCCGTCTCTTCGTCAGACATATCCATGTCCTCCATGTCTCTGACTTCACTGGGTATCTCTCCTTCATCCATGGCCTTGCCGTCCAGCTCTGGATCCAGCTGGGCTCTGCTATTGTTCAATCCCAGGAAGGGTGAGTCAGAGCCAGTGGGAGAGGGGGCGTCTTCAGACGGTGAGGGGATGGGAGAGTCCTCAGGTCCAGGTAGGGTCGACTTGAGGGAATCCAATTTTCTTTTAAGGCTGGCCACACGGTTGGCAAAGGCGTTGTATGCCTGAGCAGATTGGCAGAAAGAAACAATTAAATTAGAGATATGAGTTAGATAAAAACAGACTGTTCAGCTAACTTATATACATTTCTAAGAATCCACATAGCAACAAATGTCTTGGTCACCATTTTGTTCATGAATCTGGCATTGAATAGAGAAACCAATGAACAGACATGAACAAACAAATAATTCCAATTTCTCTCCACAAAAACAAAATCTAATGATCTTATGTCCACAAAGCAGCAGGTTAAACCATCACACTCACATTGGCCACAATCTTAACCTCCTTGTATTGCATCTCGTAGAAAATGTCTGCATTTCCCAAAGCTTCCAGCAGAGGAGGCCCTGTTTTCAACTCATCATCCAGGAAGCCAACAAACTCCTGCAGCTTAAGACTGCCATCCTCAAAGTCCGTAGCAAACTTGTTTCCCCCGGCTTTGTCTAGTAGACAACAATTGATAAACAAGCAAAAAATGTTATACAAAAGATTTTTCCAAGGTTCATGTGGTTGAATATAAGACATTGTTAATGGCTTTACTAATTATAGATTACATTGTATTAGCATTTTGTAAGTTAAATAAACAAATATATATACAAACATAATTTTCAATTGTTGCTAAAAAAAACCTTGTCAGAACTTTAACTGAACAGAGAAGAAAATTGTCTTTTTAATCTACTCATAAAATCACTCCCTTTCATTTCTGTAACTTCATATTGTCCATACTTCATTCTTTCCTGCAGATCATTCAGTAAAACGCCTATTTTGTCATTGGTCCCCTACAACCACTGATGTGTCTGAAAGGACATATACAGTCATACATAGTCACGTTATAACCACACATGTACATTTATTTCATTGGGATTTTATGTGATAGACCAACACAAGGTGGCGCATAGTTGTGAAGTAGAATGAAAATGAAACGTGTTTTTAAATTTTTTTTATAAATAAAAAACTGAAAAGTGTGGCGTGCAAAAGTATTCAGCCCCCTGAGTCAATGCTTTGTAGAACTACCCATCGCTGCAATTACAGCTGCAAATCTATTTGGATATGTCTCTACCAGCTTTGCCCATCTACAGACTGACATTTTTGCCCATTCTTCTTTAAAAAATAGCTTGAGCTTCAGATTTAGCATCAGATTGGATGTAGAGCATCTGTGAACAGCAATTTTCAAGTCTTTCCAGAGATTCTCAATTGTATTTAGGTCTGGACTTTGACTGGGCCACATGACTATGCTTTGATTTAAACCATTCCATAGTAGATCTGGCTGTATTTTTAGGCTAGTTGTCCCTCTGGAAGGTGAACCTCCACCCCAGTCTCAAGTCTTTTGCCGACTCTAACAGGTTTTCTGTCCTGTATTTGGCTCCATCCATCTTCCCATCAACTCTAACCAGCTTCCCTGTCCCTGCTGAAGAACAGGACCCCCAAAGCATGATGCTGCCACCACCAGTGTTGGGAAAGTTCTTTTTCTACGTGAACTAGTTCAAAGTTCAGTTCACACACTTTAAAATGAACTAGTTCAGTTCATAGTTCTTAATTCAAAATTCTGAACTAAGTTCACAGTTCAAAAATGAACTAGTTCATAGTGATTTTTTTTCAATATGTTGCTGCAGGCTATTATTTTTCTAAATAATTGCCACATACCATATAGAACCACAGACAGAAATTATTTCAATAACATTCAATCCACACTAGAAGCCAGCTGCAACTTTTAACCCTACAGTATATTCTCAAAAACATGAGGAAAAAGTTGCTGTTTGAATGGTCTTTTTAATGAGGAATTATTCAAACAAAAACGGTTAAGGTGCAAATGTTTTTCCATTTTTATAATTTTCCAAACCTGGAAACAATTCACATGAAATTTCATTCAAAGAAAGCAATACTGGAAAAATATAACTGGCAGGTTCTACAAACAAATTAGCCAACAACTTAAAATAGTAAAACCCTCAAGGAGACCATTCTAAACTGCAGTATACTGTTAACAACAAAGTCCAGAAGATGTGTTGACATAATTATTAACACAAACACAATTTGAGGTAGGAAACAATCATACGAAGAAGAGGTAGAGCCTAGGTCCATGGTCTGAGTAAGCGCTGCTGCATTCATTTGTTTTTGTTTTTTGCTGCGGTGTTTCGCATTTTGATGACGCAGCGGCGGTGTGACGCTGTGGTGGCAGTTGTTTTTCCGCTTCATATTAAGGGCTGTTTACTCTGTCTTTTAGCAAGGTTTTCTATGGAAATCTGGCACTCGATGAACGATTGAACGACTGTAAGAGCACGGTTCACAAACACCAGAATGAACGCGTTCGCAATAACGTTCATCAGGCAGAAATACATACGTTCAGTTCACGTTCGCACGAGTTCATGAACGATCGTTAATTGAACGCGTTCATGCACAACACTGGCCACCACCATGTTTCACGGTGAGGATGGTGTGTATAGGGTGATGTGCAGTGTTAGTTTCCACCACACATTGCATTTTGCATTCAAGCCAACAACTTCGAGTTTGGTCTAATTTGAATATGCTGTGTCCCCCGCATGGTTTGTGGAGGAAGGTGCAAAGTGCAATGTGTGGCGGAAAACTAACACTGCACATCACCCTGAACACACCATCCCTAACGTGAAACATGGTGGTGGCAGCATCATGCTGTGGGGGTTCTTTTCTTCAGCAGGGACAGGGAAGCTGGTTAGAGTTGATGGAAGAAGGATGGAGCCAAATACAGGGCAGAAAAACCTGTTAGAGTCTGTAAAAGACTTGAGACTGGGTGGAGGTTCACCTTCCAGAAGGTTAAATACCCTAAACATACAGCCAGATCTACTATGGAATGGTTCAAATCAAAGCATAGGCATGTGTTAGAATGGCCCAGTCAAAGTCCAGACCTCAAAACAATTGAGAATATCTGGAAAGACTTGAAAATTGCTGTTGACAGACACTCTCCATCCAATCTGAAGCTATTTTGCAAAGAAGAATCGGAAAAAATATCAGTATCTAGATGGGCAAAGCTGGCGGAGACATACCCCAATAGACTTGCAGCTGTTATTGCAGCGATAGGTGGTTCTACAAAGTAGTGACTCAGGGGGGCTGAATACTTATGCACGCCACGCTTTTCAGTTTTTTATATTTCTAAAAAAAAATTAAAACCATATTTCATTTTCATTCCACTTCACAATGATGCACCAATGTGTGTTGGTCTATCACATGAAATCCCAGTAAAATAAATGCACGTGTGTGGTTTTAATGTGACCAAATGTGGAAAATTCCAAGGGGTATGAATACTTTTGCAAGGCACTGTACTTGTAGGTTGTAATTCTGGTAAAGAGAATAATCAATGTTCCTTCTGTTTTAAATGTAAAGCAGAATATGTATTGAACATTTAAAAAGGGTCTGTACTAAGGTGCATTAATCAACAAAACCCAGCAGCAACATCTCAATTTGGATAATCCACAGACCTTACTGTGGCCATTCTGTTTCAGGACTACTGAAAGACATATTAGCAGAAATAGTTTGGCTACACCTCCAATAGCGGTGTTTAAACCTTTGTGTTTTGACATGGCATAAAGAGAACAAATATGTAGAATATGTTTGTGGCTTTAGACATAAAAGTACAAAGAACAATAGGTGTGTGACGATGCAGAAATAAGCTCAGTGACATCATACCTTTAAGTCTCTTAAGAGCCTCTGTGCTGCAGACGTCCACCCTTAGAGCGGCCAGCTGCTTCTCCCTGAACTCCTCTTCTGCGACTGCTCGCTTGTAGCTCGACAGCTGGTCAATGAGGGAGTGGGGCTGGGAAAGAAACAGAGTGCGAATTAGTTGATAATGTTATAGACACATTTTCCCACAAGACATATTAGACTAAGTAATGCAAGACAACATTATTACACAAGACTTACTGTGAACTCTGCAACAATCTTGGACTTAAGGGCAGCCTTGGTGTTGGTTGGTGCTGTAGAATAAAATGTAATTAACTTAATCAAAAACAATTGTAAATGATTGGAGAGAAGTTATTATGCAATTTAAACTTTGGGAAGATATTTTGTTTTTAAATGCAGTTGGCTACTTCAGGGTGCAGAGTGAAACATGCCAAACTGACCATTTGCTGCTGGAGTCTCCTTTTCTTTCTCCTTTTCCTTCTTCTTTTCTTTCTGTTTTTCTTTCTCCTCTTCCTTTTTTCTTTCCTTCTCTTTTTCTTTTTCCTTCTGCTTCTCCCGCTCCTTTTCCTTTTTGTTCAAGCCAGTCCTGAACTGAGTAATGACCTCCTCAGGATACACACTCCTTTCCTCCCAAATCACAAAAATCCTTTCCACTGACTTGCGGACCTTTGGATCTCTAAAAAAATTAATTAAAAATCATGCAAAATGGAGACACAACATGGTACACCTCAAGAATAGCAGAAAGGGAAGACAGGCATATAATTGCATACCTATAGACCAGACATTTACCAGTATTAACTATGTAGATTAAAAACATTGCACATATTAAATGTTAGTTAAATATTACAGCTGAATAAAAACTCACTTGATAAGCTGAGCAGCATTAGGGAGGACATCTGCGAATGAAGAGCGATAGACAATGGCATTCTTCCTTTTGCAGTTCTGTATCACGTCATTGGCAACGTAGAAAAGATTCAAGCGGTGATTGTTGTCAGCTGAAGAAAAGTAGACAATGAAATGATAATATTACAGAAGGTTAGAATTGGGTACACAGATGTGAGAAATGGTTATGCCTTAGGCATTTAGTCTCACTGCTAAAATTCTTACAGACTATTAAAAATATATAACCTGTATTGGCAATTTGGCATTGTGTATATTATTATTATTTTTATATTATTATAAGATATATTGGGAAAAAACATTTAAATAATTGACCTCCAACTTTAATGCATATTTGAGCAACAGTTTAAATAATACATATTTAATAATGAGAATATTTTATAGGTGCACAACAAATAAAGATTTTATGATTGGGTCCATTAGGTGCGCATAGGTAATGCATGGTTTTAGCTCCTCATAAATATTAGGGCCCGACCGATATTGATTTTTGAGTGCCGATGCCGATTATTTTCAGAGAAATTATGATTACGATTAAATCGGCCGATAAAAAAAATAAATAAATACCCAAAATATATATTGAAAAAAAATTACTTTTTTGAACCCTTAAATATATATATTTAAGGGTTCAAAAAAGTAATTTTTTGTACAGTAAAAGGTATATTATATACCTTTTACTGTTGAAAATATGTACAGGAACTTTTTCTTGTCTAAATTCAGACATTATGCATTTTATCTTACTGCACCCAACACTCTGGAACTCCCTCCCCCCAAACATCAGCATCTCAGACTCAATAAACTCATTCAAAAGTCACCTCTTTAAGGAAGCATAATGACACCTGACTCAAATTCAAACCTTATTTAAATCTTTTCTGTATTTTCTTTTCTTTTTCTACATGTATGATTCTCTATGATGTAAAGTGTCTTTGAATGACCTCCAAAAAAGCACCATATAAATTCTATCAATTATTATTATTAACTGTCAAGTGATGACCAATGCCTCTGCTATTGGTTGCAGGGGGAACTGTCAAGTGTAAATGAATCCAATGTATTACAACACACCTGCTGCTGCTGTAAATAGGCTATAGCATTAATGCTATTCATTTAGGCTACCTCCAGGGCAGCAAAACATTTCCAGGGTTTTTCCTGGCTCAGAATGGGCCTTTGGGGGGTCAGTACGCGACCGACTTATTTTGGGGTTGCGACAGTAAAGGCAAAGGCAAACGGTTTGTGTATTTTAAGAGGGGTGTTGGGTTGGGAGAGGGGAGTTTCTGTCCAGCTCAAGAGCATTTCAGTCAGCCTGTCAATCACTGCGTTACCATGGAGCTCACTGACGCTTATGAAATCACAATAAACAACCTGTAGATAATATGAAGTCAAAATACTAATAATGACTAGGCCTAACTGTTTAATACTTTAATTGTTTCTAATTTATCTAAACCATGGAAGAAGGTAGGGCTGCTCAATTATGAAAAAATCATAATCATGATTATTTTGAGTAATCACATTGTGTTATCACGATTATTAAAGACAGTTAATCATTGATTTAAGAACATTATGCGTCTATTTTACTTTTAACAAGGTTTTTTTCTAAAAACACCATGACTTTGGACTTTAAACAAAGGCCTAATTGAACTGAAAACAGGGAGAATAGAAATAGGCTAAATAAGTGAAACATATTTTTAATAATTTAATAAAAATATGTCAAAATAAAAATAACCAGTTGTAAATGGTGTTGATAGGGCACGTCTTTTGCTAGCATTAAATGTAAGGGCATGATTTATTTATGTCATGGAGCTGGCTGGATAGGCAGTTGCATTGTAGTGTTGACAGTTGTGGTGGCAGGAGTTAAGGAGCTTTAAACTTCCTGTGTTTTTATTCATTGATTGCTTGGTCATAGACCACTATGACTCGACTTAAAGTGAATAAACAAATTGGTCGGGATGTTTAAAGGTGCAGATCAGGTCGTATATCACTTTTCTTTCTCTCTCTCTCTGTCTCTCGGTCGCGTATGTCATGTTACTCGCGTGTCCGCGCGTGACAAATCTTGCACATTATTTTAGTTTGTTGTGAGTCTGAAGTGTTTTCAGACAACACAATTAGTTTTACCTTTATTCTCGTCATCTAGAAGTTTTTCAAAACACCCGGCAATGCGCAACATCTCCCTCGCTACTCTCTGGACTAGCCGTTAGCGAAACTATCAGGTGAGGGAGGGGCCGAGCGGAGCTCACGGCTGAAAGGGTTTGCTGCATTAATAAGCCTGCATGCCCCGGCGAGCGGAACAATGATAGTTTAATAACGATTATCCCCGACCTAATTTCTTATTTTACAACTGAGATTGCAAGTAATATGACTGGAATGGCGCGGAAATGGAAACACATTTGGAGCCGTTTTAAGTAGATTTTTATTTATTTATTTATATATATATATATAAAAAAAAACACTTTGGCGCTGAGGATTTTCCTTTGGCGGGCGCTAAAATTCCTTTGGCGGGCGCCAACATTTTTTGAATGCAGGAAAAACCCTGCATTTCACACATGATTGCCTGAAAAAAATAAAAACGGCCGATGCCGATAATTCCGAAATATGCGATAATCGGTCGGGCCCTAATAAATATATTGTTAATAGAGCTGCAACGATTAATCGACGAATCGATTATTAATCGATTATTAAAATAATCGCCAACTATTTTGATAATCGATTAATCGTTTCGAGTAATTTTTTAATAAAACATTTCCAAATTCTCTGATTTCAGCTTCTCAAATGTGAATATTTTCTGGTTTCTTTAATCCTATTATGACAGTAAACTGAAATATCTGTGTGTTTTGGACATAACAATACATTTGAGGAAGTCAACATGAGCTTTGGAAAATATATCAACATTTTTTTACCATTTTCTGACATTTTACGACCAAAACACTAAACGATTAATAATCGATTAATCGAGAAAATAATCGACAGATTAATCGATTATCAAAATAATCGTTAGTTGCAGCCCTAATTGTTAATAGCATATATTTGTTGGAGGTAACAAGACTTTGCAATACAGAAATGCAAAATACTGTTTGAGATCATTTCAGAAACAATGCCATCCCATTAACTGTAGAATGTTGTAGTCAGTAAATAACTCTTGTGTCATTGATTTATAACCCATTTTTACCGATAGTTCCCAAAACACGTTCTTTATTTCAGTAAATTGAAAAAATAAAAAGCTAAAATATTAACATTAATGTAATCCAGATAACACATCTGTCATTTAAGTTAATATTATCCAATAATAATCAGCGCTTCGATGTAAGCTTGGCTCCTTGCAAAAGCCTTTCAGGCATCCTGATCTATAAACTTACTGACAGTGAACAGATACAGCTTTGATTATAAAAACTGACAGGCTGCACACTGCGCCTGCTGGTATGATTAGTTCAGTCACAGGCCCGTAAATCTGTTTCCATCATCATCTAACTCGATTATTAGACATACATTTCTAAAAGAAATACAATATTGGCACGGACACAGTGATTCTACTGCTTCCTAGAACAGATTATTCAGTATCCGGTTTTCACCATGGAAGAATTCATTCACAGCAGCCAGTGAGCAGGATTTAAAGCTAATCTTCTATGACTGCCTTATAAATAAAACAGTCTAAATCTCTATGTCACATTTTGTTACATTTCAGCAGAAGTTTGTATCACTGTGTTTTTAGTTTACAAGACTCAGTCTAGACTAAAAAAAAAAAAATTGTTTGTTCAGTAAAAAGAAGAGCTAATATCATTATCTAAGGAAGTTCTGCATTATGCTAGTAGTATGCTTTGCGCCTTTGATTATTAGTAACAGCATTAAACTCAAAAAGGTCAGAATTTTTAAAAGCTTTAAAAACAAAATAAAAAAAACACTGTTTTAACCCACAATAATTGGGAAACAATGAGAGTTTTTATTTTCAACAAACTCACATAAATGCTACAAATAATGAGGGTGAAATTAGTAATGTACAACCCCTTTACTATATACAGGTGAAACTCGAAAAATTAGAATATCGTGCAAAAGTTAATTTATTTCAGTAATTTAACTTTAAAGGTGAAAATAATATCTTATACAGACTCATTACATGCAAAGTGAGATATGTGAAGCCTTTATTGGTTATAATTGTGATTTTTATGGCTTACAGTTTATAAAAACCCCAAATTCAAAATCTCAGAAAATTAGAATATTACATAAAATCAATAAAAAAAAAGGTTTTTAAATACAGAAATGTCGGCCCTCTAGAAAGTATAATCATGCATATGTACTAAGTACTTCGTTTGGGCCCCTTTTGCATGAATTCTTGCCTCAATGCGGCGTGGCACGGATGCTATCAGTCTGTGGCACTGCTGAGGTGTTATGGAAGCCCAGGTTGCTTTGATAGTGGTCTTCAGTTCGTCTGTATTGTTGGGTCTGGTGTGTCTCATCTGCCTCTTGACAATACTCCATAGTTTCTCTACGGAGTTCAGGTCAGGAGAGTTGTATGGCCATTCCAGCACAGTAATACCATGGTCAGTCAACCAGTTACCAGTGGTTTATGGTACTGTGGGCAGGTGCCAAGCCTAGCTGGAAATGGAAATTGTCATCACCATAAAGCTTGTCAACAGACAGAAGCATGAAGTGCTCCAAAATCTTCTGGTAGATGGCTGTGGTGACTTTGGACTTGATAACACAGTGGACTAACAGCAGCAGATGACATGATACCTCAAATCATCACTGATCCAAATTAAATGTTGCGTTTCATTTGGAAATCAAGGTCCCACAGTCTAGAGGAAGAGTGGAGGGGCACAAAATCCAAGGGGCTTGAAGACCATTGTCAGTGATGATTTGAGGCACCATGTCACCTGCTGGTGTTGGTCCACTGTGTTATCAGGTCCAAAGTCACCACAGCCATCTACCAGGAGATTTTAGAGCACTTCATGCTCCTGTCTGTTGACAAGCTTTATGGAGATGATGAATTACTTTTTCCAGCAAGACTTGACACCTGTCCACAGTGCCAAAACCACAAGTAACTGGTTGACTGACAATGGTATTACTGTGTTGATTGGCCAGACAACTCTCCTGACCTGAACCCAATAGAGAAACTATGGAGTATTGTCAAGAGGCAGATGAGACACACCAGACCCAACAATACAAACGAGCTGAAGGCCTCTATCAAAGCAACCTGGGCTTCCATAACACCTCAGCAGTGCCACAGGCTGATAGCATCCATGCTACGCCGCATTTAGGCAATAATTCGTGCAAAAGGGGCCCAAACCAAGTACATATGCATTAGGGTTGCCGCGGTAGTGGGTGTTACCGGTGTTACTCGGTGTTGAGGCCAACACCGATTACGTCACGTGCACACCGGCAACACCGAGTTTTTTCAGTTGCTGCACAGACGTTCATTAAATAATATAAATATAAGAAAGAAAATAAATGTGTGTAAAATAGGCCGCAGTTCTGTTCTGTGCAGAAGATCATAGACACAATGACCGAGCATTCGATTATGAGGAGGAGAGTTTGCAGCCGAGAGATTAAAGGCATGCTGCCATGGAACGTTATGCTGTCACCGAGCAATCCAAGGCGCACTGCCATGGAACGTTACCCCGTCACCGAGAATTGGCGCGCTGCCAGACGCTGTCATCGAGTGTTTTAATCGCGTGAGGAAGAGAGGACAGTTGATGGAGAATATGATGGCAGTTGATTTAGTTTCGAAGTTTAAGGCAAAGGCGCCTATTTGGAAGTATTTTGGATTCAAACCCAACGCAAATCGGGAACCGGAGAACACGAGCGAGGCAATATGCAGACTTTGCAACATGAAGGTGTCAGCAACTGGAGGTAACACTTCAAATTTACACACACACCTCAAGGTGCACCACAAGAGTGAGGCTGTGAAGATGGGGCCTGCAGCAGCGAAGCCTCTACCGGAGAGTTCACAGCGGCCGACACAGCCATCCATTTTTGGAGCGTTTGCGAAATGTACAAAGTACAAAAAGGACAGTGTTAGGTGGACTGCATGTACCGATGCAGTCACCAAATATCTATGCAAGGAGATGGTGTCCTTCAACACGGTGGAAAAAAAGTCCTTCATTGAGCTTTTGGCGACACTCGACCACCAGTATGACGTTCCAGGGCGGACATATTTCTCGTCCACTGCCATACCGCGCGCTTACACCAGTGTCAGGAGTGAGCTACAACGGACCCTCTTATTGGTAGAAGAGTTTTCCCTCACAACGGACTTGTGGTCGAGCGCAACGATGGCACCGTACATGTCACTGACAGTGCATTTTATTGACCAGGATTGGAAGCTGGTGTCAAAATGCCTCCAGACGACCTTCTTGCCTGAGGACCACACCGCCGTTAATTTGGCTGATGCGCTGCAGGAGGCTCTGCGGGAGTGGGCATTGAGCGCGGATAAAGTCTCCTGTCTCACCACCGACAGTGGAGCAAACATAAAAGCAGCTGTGCGGAACCTAGGATGG
The DNA here is from genome assembly GCF_949987685.1 of Ammodytes marinus. Lineage (NCBI taxonomy): Eukaryota > Metazoa > Chordata > Actinopteri > Uranoscopiformes > Ammodytidae > Ammodytes > Ammodytes marinus. The sequence continues at coordinate 20,462,704 of NC_137217.1, read as the reverse complement.
CCCTGGTTGAGCTGCTTCGGGCACAACCTGAACCTCGCTGTGTCAAACACTATAGAGAAGACGGAGAAAGTGCGCACAGACCGGGCCCTTGCAGTCTGTCGCACTATCAACGGCATGTTCTCTCACAGCTGGAGGAGGAGACGGGAGCTGCAGAAAGCCCAGGTCGAGCTTGGCCTCCCACAGCACTCGCTGGTGACGGTAAGTTAACTAAGCCTCATATTCTTTTTGGGAAAAAATTTAAAATATAAATAAAATTGAATAAGCCTATATTAAGCATTACTTTTTTTTTCACCCAGGATTGTGCAACACGCTGGGGGTCAAAGCAGAAGATGGTCAACAGAATGCTAGAGCAGAGGCTGGCCATAAACAGAGTGCTGTCAGAGGATCGTAAGAGCAACTTGAACCTCACTTGGTAAGATGAGGATGTGCTAATGGCAATGAACGAAGCGCTGAAGCCGGTGAGCGACTTCACTGACATTCTCTCCGGGGAGAATTACGTCACTGCCTCCTCTCTACTCCCCGTGCTGCAGTTGGTAAAAGAGGGAACGTTAGCCCCTTCTGCTGAAGACAGACGTTTAACTGCAGACCTGAAGGCTGGCATCATCAATGTCCTTTGCGAAAAATACAGAGCACTGCCGCAGGCAAGCCAGGAGCTAATGCGTAAGGCAACATTCCTGGACCCGCGGTACCGGGCTGAATACGACTCGAATGTAAACGAGCTCAAACAGATGGTGGAGGAAGAAGCAGTCATCCTCGGGCGAGCAGCGCAGCCAGTGAGAGCGGAAAATGAAGAGGAGGAGGGAGCCGCTGCCGAGCCCCAGCCAAAGAAAATAACTTTGGCAAGTTTGCTGAAGAGGAACAATTGCGCACCTGCCTCAGCCACATTAACGCTCCCCGAAAAGGCAGCCGCAGAGATTGCCAAGTATTGTCAAGAGGCCGGCATCGATGCTGATGAGGATCCTCTTGGCTGGTGGAAATCCAACCAGATGAGGCTTCCCCTTCTGGCAAAGGTCGCCAGAAAATTCCTCTGCGTGTGTGCTACTAGCTGCGCATCCGAGCGGGTGTTCAGCACGGCAGGGAACATCGTCACCCCCACAAGATCCCTTCTCAAACCGGCGAAGGTTAACATGTTGGTTTTCTTGGCAAAAAACATGTAGCCTATATATTGAGTACATTTTTTTACTGTTCGCTTAGCCCTATAAAACTGTTTTAATATTTAATATTGCGGGCGGCAGCACGGACAGGATAAGCCGGCCCGTCATCTGTCGGCTTGTTCGTTTATTTTACATATTTTATTTTTTATAAAAGTTTTTTGAGAGTTTGAAAATAAGTAGCTGAATATTGTTTCTTTGTTTTTTAGTAAACCAAGCAAAATAGTAATAATAAATGAGCCTGTTGCCTTTCAACGGTTTAACTGTAGCGATGTTTTTTGTTACTTTTTATTTTGTTCCATAGGCCTTGTGTTTTGCTTAGCCTATTTAATTGTAGCCCATTCGTTTATTAATTTGGTTAAATAGTGTTTGATTTTGTTATCTTGTTTTACCCTTTGTGTTTAAAAAAAAATGTAAATAGGCTAGTTGTGGCAATTGGGCTTGCAGCCTGCGGCCCGAGGCACAAGACGAGCATACAAGTCGCCGTCATAATTTGTTTAAAAAAAAGGTTCTGCAGTTTGTCTTTGCACTGTTTTATTGTTGATGTGTTTTTTCATAAAAAAAATATATACAAAACCTTCTAAGCATTCGTTTTGTTCAAAACGTAAGGCGGATCTACAGAAACAGAAAGAGGGAAAGCCGCACTACAGAGCCTACCCGTGTCTTTTCTTGAATGTGCGGTGTCGCCTTTTAGTTTTTTTTCCGTTGCAATTTAGCCTACAGTTGGTGTACTCGGTAATACCGGTGTTGACGCGAGTGTATTACTCGGTGTGAAAAGGTCCACACCGCGGCAACCCTAATATGCATGATTATACTTTCTAGAGGGCGGACATTTCTGTATTTAAAATGCTTTTTTTAATTGATTCTATGTAATATTCTAATTTTCTGAGATTTTGAATTTGGGGTTTTCATAAGCTTTAATAGCATAATAATCACAATTATAACAAATAAAGGCTTGACATATCTCACTTTGAATGTAATGAGTCTATATAATATATTAGTTTCACCATTTAGGTTGAATTACTGAAATAAATGAATGCACGATATTCTAATTTTTCGAGTTACACCTGTATGTAGACATTCAGAACGACAGATGCTAATTTTTTACTCACTCATGCCAAACACACAAAATTTGAAAAAAAGACATAAAGTTTATGAAACCCAAACAGAAAAGCTAAATGTATAATATCACAGTATCTTAGAAGATTTCTCTTAAATCAAAGTCCATTTCCCCATCCATGTATGTTAATATGAAACTATTATAAATTGGATTAGAATTATTAATACAACTCTCTAGGAGAGTTCTGACAACAAGAGACATCTTTGTATGACCAAAATTAAAGGTGAAGTAAGAGGTTTATTTATATTAATATAAGTGTTAAATCGCTTCTTATTCATACAGTAATCACTTACACGATGTGCGCGTTTCATAAAGCCAATTTCTTAGTCAGCTGCTCTGCATATAATAAGCAATCAAACTTTATGTAGTATCCCGAAATGTTATCCAATCACAAGAGAGAACGCTACAAACCGACACCCGTCCGCACCCGTCTCACTCATGGTCTCACTGCCGGTGCACGCCAGAGCGACACATGGGTTTAGGCGCCTACAATGGCAGAGCAGGTAAAAATCCTTCCCAATGTCTGTTTTGATGGTTTTTAATCATGTTTTATCACACATATGGATCTGAGATGATGCTAGGTAACTTGCTGCTCGAAGACTGCAGTGCATTAATGTGGTGACGTAGAGACGAGCGAGGGGACTGCTAACTGCAGTAACTGACAGGAAGTTAGCTAAAAGAACCATTCCGCTTACAGCACCTTTAACATTACAACTTTTTACATCCACTGACTGAACTAACACGTGATGAAAACAAAATAGCTCATTTTTATTTTATGGAGAAAACCTGTCCTCCATGCCAAAGCAGGGAAAAAGTAAGGAGGGCCATTTACTTCATAAAAACTACAACAACACAGTACTCTGAGATTATATCAGCATTTTTCAGTCAGCTCCATTAAAAAGGAACAAAGATTTCACCCAAAGCTGTCAAAGCACAAATCAATACATTATTTATTTAGTTAAGTTTAATATATATTCAAAGCTTTTCATTGAGGCAATTAAATGCATAAACACAGAACAATAGTGGTTCAGACCCATAACAACCACAAACTAAATAAAACAAATCATCTGATGCCAAGAATCAATTTGGGTAGAAAATTATTCTGTATTAATTTTCCATTAGTTTTAGAGGATGTGGTATACATGCATTTTTGGATTTTCAGGATCGCCGTCTATGCTCGTGATTGAGCGCATGACAGCTCATTAGCATCTGTACCATGCCTGAGTACACCCCTCCCAATTGGCGTGGCCGAGGAAGTGTTCCTGCTTGAGAACAGAACGGCACACTCACACTGGTCAAACTAACTAGACTTAAGGGGGCAAACGTACTTGGGCACAGTACAGATGGTCTTGTGTGAGTGCGCCCTAAGAGTCCTAACACACATTTTTCATTCTCAACACTGGAACATGTCATCAATACATGTTGTCAGCATAAGCTTTGTCATGTGTTGCTCTGTGGGGAGTCATGTTTGGGGTGAATTAAAAATGCCTACGCTACATGATGATTTGCCTGAGATACTGGCTATTTACAAGAAACTCCCCAATACATAATTCACATCAAAATGTTAGGAAAGAGGCGGGCGCCCGTGGCGCAGTGGGCAAGGGCGTCCCCCCGGGCCCAGGCCTCGCAGCAGACCTGCCCAGACCGAATCCCGCCCAGGTCAGTTCTTTGCATGTATTCCTTTGCCCCATTTCAACTATGTCTCTCCAAATCTATCTAATAAAGCAAAAATGCAACAACAACAAAAAAATTTATGAAAGAGGCAAGAGCTGGTAGTTTTGTTGGTAACAAAATGTATTTTCTGACGTTTCAGCAGCACCACATTTAAGAAAAACAGATTTCCCTGAGCTTATTTCAGTTATTCTTCCTATTGGAAAGCTGATTGGGTGAAAATGATTCCTTTCATCTAGTCAAGATTCAAGATTATATCTCCCTATATGCTCAGAAACTTTTACACGCGCACACAGACAACCACACACACTATCATCATGAAACAAAATTCAAGTGAATGCAATCCAATAGAATCTGTCAAATCCTGCTTCAAAAATGTTTTAACAACAAGTATTTGATTTGGTAAAGATCATGATAACAGGGCTTCAATTCTCCCACAATTTAAACTATGTACCAAGTGGCATTTGTTTCCAATATTTACTTTATACTTATGAAACTGTTGATAAGTCTTAGCCTAAGTAATTACCAGTAATACATTCCCACAGAATAGAAAAAAATAATACTCTGATTAACAAAGTCAGCAACCAATACAAACCAAATAATTATATTAAAGCTTGAATAAAAACATATGCCTCCATCAAGCACTAGCAACATCTGAACCATCTTCCTGCATTAACAAGCACCAAGGCCAAAAGCACAAAATTTGGTCGCTTTCTTGTTTTTTTCGAGAACAGCCGAGAGGCCTGTTACAATCTTTACATTTAGACTGGAGAGTTCAATGGTTCAGTAGGTTTTAGAAACCAGTCAGTTTACTAATTCCCCTGGCCAACATAAATTCAGAAAAGCAACATCAGAAATATAACTCATCATGAGTGGGAACGTCTTAAAACAAAGCGTGGAATAATTTCACAGAACACAAATAAGTGAAGACATAGCCAATAAACTCATGATATTGTAATCTAAGCGCACAAGCAAACACACTGTGTTACCTTATAACAGGGGTGGCCAACCCGCGGCTCGCGAGCTGCATGCGGCTCTTTGCCCAGCTTCGTGCGGCTCTTCAGTTCATATCAAATTATGTGATTATAATTATTATTATTATTTTTTTATAGGGGAAGGTGGGGTGATTTGTGCAACTTTTTACTCAAAGTGATTTTAAAGTGAGGCCTTGACAGTTATGTCTCCAACTCAAATATGTATATATATTTCAGGATGTTGTGCATCCCTGGCAATAAAAACTTTGGATCTGGAATAAACTGTTTAAGAAATATAGCTTTCGGAAAAAAAGTTGTCTTGTCGCACAAATCACCCCACGTAGTGGGGTGATTTGTGCGTCATTGTGTCACAATGACAAAGTCACCATCATCATCTTTCTGGCCATCTGAACTCTCATCAGTGGTGTCGTTAAGTGGAATTGAGATGTCACTCTCTTCTGAGCTACTGTAGACAATCACTTTCTTTTGGTGACCAGCGTATACAGCCATGCCACTGGCACAACTCTCAGAAATGTACTTTGCACTAGTTGCTCCGTGCTTGTGGAACCAACTGCCACCTGACAAATGTGATTCCCCCTACATTTCTGCCTTTAAATCAAGGCTCAAAACCCATATGTACACCCTGGTGTTTCCTCCCCATTAACCTCTGCACTACTTACTTACCTCTGCACTACTATCTGTGTTTATGTGGATGTATGGGCTTTACGTCTTTTATTTTGGTTATTGTTATTTTACCTTCATTGTAAAACCTACTGAATGCACTATGTACAGCACTTTGGACAGTGCAAACTGTCATAAATGTGCTTTTATAAATACATTTTACTTACTTACTTACTTATAACTCACCCAGGCCCTTGCGCACAAATCACCCCATCCCCAGAATTTTGGATAATAGGCATGATGCAGCAATTTAGGGTTGACATTGTGCTAACTATATAGACTCAAAGTGTAGCATACCAAAGCACTAAAACATGTGTCAAATGTTTTCAAACGTGTCTATAATTGTTCAGACACAATAATCAAAAAACCTTGATCATGGAAATTTTACTTTGAAAGGCAAAACACAGTTTTTTGAGCTTAAATGTGCTTATATCTTATTCCTTGTGTCTCCCTTCTTTACAGGATGAGTCAAATGGATGGCTCTTCTTAAATATGTGGTCACATTTCCAATTTCTTCCACGGTTTTCTAGAAACAAGGGGTTTTGCAACTTCCAAAATGCACAAATCACCCCACCTTCCCCTATATACTTTTTTTTTGTGTGGGCCTATGTGTGTGCATGTTCGCAAACGTTTCATGCGGCTCTTACGTTCGTTTTACATGCTGTCTATTATTTAATTTTTTATTTTATTAATGTGTAGGCCCTATGTGTATGCCTGTTCGCAAATGTTTAATTGAGGACGCAACATAACGTTCGCAAACGTTTGGTGCGGACGCAACATAAAACTGCCCGCTCAGCTTGGAGGGAGGTTTTCCGTGAGTAAACTATTTGTGTCAAGTTCGCTCCGAAACAGAGTGGGAGAGTTCATATTTTTTGTTGAACGTTATGCCAAGCCATTGTGCCTTATATGCCAGGTGTCATTTGCGCATTTCAAGGCTTCAAATCTTCAGCGCCACTTCAGCTCTCTCCATGCTAAAAGTAAGTCCCACAAAGCAACATGCATAATAAGAGAAAAACGCTATTTTAAATTGTTATATTTTTGTTTGTGGACTTGGTTGAACTGAGAGTTTGTGTGTGAGGCAGTGCACACAATGTTCATTGTTGAAAATGACTGCCCTGTCGTCTTTAGTCCAGTCCTGTCATTATCACAGGGGCGGCCTTAACGATCTGGGGGCCCGTTTCAAGTCCTAGTGTGGGGGCCCGTTTTTTTTTTTTTTTTTTAAATAAATAAAAGTCTCTGACTGGTTGGCCACCCCTGCCCTATAATGTCATTAATTTGTCTACAGGACCTGTACTTGACAATGGCAACCATAGGTACTACCTAGGATCACATCTAATCCCAGGAGTAAAGTTGGACTTCTTAACACCATTGCAGTATTTCAAGTTTGTACCCAGAACTCACAATTCACGTGTAAACCAGAGCTATATGGAGGCCTAATTTTACTGCAGTAAAATTAGGCCTGGGTGCTGTGTTGTACTGTCTTAATTACATTACAGCTATCCTAACACCGGACTGGTGCCATGTAGCTAAAAGGTTATTTATATACAGGCAAACTGTCAAATGTAACATATAACAGAATAATATAGTCTGGTCTGGACAAATGCACAATGAATTTGAATTAAAAATATGGCCCAAAACTTCATTACTTGATTCACTTGATAGTTGCAACTAGGTGACTATTAAAACACATTTTGAATGAAAACAAGTTTTTAAAGTAGAGACAAATAAGTTTACGAAAAGTTTGTGGAAATATTTAGAGGATGTTAGTGTAAACAATGATTTACTATTCGACACCGACATATAGCCGTTTTTAACTTGGTGTGTTCGCCTCACTGGCACCTTGTTCTACTGGTGTCCTGCTTAATAAAAGAACAGTATATAAAAAAGGAAAAATATAAATTATATGATGGTAGCTTGGCCCTCTACCGTTACCGTATCCAACCAACCAATTCTACATAAAATCATAGCCACTGCATCACTATATCACAATATAAGAACAATTTTTGAATGACCACCACAACCTCAGAGAAAAAAAACTCAAACTGCTTTGGGTTAGAGACAATTTTGCATTAAAATTTGGTCCATTTGAAGAAACTAAGATGTAGGCCTGCTTCATTGTTTTGGCATGTCATCAAATCATATTTCAGGTCATTCAAAATACACACCAAAATGCCATTATCATTATTAACATTTTTCACTTGCATACATTTAAGTTCATGCAATGATGATCTGCGTGATGTTAATGAGGCATTTGTAAATTATAAAAAAAAAATTTAATTATTTATTTTTCGAATTGCAACGTCAGAACATTTTTTATTTTTAGTCTTAGCATGTGTAATTTTTTTGCCGGATTCATTTAAGTTATTTAATAGCCTACCAAATAGGGCATTATTTTAGACTCGTTTATGTGATAAACTTTTTTAACGAGCTTTAGGAACACTGCACACAAATTTAAGCCCCGACTTAAGTGGACATGAACTAACATCTAGCTTAACATATTTTAACTAACCTTTATCACAAGAGTTCATTTTTAGAGATAAGAAGGGAAGTGTATGGCGTATCTTCGACAGTGAACCCCGGGAGGCCTAACTGTAAACACTGCTAACGGTGAGTTTAGCATAGCATTAGCGGCTAATTTCAAGTGGCGATAACAACGCCATCATTTCAAACATGCAGTCGATAAATTACAAAATTACAAAAATACAATTCACTGTTAATCAACACTGTTTTGGTAGCATTGCACTTCGCAGAAATGTACCACAATTTGAGTCACCAGTTTGAGTTTTGCCGAAGCAGAAATGGATTTGAATTAGCTAAAATGAGCTAGACGGCGGGTTAGCTACTCACATTTCTTGAGCCACTTCATCCAGTAGCGAACGACAAGGCCGTGGTGCTTTTTATTTTCAATGCACCAGGTCGAGAGTCCCTGTATTGCCTCCATAGTGTTGGATACTCCTTGAAACCGGCGGTCCAAAGAGGCTTCCAGAGCAGCGTTGGAGCTTCGTGCTCCGTGGCCGACTGCAGCCCCAGACCCGGCGGCCATGTTTCTGCTGATCACTGTACTGCTGCTGCAGCGGATCAAGAAACTAATGCAATGAGGACTACCGGGGAAACACGCCCCCGTGCTTTACTATAAGACATAGCTTTATTTAAACATGAAAGTCACTGCACAAAACCCAGCTTTAAACCGCGTAATGTCTTGCGTTAAAGAAATTTAGATGTAAGTGAGCTCAATTTACGGAAGAAAACAGGAAACAAGGCGGTTACATTTTGAAGTTTATTTAAGGCTGTGACTGTAACGAACTTTCCCTTCTGCGGAATTTATCTGTAATGACTACAATTAAGTCTCATAACCATAGTAGTGCAGCCATTCACTGATGTGATGTGTATTTTACTCAAACGGGGAATAATATCATTGTACATTGAGGGGTTTCATCACCAAAGTCATGTCAGACATTTTTCATCATCGCATTAAGCTCTTGGGTAAATTAATTTAGATCACACAGTGTAATCTGTCAGATTGTATTCAATAACATAACACAATACCTTGAGAGAATAGCCTACAACCAAAGGGATGAACACTGACTGACACACACACACACTCTTGCAAAAACATCCTCACAGGTTTATATTTCCTCTTTGTCTTTATTCAAGTCTCTTGATTATGTCCTTCCATCTGTATATCCCCAGTTGAAGCCAGCCAGTCGGTAATGAGGGCTGACTGGCTGTGAGGCTGTGTAGAAGTGGGTTGCTGACTAAAACACTACATGCTCTCCGGGTAGGTTTCAGTCATCTGTGCCGTCCAACACACTCTTGCTGAGAGCTAGATCCCAGTACTGTTCTGTGCCGTGCTTCTTGAAGTGTTCTCTGGCCATGTTCTCCGTTGGGCACTGCTTGAACTTCATGTCCCCAAAACTACGATCTTTAGCTGTGCCCTGGAGAACAAAGAGGAAATATCAGACTTGTAATGAGATGAAAAACAAAACAAAATAAAGCAAATTAATTATACAGGGTTCCACATCAGTCTGTAGTAGAATATGAGCACTCACCTCCCATATCAACCAGCACTTGTTGTTCCTTTTTGTGTCATCATCAGCATCTGGGTCTAATTCAGATTTAAAGATAAAAATGTCAGTACACCTGAAATGAGTAAAATGCTTTATGACTATCACAAGCCTCAAAAGTCAAGCCACTCTTACCATCTCTTTTGCTGTTATGTTCTTCCCATTTGATCCGGCTTAACATCAGCTTCTTGAACTTTTTCTGTGATTTAGGACCTAAAACGAATGAGAATTTAGATTCAATGTGACTTTATTATCCCACCTCTTTAATTTCTCAAGGATAACAGAATATAAAACCTTGTAGAACCTCACAAAAAAGCCTTGTAGGATTGCAGATATACATTTTTTTACAAGAACAATAAGCATGTAGTTTTTCATGAAGAAAATGAAAAGAACTATGAATTACACAAGTATCTTCATCATACACTTATTGTTACATAACACACCCAAAGATACCCCATACCCCACTCATGCATCCATAGCTTTCTCTCTTCTGCAACCCCACAGTGAAAACCCAACAAAGTGACATAACATTATAATATGCAGTTATTGTTGTCTATAAATCATTTGTTTGATACAGCTTTCTGTACTTTTAATGTTTTAATTCAATACAGACATTTTTTTATTTTGAGAGCAAACAGCAAAGTGTTGATCAGTTGTCATTAAATAATTACATGTCAATGTTTTTCAAAACATTTGGGAGAATAAACCAAATAGCAGATATGTGGATTTAAATAGTATAAAGTTTAAATAAAGTTATGACACCTGTATTAAGCACACACAGACAACATTCCTGATGAAAAAGATTCAAATAGTTATTGACCAACCCAAAAGGAAGTTTATAGTTGATCATCAAAATCTCTCAATTTCATAATGAAGAATATTGATTAGTGTTAAATGTCAGAACTTCAGACATCAGAAAGATTCAAAAAAGACAAATTGAACTGGGCTTTGACAGGTTTGATTTTGGTGCTTCTTACGCGCCCCACACACATCCTGCGTCTACCTCTGGAGCGCGTCGCGTTACCTTACTGCTGCCTCTCTCGGACTTTTCTCGGACACACATGCAACGTCTCAGCAGCTGCTGCTGCAGCGCTGCTTCTAAAAGCCCTATCTTTCTACATAGAGTTTTCATAGATAATTCCCATTAAAAATGAAGTTCTTTCATGTCATCTATGATGCATATGATTTATATTGAGTCTGGACAGTAATCCGTGCGCCCCATTGCCATTTTTTTTCTTTTTTTTGCCATATTTTCGCTTGTTGGAAGTTTTATTTTGAAGGGGACACACCAGGAAATGGTGAAACTACAGCGAAAGCTGCCAGTATGAAGTCAATATGACTCTCAGCAGAGTATTTCAAAAATCACTTTACTGATTTATACGGGAGAGAGAGAGGGGGGTGTGGTCGGGGAAGAAGAAGGCCGTAGACACAGATAGAGCAACGGAAAACTGTTGCGCTCATCATGATCTTTTTTATTTCTTCACTATATTGGATCTCTATATGTGTCATTTATCCAAAAATGAAATGCCAGAACTAATTGAAAATTAGGTTATAAATCCCTCGGATTTTGATTGCACAATTAAATCGTGAAATAAAGGGATTATTCGCGTATACGACTGAGGGATGTTTTATTTTGAAATAAACACACCGGGTAAACGTGTAACTAGAGTGAATGCTGCTGGTATGACTGTCAGCAGAGTATTTCTCTATCAGTTAAAGCACAGAGACGCGAGAGAGACGCGCTGCTCTCAGAAAAAAATAGGCGAGCCTCCTGAGGTGAAGGGGAGCGTCGCTGCAGACGTGCCTCCGACGCGCCTCCGACGCGCCTCAGCAGTGCGTCTGAGGTTGGATGTGTGCTCGCTCTACGTTGATTTCACAGTCTGTGACCAAAAGTCAGACGCAGACGCGAGGTAGACGCGCAGTAGAGGTAGGATGTGTGTGGGGCGCGTTAGAGTTGTCCCTTACCTCCCTCCACCACAACAAGGTTGATGTCTCTGTGCAGAACTACTGTACCCGTCAGGTACAGCTGGTTGGCATTGGCCTCCACTTTAAACTTCTTGGCAGGATTATGCAGGTTGCGGATCCTGAACAGAAAAGGTAAGGTGCCTAAATTAAGACCTGCTTCAATGTTGCGACAAAAACACTCAGCATGCACTCTCTCCCTACATATGCACACCTGTACACTGCAATGTGAACACCATTTGTGAGGTCTTCTTTTAACTTCTTGACCTTCTTCTCTTTCCTCTGCTCTGTTGTGAGTTTGCGGGCTGCGTTGGCCTCCTCATGAACCCTGCAAAGAGGGAAGCACAGAAAAGCTTAAAACTCAAAAAATATTCATAGTAATGCAAGAAATGAGGTGAGGTTGATGTGTTACTTACTTCTGTCTTTTGGCCATCTGTGCTCTGACGTGGGCCTCTACCTTCGTGGGGTCCTGAACAGCCTCAGTCCCCAGCACTCTCATCAGGTTGGAGATGCGTACTTAGAAAAATTAAAAAAAAAAAAAACCCTCAGTGACATTCCCTATAGAACGTATTTTTTTTGTAGTAGTAGTAATATTAATGTGTGTTGGTACCTTTGGGCTCTGGTGGAGGCATCAGTCCCAGACGAACCTTCTCTTGAACTTCTTTTTGACCCTCTCTTCGTGTCTGTCTTCTCAGTTTCTTCTGTTCTTTCTTTGTTAGATATACGCCCAGAGTTACTGCCTTATCTGTGTCGACTGAGTAAGAAAACAGACATTATAAATATTACAACCATTCCAGCAAATTGTTATGGTAGTAAGGAAATAAATACCATTAAGAGAGTTTATAGAGTGTAATGGCTTGTAGACAGGGTAAAGATGTATAATGAATTCCAAATATAGAGCAAGCACATACAAAATACTGCTCACTTAATACACTTACCTGGAGGGCTAATTTGGGCAGGGTGTTCTACCAGGTTGGTCACACCAAAGAGCTCAAACTCTTCAAAATTGGTGTCGGATGATCTTTATACGATAAGGAGGAAATACATGACAGTTAACTACAGTGGGTTGATAGTACAAACTGCATTATTTGTTATACAAAACAAAAAAAATCTAGGTATTCTACAGCTTCACCATGATGGTTGTAATGTATGAAGGATGGTTTTGACAGTGTTTTAAGTGTTCAGTTCCTGGGTGAGCTGTAGTTTCTTACATATCCACGTTGGAGGGCAGGATGAATGAGTCCCACCACTCAATGTTAGGCACCTCTCCATCTCCAATCTCTTTTCTTGGGGCAAACAGTGCCAGCTTGGTGGACGCCTGGATTCCTGTCTTCTTTGCTGCCTGGGCAATCTCATTCTGCAACCTTTCCAGCTGGGCCTGTTTGGGGGCAAGATCAAACACAGGAGGGACAAAACAAACCGAGTTAATTTAACCATGTTTAAATTGTTTGTCTATTCCAAATATCTAGGCTGAGATAACAGCTGATGACCACCAGTTTAGAAGTTAATTCCAACCTTAGTTCTAATTCTCTGGGCAATCTTCTCAAAGCGCCCCTGCTCGTGAAATTTGAAGGCTTTGCGAGGTCGTAGTGCTGGTGTAATAAACACACGTTGGTCGAAGTAAGACGTAGACTCCAAGTCTTCACCAGGCTTCTCCTTCAGCTGCTGACGGAACTGCTCCCGCTTCACCGCCCGAATGTTCGCTTCAGAGACAGACGAAAATGTATTGGAGAACACCAAAGCGAAAAAATTAAGATTGTGTGTGAACAAGTATAAGACCACTGTACACATACCTTTCAGTGTGGGCATGCGATGTGTGAGTTCAACCTCTTTGCCACTGGCATCTACAGTCCTTCCCAGGTCATCCAGAATAAGAGGCGTTGGCTTGTTCACCTCCTTGATTTCTACTTTCCTATAAAAAGCCAATCAAAAAGCAATGCATTTTTGCCACATCAACAAATACAAATTACTCTCCAAGTTTTTCCCTTTCATTTTTGATATACTGTAATTTAACTCACGGTGGGGCAATTCCCATTGCATGTAAATTAGCTAGTGCCACTAGGTTGTGAGGCCCAGTGTTCCCCAAGGCTCCGAGGATACCGGGTTTCATTGCTAACTGGGACTGAATGCGGGCCTGGAGATCAGCAGCCTTGCGGGCCTTCTCGATAGCATCATTCATAAAGCTGGCAGCCTGGGAGGGGGCGATAGATGAGCCACCACCTGAAGATGCTGAATTGCCAAGAAGCCGGGAGACTGGAGGGCTTTCCATTTGTGACTGTGACATGGGAAGGGACATCCGCTAAAGTCAGAGCGAAATAAGAATGGTGTTATATTGAATGCAATGCCTGAAATTATTGATGCATGTCTTTCAGCATACTAAGTCTTGAAATAATAAAAGTATTATTAATGTCTTACTGTTGAAGCAGGAGTAGGAGGAGAAGTGATTGTTAGTTGTTTCTTCCGTTCTTCTATTTGTTTTGTGGCTGCCTCCATCATCTGTTTGATCTAATAATACAGAGAACAGGTTAGTGAATGGAGGAAGTTTATCATAAACTCAAAACAACTTATGTAGGGCCCTATGATTTCCGCGATAACGAAAACACGGACGGAATCAAGGAATCGGGCAATAAAAACGGAATCTGCTTGTTAACACGGAATGTCACGGAATTCGCCATTATTTTGGTGAAATTCAATTTCCAAGGCAAAGGGAAAAAACACGGTTGAAATTAAAGCAGAACTAGGGAGGAATTTTGGTTTGGCGACATCTAAAGACCAAACTACTGCCGTGAAAAGTAGAGCCTGGCTGCAGGTAATGTAACACACGGCGCCAAACCCCTTTCACAAATATGTCTATTAAATGTTTACTTATGAATGTATCCATGTACGTAACTCTGACATGTACATAACTTAATTTATTGTTAATGATATGGTCTGTTTATAAATTCGGCATATGATTAAAGTATCTAAAAGCACGTCATCATGTTAAACCTTTACTGTTTTGAAGTTATTAATGCCACTCGCCAGGGTTCGACATAACGTATAGCCCGATGGCCCGGGGCCAGTAAAATCATATGCAGGGCAAGTTGATTGGCCAGTCACTGTCCCGCCCGGGCCAGTGACTGGCCAATCACAGTTCAGTATCTTTTTGTAGACTACCTTTTTTGTAGACTATCATGGTTCATTGAAATGCGCGTTGAGAGTCGTAATGAAAGCAGTGTTTATTTAAGACTCAATATAATAAACCTAATATTAAATATATTTTTTAATGGACAACCGATGCGTGGGCGTTTTGACAGGTGGAGCAAGAAGCGGGTGCACTCTCGCTCCGTTGGCAGAGCTGCCTACCGTCCGCCTGCGAGTCGACAAATCAATCGACTTGCTTTGCCCCCTTTCTTTCTTCCCACAGCAGAGGTTGAGGTGCAGAAAGTGATAACTGCGCTTTTCCTTTATCTGCCACCGTAATGTTACAGTATTTGCATACAAGCCCCAATGGTAATACAAATGAGAGGCGTTATTTAAACGCTGTGAATGCGTCTCCGGTGATTGTGTCGGTTGTAGACAGAAACGAACGGAGGGACTCCGCTCACTGTACAGTTCCTATAGTCGCGCAGTTTGGCACTGTGTTTTCAGGCTCGAGACATTCAATCAAATCGCGGAAGTCTTTCCCATTGAAATCGCTAACGGGGAGAATATCCCCGGTTATTATTTTAGCCACAAACCACAGTTCATCTGCGCGGCGGCTCACTCGCTGGCGAGATCACACGGTGAAACGCTGCTGTGATCGGACGAACGCATTGTGTGTTTCTAAGGTGATTTAACGTCATAGTCTCAGACGAGCGTTTAACTTATGCTGCATATTTTGCACTGCATTGTTTTTTATCAATAGTTTGAAAAAATGGTCCCACACCGGACTCTTATGTGAAGCTGACACTTCATGGAGAAGTGACACTCCTGCAGCGCGCTCACGACCAGACGTGAACTCACATACACGGTGAAATATCCCATTAAAAAAACGGCATAACCCCCTGATTTTCGTATTTCTATTCTATTTTTAAAGTCAACTTGAGCGCAAGTGGAAAACCGGTCATTCGGTCGACACATTCACATCCCTAATGCATATAGAGAAAGTAAAAAACAGCCTACCACACCACAAAGAATGATCAGACCTTCATCTCTTATTTTTTTTTTATGTTTGAACATGACTTCTGCAGGTGAACTATTCATTAAACTGCCCAAATTCAAGAATAAAAACAATCAAAAATCATAAAATCAAACTACTGGACTTTAAAATACTGGCCGACTCTTTCAACATACTTTCAGTTGTAGGCTTCTAATTCAATATGTTTGCCTGGTTTTATATTATGTGTATGAGCAATATCAACATTTCATATAATTAACTAAAATAAAAATAACCAAATCTAAAGGGAATATCTATACTGTTACAGTATAGATATTCCCTTTAGATCTGGTTATCTTTCTTTATTTTTCTAATACAGGTATTATAATTATTGACACTAAATTATGAAGAAAAAAAAAGTGTGTGCAGGGCCAGTGAAAATATACAAGGGGCCAGTAAAACTCAGATCCACTGGCCCGGCGGGCCAGTAGGAAAAAAAAGTTATGTTGAACCCTGCTCGCTCCCGCAGATACACAGCACAGGGAGGTCTTATATTCAGCCATTGCTAAAGGGAGTGTTGTATTATGGAACGGCCGCTGTGGTACGAAATTCCAGTCTCAACAAGTTTCCTACACGCAATTATAACTCTAGCGTCTACAACAGCCCGTTGTTTTCATGTAGTGTAACTTGTGTAATGTGTTACATTATTCAGCTGTTGCCGTGATGTCGGCTAACGCTGATGCTAATGATAACTAGCTCTCCGTCGCACAATAGACTGTAGGTTGGTGTTGCAGCCCGCTGTTAGAAAGCCTGTCCAATATTCACTCTAGTCCAGCTTCTTGCAAGGTTAATAAGGACTTTATTATTTATGTAAAAATAATATTTAATGTTTCACTTGAAGCACAAAATGAATGGCTTTATCTTCTGTTATAGCCTATACCCAACAAATTTGTTTTTTCGCTTTTTTTAAGCACTAAAAACAGTGCAATGTTGTGATGTATTTTAAATTTAGCCTTATATCTGATTAAATTGTTAGAATATTATTTGTTCGCAATAATTAGACACTCGTTCTGATGACGAAATGAGTGTTACTTGTAAAAAAACGGAAATCATGAGATTAAAACGGAAAAAACGGAATTTGTGAAAAAATAAAACGGAATTTGGAAAAAAATAAAACGGATTTCATAGGGCCCTACTTATGGTGGAAATTTCTGTCGCATAGAAAATCATCTCATACCTGCATTTTGGTGAGCATGCCGGGGCTCTCGGTTGGAGGAGCAGGTATGACCTCTGGCTCTTCCACCTCCTGGAAGCGAGGGACACGTTTCCGCTTTGGGGCCGCAACTTCTCCTGGGTCCGGAGATACTCGCACGGCACCAGGCTCAGACTCGTCACCAAACACATCCTACAAACAAACCAGCAAGTATCACATGTCAGCATTAAGCCAAAAATAAATGTTTTTAAACATTAGAATTATCCAAAATAATGTTATGCTTGTCAATAACCCACAGAAAATGTTGTACATGTTTCTTTAGAGTAATCGGACTAAGCAGTTGTTATGGACATTAGGGCTTTAACTCTTGCCCAGAAATCATATTTGAAGTTAGTTTGTTTATTAATATTCAAATATCTTTTAATAATATTTTGACCATTAAATGCCTTCAGTAAGTAAATTTGTTGCGCCTCTCTGTTTAAATGCGTCTGCTTGTTGTTGCGGAACTGGGGCGAGTGTGACGTTCCATAGCCTAAGTTCTAAACATGCGACCATGGTAGCAGTAATGTAAACATTAACCACGGCGGCCTGATGTCCCTTAAAAATCGCCAAAGAAAAGGAACGGCGTATAATCTAGCTGGTTATAAAGTCCGCTGCTCAATCCAAACCCCCACACTTCATTTTCCAGAGTTTATGAGTTCATTTCTACACGGGGGAAATTATTCAATTAATTGGAAAATCTATAGGCTAGGCTAAGCTAGGCTGCGACCGGATCACCGCCGGTATTATTTTCCTGAAGTCTGAGCGTATTTATTTCTGTCTACAGTAACATGACTTCACATACTGTGTGTGTTTGTTTGTGTGCGTGTGGCAGAGGGCTGCCCTCACAAAGAGACTCGCTCACAGCCAACCAGTCACACAGGTGAGGCTCGTAAGTGAGCCGAGTGATTTGTCAGTTCGGCCCCAGTGATGTTGGACTCAGCGTGTAGCGAGATCAACCGACACATCACAGGGACAGTATAGGACGGCCCCCTTACTGCAAGCCCAAGCACTTCTGCTGTCAATTCAACGGCCAGGTTAATTGTAAAATTGTATAATAATGCCCATACCAGGTTCGAATATTAAGGGCTGCCTAATATTCGTTCGAATATTGATCTATTTTTTGATATTGGAATTATATTCGAATAACGAAGTTCGGAGTCAAAGCCCTAATGGACATACTGATTTTCTGACTTCACTTTTGTAACAGCGCATTTCTATTTAGTCACTGTACTATATTGGCAAACTTATGGTAATGATTTAGCTATGCAGTGGCAATACAAAAATGGTGAGGGTGTTTGCTTACCTTAAGGTCTCTTTTGCGGCTCCTGTCTGCTCCTCCTTTATTGCCACGGGCACTGCGGCTTTCCTCCAAAGCTTCAAAGAGGCGTTCCACAAAACCTCCAGCAGAGTCATCAAGAAAGGGACGCAGCTGGTCTAAGGTGGAAATAATTAGAACAAAGCCAGTAGTCCTTTGATCAGTGCCACAATTAAATAATAATCACTTCACCACAGAGCAAAATTACTTGCATGGAAAAAACATGATCTCTGCAACAGGGTTCATACAGCTTAATGCCACTCAGAATGAAATGAAAGTCATTTGGGTATAAATCGTTATTAAAATAGCAAAGTCAGAAAAAAGTGATTTAAAAAGCCTTCCTCCCCATGTTTTGGCATTTTGACGACATTGGTTTAAGACATTTCAATCCAAATTAAGGTCTAATTTTTAGATTCATTTATTCAATTTAAACCTTTTTATGGATCTGTAGGTAGTGGTACCATAGTAAAATAAAATGTGGCAATCTTTTCCTTTGACACTGATGCTAAAGCAAACACTAGTTTTAATTCGGTTAACCTATGGCTGCATTTGCAATGTAAATACGATAAATTACAGTCATGAAAGCTCACAAATCAGAAGGGAGTTACATGTGATCCTCGATTTGTGGTATTGTTGGGTGCAAAACGCATCTAGTCTCAATTAGAATCTTGATTGCAATTGTAATGTATGTGGACAAACAAATGTAAGTTACAGTTACCTATGGTCTTCCTCTTGTCAAGACCCTTTCCAACACAGTGCAAAGCCGCAGTGACCACTGTGGGCTCTGAGAAACCAAGAACCTTCTTCACAGTGCGCTCCACCCATGGCCTCAGCTCCTCCACCTCCTTTTTAGGAAGAGACATCCTCCGATCCTGCAGAACATCATGAGATATACAGCACTTTCAGCATCATCATTCAGTCACACTGAGGAACCATAGTATCACACGCACCTATCCATGAACTGTAGCCCCCCGTCTGGGACTGTGTCAAGACAATCATGTGAAAGTCCCAAATATTGACTACATGAGGGCAACCCCTCCCACACACACTTTGTTTACATGTGCACAAACACATACGTGCAAGAATGTACTCTTAGAAACCAATTAAGTCAGCCCAACAACTTACTTTTGTTTGTCAACTGATAGCTTTAATGTTAGATTGTCTGACATGTGTTAACAAGCAGTAAAACACAAGCTTAACAAGCTAACAACAATTGAATCCGCCAAAACTCTCCGGCTACATGCTAGTTAACGTTAGCACACTGCTCTCTACGAGCTGCCAACATCGCCGAATACGTGCTTTACCGAACTCACAAACCTTTCAATTTCTCCTTTGACTTTTATCAGACCGCTTGCGTTGCAAATGTCAAACTGAAACGAACAAGTTTAAGAAGTGTAACGCACTCAAACCACCAAGTTTTGTGTGAAAACTTTCTGTTTGGTCGCGCCGTTCACACGACGTTTCTAATACAAGACCCGGAACCGGAAATGGACGGTGCTGCTTCTTCGTGACCGGTGCGCGGTTGTTTCCATCAAATGCTCAATGTTTCCACCTAGCAGCGCTTGAGAGAAGCTGTCCCATTTGTCCCTCAAGGTAACACTGGTTTCTTTTAAATACAATTGGATAGCACTGCAGCAGTTTAACCTTCTTTATTATGTCCATGAGTTTAAGCATAAATAGGATATTAAAGGAAGGTAGGGAAGACCGGGTTTGGTTGGCTCACAGCTATTTTCTGATCCCTAAGTTTGTAGGTCACTGAAACGAAAATGTAACATCATTAGGTTTGCTTTCTGGGTCTTCCACTCATCCTGCAGCTTTGGTTAATTTATGAAGGTGTTGAATTTTGTTAACGTGGGACAAACGACCAAATGTATTTAGGGAGTTAATGTGGAACAATATATTTTTTATAATTGTTTTCTAAATATTAATTGCAAGTGATCGTCCTTCATTAAAAGTAATGTGAAGAAAAGTTGATATATTAAATGCATTTGATTTCAACGTAAAAGGCCACATAGCCTATCCCAGAAAATAAATTGATTAACTGAAGTTAACTTTGGTTTAAAAGTTGCATTTCCAGTTGCCTCCCCAAAGGTTATTGCTCAGGTCATGGTTTACATGATACAAGTGAACAAGTCCAAACTATCAACTGTCTGCTTTTATCACTACTCTGAAATTGAAAGATTGCCTAACTGTTGCCTAACTAACAGACTGGTCATGAAAGCAGTTCACTGCTAAAACATGAGGTGATCAGTAGATCTCCATTTTCTTCCACAGCAGTCCCAGTCCCAGCCCCTCCTTTTTTCTTTATCTCTGCATGATGTGGGTCAACTGAGTGCAGTTGTAGTAGTGTGAGCGTGAATGCAGTAGTGAGCTTGAGGCTACATGCGTATGCCAGACCCACCCCACTACCCCTCCACCCACACTGCCCTCTGTTTTACAACAATCTATGGCCATACCTCCTTCCCAGTCCTATTGTTATGAGTAACCAAATGTTATAGTTTGGCAGACATGCTCGTTGTGCAGAGTTATAACAATCATCAGCATGTCAGCCATTCATTTTAGCACATTGAATTACTCCGACTGAACGGCACAGCCACATCATCACGCTGATTCATCAGAGACAACACCGTACGGCTCACCCACTAACTACCGGTAAACAGTTTGGTTTACATGCACACTACAGGCCATTTATGTTAATCACCAGACTTAGCTTTTACTAAGTTTGCAGCACTTTGGTAGCTTTAGGGAAACCTCTCATTAGCGCCACAGAATAAAAGGAGGACATATGAGACACTTTCATTGTATGTTTTGTTTTTTTAAATGTGGTTTTCCTCCACCTCAAGCTCTTTTGTGGATTGAAACAACATTTTGGATCCAGTTCTGTGACCTTTCTGGTTTAGGAACAGAATCAAAACAGCATGTGGTGCCCAAGGTGGCCTCTAGAGCTGAAACAATTAGTTGATTGATTGTCAAGTCTAACTACAGAAGAGTTACAAACAACTATTTTGATGATCGATTACTTATGACTTATCTTTTGAGAATTATTGTTGTATTTCTTCTACTGTAGTATCATGGAAGACATGAAAAGTATACAATGAGATAACTGAAGAGAAATGAAGCAAATTGTCACTCATGAAAATATGTAACCAGACTTTGTTGGTAACCCCCCCCCCCCCCCCACACACACACACACACATGCACTCCCCAGCCAACTCTATTATGTAATGACACCTCAGCACATTTTATGACAACACCACCGATATTTCTATACAAGTACTCACTGAAAAACAAAGAACACACACAGAAGCGCTTACCCACACTGGCAAACAGTGATTTCCACTTGTCTGTGCAGTCAAAACAAATGAGGGCAATGCGGTGAGAGCTGTATGAACTAATCTATTATATTTCTGGAATGCCAGGCATTTAGTCTGCAGTTAATCACATGCCAATTTCGGCAAAGCACTAATTGTTGAGTCTCTCACAATTGTTTCCTTTCATTTCCCCAGCACTGTCCCCAACTAAATCACAATGTGACGTAAGCTGAGCGTATTAATGTGCCTTATTGTGCTCACATAAATATAACATGAGCACATCATTTAAGGCTTGATTTCAAGTGCTACCTACATTCCGTCACAGCTTTTTGATTCATCAAGTGTGCGGCTGATATATTTCATCACACTGACCCATTTTATTTCATTGTATCTGACAGGGGCTGTAAATCATCGCGGAAGATGCAGTCTCATGGGACTCCGCTGTCTTCACTTTACACACGAGCTGCTTGGACCTCAGTGTGATCCACGTGCGTGTGCTAAATCCAAACGGTCCACTAAGAATGCAAGCTTTAATGTCCAACTTTTAGTTACAATCATATGAAAAAGTTTGGGAACCCCTCTCAGCCGGCATTATAATTGACTCTGCTTTCACAAAAAAAATATAAAAGTGGTATGTCTTTAATTTACCAGGAACAGCTAAGTACTGGGATGTTTTCCAAACAAAGATTTTTTGAAAAGCAGTATTTGGTTGTATGAAATAAAATAAAATGTGAAAAACTGGCTGTGCAAAAATATGGGTACCCTTGTGGTTTTGTTGATTTTAATGCCTGTAACAGCATGTAAAACTGATGATTTTAAACACAAAGTTGGTTGGATTATGTTGTTAAGCCTTGAACCTCATAGAATTGTCTGTTTAATCATGAGAAAATGTATTTTAGGTGCCTAAATGCAAGTTGCACTTCTCTTTGACTCTCTGCTGAAGTGAGACAGAATGGGATCATCAAAACAGCTCCCAAAAGATCTTAAAAACAAAGACTATTCATTGTCATGGTTTAGGGGAAGGCTACAAGAAGCTTTCCCAAAGGTTTCAATTGTCAATTTCTACTGTAAGGAACGTTGTCAGGGAATGGAAGGACACAGGCACAGTTGCAGTTAAACCCAGGTCTAGCAGACCAAGAAAAGTACAAGAGCGGCATATGCGGCGGATTGTGAGAATGGTTGCACACAACCCAAAGATCACCTCCAAAGACCTGCAAGAACATCTGGCTGCAGATTGTGTATCTGTACATGGTTCTACAATTCAGTGCAATTTGCACCAAAACATCTGTATGGCCGGGTGATGAGAAGGAAGCCCTTTCTGCGCCCACGCCACAGATACAGTTGCATGGAGTATGCAAAAGCTCATTTAGACAAGCCAGCTTCATATTGGAAGAAAATGCTTTGGACTGATGAGACAAAAATTAAGTTATTTGGTCTTTATAAAAAGCAGATGTTTTGGTGCAAATTGCGCTGAATTGTTGAACGATGTACAGATGCACCATCTGCAGCCAGATGTTCTTGCAGGCCTTTGGAGGTGATCTGTGGGTTGTGTGCAACCATTCTCACAATCCTCCACCTATGCCGCTCCTGTTTTTTTCTTGGTCTGCCATGCCTGGGTTTAACTGCCACTATGCCTGTGTCCTTCCATTTCCTGACAACGTTCCCTACAGTCGAAATTGACAATTCAAACCTTTGGGAAAGCTTCTTGTAGCCTTCCCCTAAACCATGACAATGAACAATCTTTGTTTTTCAGATCTTTTGGGAGCTGTTTTGATGATCCCATTCTGTCTCACTTCAGCAGAGAGTCAAAGAGAAGTGCAACTTGCATTTAGGCACCTAAAATACATTTTCTCATGATTAAACAGACAATTATATGAGGTTCAAGGCTTAACAACATAATCCAACCAACTTTTGTTTAAAGTCATCAGTTTTACATGCTGTTACAGGCATTACAATCAACAAAACCACAAGGGTACCCATATTTTTGCACAGCCAGTTTTTCACATTTTATTTTATTTCATACAACCAAATACTGCTTTTCAAAAAATCTTTGTTTGGAAAACATCCCAGTACTTAGCTGTTCCTGGTAAATTAAAGACATACCACTTTTATATTTTTTTTGTGAAAGCAGAGTCAATTATAATGCCGGCTGAGAGGGGTTCCCAAACTTTTTCATATGACTGTATCATTCATAACACCCTCCCTTTGCCAACTATGTCTTCTCTACGAACATTTATTTTTTTCTGTGGTCAGTATATAATGTAGTCTAGTCTCTAGAGAATCTAGTGATTCCCTTTTACTCGCTGCACTTGAATAATTGAGCAGTTGTGTCAGATTGTGACATCACAAGCAGGCTCCCGGTAACACATTCAGGCCAAAGAAAATGATGAGGACGTTATTTGCCTGTAGCTTAGCCTTAGCCCAAATATAACAAACAAAATGTCATAAGATACACGTGTGTCCTTGAAAACAGAGTCCTGGTGTCTCCGTCTTTACCGGATCCCCGTGGTGATTAGAACCACAGATGTCGGGGCAGAGCAGCCTCTTCAACCCCACTCAGCAAGTCAGGTCAAATATGGGAACTCGAACAAGGCAGAAATAACATTGAAGTGACTCAGATTTCCATAGCAGGGCTGGTCATTCTGCGATTTTTAATGAGCATTAAGCTAGTTCTGGGACTATCGTCACTAAAATCCCTGAGGAATTGGGGTGAGCATGTGCTACTACTATGTCTTTGCATCCTGTGGGTGTGTGTCTGTGTGTGTAGTTGTAAAGTCACAGAGAGTGTGTCCTCACCTTGCGTGAGTTTTACTAGGAGTGCAGTGAGGGCATTATGGGGGAGGGAGGGTTTAGAGTAAGTGAATAAGCACCTCGTTGTGTCATCCCCTTCCTTACACACTAAGCACACACAGCAGATCTGGAAAGACACCCTTAAATCATTAACTTGTTAAAACCAATAAGGAGATGTGGAGCTACAATTGAAACCTACTCAACAGGGGATAAGAGGGCCAGTAAGTACATTATGAGCAATCCTATTGATGCACAGACACACACACACACACACACACACACACACACACACACACACACACACACACACACACACACGTGCTTAATTAATCCAAAACATGCTTGTTGGATACTCGGGGAAGTGAAGTTCCAAACACATTTAAGATGGAATAACAGTAACTGCATAACCTCTTATTTTATATTGCATTGTTGAAGGGAGCCTGAGCTCAAGAATTTCATTGCACGACTGCTGTTGTTATTGTTGTGCATATAAGCAAATAAGCAATCTTGAATCTTGGAGTGTGAAACTTCTCTCGAAATAAAATGGTCAAGTGAAAAACACATCAACCATAAATACATAGGTGGAGCTTGGGAGAAAAATAATCATTATTTTTCAAAACAAATGGAGAAACATAGCAAAACATGCTTCCAAAAACAAAGTAAGGGTCAAGTCTCCTCCATGTGCCCTCCACGAATACTCTTCCTGTCCTTTTCCTCTTGCCCCTGGTTTCCATCCTCCAGAAGAGAAAGAGGGGGAGTAGTAGCAGAAGGGGGAGATGGAGGGGCAATGGCTTCTCTGCTAAAAACTGCATGGATACAAGGGGGGGCCAAGTGGGAGGGATGGAGGGAAGGCGGTCTCTGTTATTGTAACGTAGCACAGTCAGTGTGTCAGAGACAGGCCCATCACAAAATCAGCCAGTAAGTGTGTCAGAGCGTGCAGAGGGGAGTGGCGCACGCATGTGCATCTGTTTTTGTGACTATGTGTGTGTGTGAGTGCAGCATGGCTGATTTCATCCCGTCTGAGCAGGGTGAAATCTAACCACACCCTCCCTAAAATGTGCCACTATCGTGCCCATGTGCACGCAGTGCTCGAGCCGAGAGAAAATGGAATTTTACTAAAATGTTATCTAGTGTTATTCTATATAATGTGAATTTCTTAGAGACAAAATTCTTTGTGTGTGTGTATATATATATATATATATATATATATATATATATATATATATACATATATTATTATATATATCTATATATATATATATATATATATCTATATATATACATTATTATATATATCTATATATATATTATATATAGTTAATGTATATATATATATATATATATATATATATACATTATTTAAAGCAGCCCATCTTTACATTGGTGAAGCTGCAACCAGAAAATATTATGTTTACAGCTTCCACCATTGACTTACAGTATACTGTTATGTGAAAAATCACATTAAAGACATTGTGTTACATAATAACTAGCAGTGTTTTGAGTTGTCTATTGATCATGTAGCGGAGAGATAAAATCCCCATTTGTGTTTTGTATAAAAAAATGACATCACTGGTAAGTTGTATGAGCTTTAACTGGAGCACAGGACACTGGTGAGATCAGTGAGGTTAACCTATAACTCTCGCTCCTTGAGACCCTGATTTTTTTTAGAGGGACTGAAATTTGCATTCCTCGTTGCAGAGATCAGCCTTGATCCAGTTTGGCTGCTCGGTTACGGTGTCAGCAGTGCACAGCAGACACAACCTGGCAAGGCTCTTCTCTACTTCCCATACCAAGTATTTATTCATTGTGATCTCACGGGGAAAAAAAACCCACGTGAACACAAGCACACATATACTAGAGTAATGTTTGTGCTCCTTATAAACAGCTGGTTGGTAAAATCAACTACCGCCCCCCCCCCCCAGTACTGCCAGTGAGATTACCGAGACTGTAGGCTCACACCCTGCTGCCACCCCTCCTATTACTACCCTTTATCCCCCGGCCCCCACACACAAGCTTCAAAATGTACAGTCTCTAAGTCTGCACCCCATTGAGTCTCACATCTGTTCAGTGAGAGCTGCTTTCCAAAACAAGTCTTATTTAACATTGTTGCTTTTTATATCAAAAATAAAATATAAAGTATAAAAATACTTAAAATTGTACAGGCACACAGTTTAAATTTTCAAAAATGTGTTGTTTATTAAAAGATTTTTTTTCCTTTTCGTCATTATTGAAAAAGTAGACAGAATAGTAATACCATGTAAAGATGGTGTGAGAGAAACGACAGAGTTAAGTTTAGAAAGAAAACATACTAACAGGATTGAGAGGAGAGGGGAAGGGCAGGCGAATGCTGCAGAGTGGGGGGAGGGAAGGGTGGGGGGTTAGGGGGGCTAGTCAGCTTTTACAATTTCAAAAGAATAAGAAAAAGGCAGCCAAAATAAACAAGACAAGTCTGACCAATCAGCAGTGGTCGATGCAGTAGAAAATGTACATGAAAAAAAGAAACATGAACAATGAAAAATAAGTGCAATTGGTTTCTCTGTCAAACCATAAACTGTATAAAAACAGGAGTAGGTTGGAGGACAGCCCCTGGCCCCTGGTGGAGAGTCAGCGTCTGGCATATCACATGTTGGCAATTCAAGACGGTCTGATAGTCTATGACCGGGTTTGTGCACTCCTTATTCCGCAAACTTAGGCAGTAACATGGAGGCTGCCGGTGGCTCTGTGTTCACATGTGGTGCTTTTTTCCTAGGAGTCTGGTATACAGATTTTCCTCCTCTATATTTATGTAAATAGCATATTAACCACCCATACCAATTCAGAAATACCTGTCTTATATATATTATATTTACAATACTTTTGCAATATGCGTAAATCCAATCATGTCGCTAAAACTCCCTTTCTACATTAAGAGGAATATTCTGAGCAGATTTCCAAATAAAGAGAGAGGGCTTTTATCAAACATCTAATCTAAATTACAACTGGAATTAGAATAACAATAGCAGCAGTAGAGGGTGGCGCAAATAAGGATTTCCTCCCTCACATTTATATTTTCATTTTTTTTCAAGTTTTCAAGAGCACCAGTTTTAAATGCAGTTCAGTGTGTTCCTCTGTTGGTCAGAACCAAAAGAAAAGCCCCAAAAGGAAGGCTTCACTTCACGACTACATGACAAATAGTAGCCACTGCTGTTGGTGTGTGTAAACAATGGAAATGTGCACAGTTTGGATGAGCTGTGCCGATGTCGGTGTAGAACTAGATCTGGACTCCAGTTTTTAAGCAGTAGATAAAAGTTTGATGATACTGTTGGTTTGGACACTGTAACTTTGGAAGCAGAATGAAAATGACTACATGTAGACTTTCATGATTGAATGTGTGTACTGGTTTTGTGAAACAAAAACCAAACAATCAAAATGCAGTACCAATGCACTGACAGCACCAAATGCTTTTTTGTTTTGAACACATCTTATTTGGTAAAAGGCACAGTAGTCCAATCATAAGATATCACACCCTTGTTTCCCCCCCTCATTATAGCAAAAAAACAAAATACACCAGCTGTCAACAGCATCTTCCCAATCGCCTCAAACAAACTGTAGGCCAAACTATGCTAGCGCACAGCAGGTTACTGTATATTCAGCTGCCCAATAAATAAAAATAAATAAATAAATGCAGTGTCTGTTCTACACATGAATAAATTAACGGTGGGACTCAGGAGTCACATGTCTTTGAGTGGTCCTTGTTTTGTTTGTTTTTTTGCCTCCGTCTGACACTGATTGCCTGTCAGTTTTGTTTTTGTTGCAGTGGAAGTCCGGGCATCTGATCCACAGGATCACTTCTGATCGCTGTGATGTCAAATGCAGATCTGCCAGCCTGGTGCACACTTCTTGGATTACAATTGTGAGTTGATGACATCATTTTTCCCCCCACAGTCTCCGATGACTCCTAACACACCACACGTACAGTATATATTGCTGTGTTCCGTACACTGTATTTCTCACATAACTAGTTACAAGATTTCCAATGACTTCAGTGTAATTTTTCCTCTTTTAAGCCAAGTGCTTCAATTCTATCTACAAGTGAATGGAAGATCAAATGTCCCTCTGCCACCATAAGAATGGAATCAAATTCTGCTCACACTGCCTAGCTCAATCTGAATTGAATCCTAACTAGTTACCTCATCATAATACACCTCGGAAGCTTTTGTTCTGAATATTGACATAGGCTTTTCTAAAAACAGATTGAGCGTATCCTTCAAGTTGGATGTCTGCAGAATGTCTCTGAATGTATTGATTGCGTTCAGCCTGAGGAGAAACTATGATTTGCTCCTTGAACATTCTTCAAAATCTCTATCGATCATTACTCCGTAGGCTGCAAATAACCTTTGAGCATTAGGTGTTCTTTCCTATAACCCCTCATCCACAATTGCTTTTGTGCACATGTATATATTATTATGTATCTGTGATTATCTACCCTGATAGATGTGATTTATTAAAAAAACACATTATGTCCTGTTGTTTGAAATAACTGTCTTGATGAGGGGTTGTGTATGATCCGTCATTGTCTTTAACGTGTATCACCTCCAATTCTTTTCCTCCACTTCCTCTCTTTAATAAGTTTATAAATCACAGGCCTTCAGCCTCTTCCCTTCTTCCTCACACAGCAGCTTCTTGCCCGCTGGCGGATCAAAGCAACGCTGCCAGATCTTAGATTGTTCAGTGCATCAGGTCTCTGAGGGCAGAGGCTTGAGCGTGACAAGAGGGGACTGATTTTGAACCCTACAGGTCTCGTTGTTCTCGCCCTCACTCTGTTGTCTAGCAACAGGCTCGCTTGGGCACAGGATGGCTGGCTTATTCAAATAATTTTTGGGGTGCTTGCGAGTTGTGGTAGAAGAGATAGAGCAGTCTTGCATGGCTGGACGGCCCCTTCTTCTGGACTGGGGGACGGCAGGGACGGCAGCGACTACCACGACGTGCTGGTTTTCATTGTTCAGCGCTCCTGTTGGGCCCTCATGTGAGGGACAGGCCTTACGCGGGGACGGGATGGGGGCAACGTGGACCCAGGTCAGGCTGGGCTCAGAGCTGTGACCTGCTTTGTATTTGGATAGCTCGCCCGGTTCCTCAGTGTCACAGTCCTTTCCCTTTGTGTCCTCATTGGGCTGGCTGCTACTGGCCCCATCAGGGGGATCTGGGTTTGCATCAGATGCCGTTGACGGAGGAGGAGGGGGGCTGTCCCTTTTAGCGCCATCTTGCTTCTCTGCCCTCTTCTCCTCTCCGCTGATACGAGGGCACTTGACTATCACCGGGGAAGGCGTGGAGGAGTTTGTACCTGTCCAGCTGAGTCTGCGCTTCTGCAAAATGAGCAGGAGAACAGTTCGAAAGTGAATATATAGAACTTAATTTATTAGGTGGTGTTGGCGGAAGGAAGAGTGTGTCTGTGTGTGTGTGTGTGTGTGTGTGTGTGCTCACCTTGACGGGAATATGTGACTGATCCTTGTGCTTGTGCGACAGGCCGGAGCTGGAAGTGTCTGGGAGGGAGCGAGCGGGGGAGGTGGCGATGCTGGAGGCTGGCTGAGCGCTGATCTGAGGAAACCAAAGCTTCAGCATCATCTCCACCTGGAGCAGAGTGTTCAGGTATTTCTCTCTACAAATAGAAATAGAGAAAGGTTAAAAAAAAGAACAAATATTTTATAGTAAGGAGCAGCTCACAATACAACTGTTTTTCTGCGTACGAAAACATCTGGACGGCTATAGTCCTGCACATTTGGCACATGGATCTCTAGACAAATGTTCTTCAGCAGTTTTGGTGTTCCATCATCTGCACTGCTGGTGAATGCTGTAACTCTACCTACCCCAAGGGCTGTTCAATAAAACATGAAACGGGGCATGAGGCTTGAAATGGAAGAATACCTCACTCTGGTCTCTTCTCGTTATAACTTGATTTGATAACAATTTACACGCTAGAAAAATGAACTAAGATGTATTGTCTAGTGGTGCAGGGGCAGCATGAGAATGAGTAACAGTTACAAACATTTAAGGGATATATGAATGACATCTTACCCACTGTGAGGTCGTTGTAATACCCCCACAATCCTCCGGATTCGATCCATGGCAATGCTCTGCTGGAAACTACTCAGACCTATCAATCAAATAAATAATCCCCCTGTCAGAATTTGCACTCTTAAGACTCCATAGTAACAAAAAATGCATGCACATGTAGATATGCACTGTCTCTGACAATAACACATGTCACTTTCATTTTGTGATATCGGTAAACTAGCGAGCTGATGACTCAGCCCTAAGACTGCCGCTTCGCACAGGCTGCACTTTGGACTACATCAATAGGCTGCGTCAATACAGGCTGCTACATTAAACAATTTTTTTTTTAAAGTACACACACTAATACAATGGACTGATCAGATCGTATAAACCAGTGTTCAGCATCTACAACGTCAGCTGCCAGTCACCACACATGCTTATCTGCTAGCAGTGCTGTTGGTATGCTTACCACGGTCGAAACGTCCGTTCTTCAGTCCATTCAGCAGCTCCAGCAGGGGCCTGACAAAACCCTGTAGCTCAGCACACTGACAGAGGAAGAGAGAGAGAATATAGATTACTACAGAGTTTGGGGGGTTATGCCTCAAATTAATCTGCTGGGCTTTCCCCTGCACACACACTCAGGGTTACAACACATTTTACATTTCAAAATTCCAGACTTTTCCATACTGTTATTTCCAGACTTCTTGGCTAGATTTTTCAGTCCATATTTGGCATGTGAATACATAAAGTATAAATAAAGAGTTCTGAAGCATCGACCCAAGTCAATCTCTTTGCGCAGACTCAAGACCAAGTTTAAAAAACTAAAAGGTTCATTTGGAAATTAAAGAGTCACCAGACGTTTTCGGCGAAAGGTTTCAGTTGTCTCCATGGGAACCAGACACCATCCTCCAGTCAGCTTGTTTAG
The DNA here is from genome assembly GCF_949987685.1 of Ammodytes marinus. Taxonomy (NCBI): domain Eukaryota; kingdom Metazoa; phylum Chordata; class Actinopteri; order Uranoscopiformes; family Ammodytidae; genus Ammodytes; species Ammodytes marinus. The sequence goes on along the minus strand of NC_137217.1, from coordinate 20,431,338 downwards.
TTGCATATCATCCGACCGATACAAAGCGTTAACCAGCTTGTTTTGATTTGTATTTTTATCTACTATATTTTAGAGAGTAGGGAGGGACTAAAGTCTGGAAACACAAATACTCTTTTCTTTTTTCCCATACTTATCCAGACCTGGAAATAACGCATACGCATTAAATTCCATATTTTCCCATACTGTGCAGGAACTCTTTCCCGTCATCCCATCTTCGCATCACTGTGTTTTTTCTGGGCCCTCTACTCGGTCCGTTACCTTTTGAGCAAACAGCAGGTCTCCGTGCGATTTTGGGATCTGGCTGGCGGGCTCCAAGCTGATGACGCAAGCCGCCTTGCTGCCGCTCTCCGACTCGGACTCTTCCTCTTTATCCGTGAAGCCGTCGCACGTCCACTGTGACCCGGGACTGTCTGAGCCTCTGTCTCCTGCGGGCGCCGCCACGGCCCCTTTGCCCATGACGACGGAGGAGGAGCCGTCCATTAGGAAGACCTCAGTGTCATCCTCCGCCTGCTCCGAGTCGCTGCACAAGAGGCTGTCGCCGGAGCTCATGGAATCGAACGAGGGCTGAGAGGAAGTGCTGCCCTGGGACTGCATTGCTGTTTGGGCAGTAGAAGTTTTGGGTTATTATGAGTCAAGTCAATTCCACTTAGAAAAAGAGACAAACAAAATGGCTTGGCTGAACACTCAAAACCAGCATGAACACTCAAAACCAGCATGATTTAAGTTTTAAGAGAGTCATCATGGCAAATGGTGACATACAATAAGTGGGAGGCACGTCAACAAAATCATCATCTCTGAGAACTGCTTCCGTTGGGAAATGCTCCAATATTTTCTCTCCCAAAAATAATAACCCCAATTACTCAAAATGGTGGTGGGTGGGTATACCATTGCCCTAGTTTTAACATGGTGCAGAGTGGGACTGGGGGTAGGCAGCAGTAGGCACACAATGGTAGTGCATGTCTGGCTCCCATTGAGGAGATTGGAGACTGGAAAGGAGAGTAAAATCGTGAGGGGGATGGGAGCTTGTAGAGTAGTGAAATCAGAATAGGCAGTCTCTCTCTCTCTCTCTGCCTCTGGTACTCGCTCTAGCCCCTCCTCTCTGTCTCGGGCTTGCTCTCCATCCCCCCTGCTTGGATTCTCTCTCTCTCACTCAAACACACACAAACCTCTCTCTCTCTCTCTGCGCTCTCCCTTCAGCTCATCCTGTTCGTTATGCACAGAAGCCCGTTGCTCCTCTTCTACAGACCAGCCCTCCACCACCACCATCTCCTCCTCTACTTCCTCTCTTCTTACTCACATTTAACATTCTTTATCTCAGGCCATGTGCCTCTATCTTTCCCTTTTTTTGATCTCTTTCTCTTGGAGTAATCTCTAAGTGCCGGCTGGTCTCTCTGATTCCACAACACATTTGGGCAAATTAGAGGGGTCAGAGGAATGCACACACACACACACACACACACACACACACACACACACACACACACACACACACACACACACACACACACACACACACACACACACACACACACACACACACACACACACACACACACACACACACACACACACACACACACACACACACACACACACAGAGATTTTAACAGCACATGAAATCAAGTCTTAATCTCGCCCACAGACAAAGGAGAGGGAGACAGTGCACACAGTGTTTAGAACAATCCCATCAAGCCTTTTTTAGTTTGTATAGGTGGCTTCCATTTAGGCTAGCTGTTTCCTTTTAAAACTAAATTGTCACGTTGTTTACATTCAGGCTGCATGAGTAGCGGAAGAAGAACACAATGGTTATATTGGCACAACCTATGGTGGCTGGGGGTGAAGTGGGTGGGGAGGTGATGGTGCATGTGTCGGGTAGGCTACAGTCTGCAAAGGTAGGCACGGACCATGAGGCTGCGTCTCAGGTGTTGGCTGCCTGTACGTGTCTGCGCACCACAACACTAACTAACACACTGCATGTTTTGAGAATAACCTAGGCCTACATGTTCCGTAATTGTTGTAACAATGTTTCATGGTTTTAAATGACACGAAAACACAATATCAGATACAAAACTAATGTGGCAATATTAAGCCCTCGAAACCGCAAATTACATGCATAATCAAACTAAATAGCGCAAAACCGCATAATAATAATATAAATATGATTTGGGCTAAATTAACAGAGTGTACCGGGAGGAGCACATAGGATAGTGGGACAGGAAATTCCTCTAGGCTAGCCACTAGCCGGATAACTTCGGGAAACTATAGCCATTTAACAAAAAAGCCTTTGGAGACACTCACCTTCAGTAATATGAGATTAAGTCAGCAGCTGCCAGAAACTGTCGCAAATAGCTCTATCTCCGGCCTCCTTGATAAGACGGATCCGTCAGTACGCACTCCGTAGCTGGAGCTGCATCGGGGCGCCCTGCATCAGCTCTCTGTACCACACACACCTCCCTGCCGTTCATCGGTTAGTGTCTCTTCTAGCTCTTTCTCGATGCAGTTTACGAGCGTCAACATGTGCACGCATCCACGTGCCCACGTTTTGTGCGCATCCTATTGGCTGCCGTCCCGGCGGAGGGGTTCGCGATTGGGCAGTCGTTCCAGCCAGTGATTGCTTTACTAGCCGCTGATTGGAAGGCGGCCCGGGGCATCTACGGTCCTGCCCACTCATGTTTAGCCCGTGTGTGTGTGACGGGCACGGCTGCTATACTACAGCGAGCGAGAGACTGAAGCAATGTGGTGTAAACCATGGTGTGCCCGAGAGACGCACATATGTTTTATGCACCCAATGCACAGTATTTATGGCCCCGCCTCCTCACATTCAATCCCATAACACAATATCACGTGACTTCTGAACGAGCCAGAAAATTAAAAAACCTTGTGAGACCCAACTCCCCCGATTAAAGGCTACTGATTTGTTTTGATCTATCTATCTATCTATCTATCTATCTATCTATCTATCTATCTATCTATCTATCTATCTATCTATCTATCTATCTATCTATCTATCTATCTATCTATCTATCTATCTATCTATCTATCTATCTATCTATCTATCTATCTAGGCCTATCTATCCATTTCTTATTAAGGCCTAATAGATATGGATGCATGTCGAGACTATGATCTAAATTTATTCTACCTTACTACATTTAAAGCCTGACATTTTTTCTTAAATAACAGGGACCAGCCACACCTCACCACACATGGCATTATCACCATTTGATAGTTATAGTAGAACAGAGCACACATGTTACTTTTTACAGAATCAGTCTTCAGGCAATAACAATAACACTCTAATTGATTTAATTACTTGGTTGTCAACTCTGACAACCAAGTAATGATAATTTTGACCTCCATGGCTCCCTCAACCTTTCTTCAGCATTTCTATATGGCTCTTTCCAAGTTAAGTGACTCATCCATTGACCTAAAGCTAATTTGAAAATCTTTTAAGGGAAAATACCTACAAGATGAAACATGTCCAATAATGGGTCACAAATATCACATTCTAAATGGGTGTCAGTAGGCCATATTGTCAGAAATAGGTAAAACTTTTTTATTCAGACATGACTCAATCAAATCTGAGATATCTTTGCAATAGTACCTTTTTATTTTCAAAGTTTTTTTTTAATTGAAAATGTTTTTAATTCGAACAAGTAAATAATAAAAAAAAGCAATAATAAACAATAAAATAAATGAAACAAGTGGACAGTTACAATAAAGTAATATTTACACACAATGAAAATAAACTGTCTTACACTTGCTTTACCTGTTCGAAAAGGGGTGAGAAGAAGAAAACTTATTTAATCTCACCCCCTCTCCCTGATTTATATATCTATAATGACTATTGGCTTCCTTATTAATGATATAATAATAATCAAAAAATAATAATATATATTAATATATATTAGGGTTATCGTTATATTGTTTAAGTTTCGTATTCCTCACTGCTGTTGTGACATTTTCTGTATTTTCTTTTCCTGTCTTGAACGTTAAATTGCACAAACAGGCGCCACGACTCAAATATTTATTGTCACGCACATCCCCAGCATATCATTCTTTTACAAAACGATTTGTCATTTCTCAGGTACTATAACTAAACATATAGGAGTTTAAAGATGAACAATGAAATGGTAATAAAGTTGAAATTTATTTTCTTTAATCAGAAATGTGATGGTTTATTCTATTTTATGTCATTGTAGCTCTATTGTTAAATTATTATCGTTATTACATCAAAATGGAAGTTCTGGGGTTTTAACCACAATGTGGCAAGTAAATTTCCACGTCGATATATGACCTACCCCCTAAGCTTCCTACAAAGTCAACTCACTGACCCACTCTTGCAACATGCAATGCAGTATAGCAGCATACCCTACAAACACACACAAACCATACGCAATTAGTCTTAGACTCGTCATATGCATTTCCTCTCCTTGATACACTTTTTTATTTTATTTTAATCTCAAGACAGTTATGCTGGCTTTACTGGTATTTTTAGTTATGAAATTCCAGGTTTAAGCATGAGGTCTGGTGGATGCCTTTAAGCGCCTTGTATGTTGCCACCAGGGATGAAGGGGCTTCCCTTCCCCCATCTATACATACAACATACTCAGGAACTCACTGACCCAGCTCCTCAACTCACGCACAACAGGCTTGGTGTCCTTGGGTGATTGACACTGCCCTATTTTGACTATTGTGACTCCACAGTGTCACTCAGTAACCTTAGCACCAGGTGAGCATATGCACCAACCCCCTCCCCCTATTGTGAAAACTCAACAGTTAAGGTTAACCTTGGGTAATGGTAAACCTGGGGAAAGGCTCTTGTTTGTATATACATAGCACGGGACCAGGTCGATAGAAAAAGATGTCCATCCCCCATAGCATTCCACTGCAGCATGTGAACTCAAAGAACCTCCTCTGAGTTCATGGGTGTTGGAGACCACCCCCATCATTTCCATCAACCTTCTCCCTTACGTCCCATCCCCCAACTGGTTTCAGTGTGTTTTTCTCCCCAGTCCCTTCTCATTACCGTCGCTTGTGTTAACATGCTCGAGAATTCAATAAGTGATAATGTTAAGAAGCCCAAACCCATGGATATTGCTTTTGTCACTGGAGTGGGTCAAAGTTTGGGACGTCAAATTGGCCCTCAATATTTAAAATACAGACTTTCTCTTTTAGGTCACTCATATCAGTAATCGTGTGATGCATTAACATCAATAATATCACCTCTGAAGTGATTCGTAGCTCCACGGATGAGGCGTGTGTCCTCGGGTGACCTGTAGGCACGCAGAGCAGGCAAAGCTTTGTTTTATGTCAGGATAGCCTGATACATTCACCCTTAATAGAATATATTATTGTTGTGGTTCCGCATAGGACATTTTAGTTGAAGGCTTGCTCATAGTGAAAGCATGCAGGAGTTCCTTTCGGGTCAAATGCACAAGTAGCTGTGGTGAGAGCTAGACACCACAGCAGGAATCTGACCTGCCTGAGGGAAGGCAGTGGCCTGAAGCGACACTCAACTTTAAACTGTTTCTACTCTGGGTGTTGATGTTAAACAAAGCAACATATTGTATTTCAACTGGAAGCCAGGCCAGTCTTCTTCTTCCCTCCTATTCTCAAATAGAGGAATTGTAATACTTTCTGGTATATTACACTTTAATCAAATGAACACCTTTCTTGTGTTTATGCTAATAGCTGTATATTGCCCAGACATAACTGACAAGCTGGAACAGTACTGTCAAATTACTGTTTCAAATTTTAATAACAAAGGCAGTCGCCTACTTATTTGGTTAAAGCAACTCAATAAATAGTGATTATTCTCTTTAGCAATAGTATTGTTTGATTGATTAAAAGCTTGAAAGAAATGGTCATACAGAAAATAATGATATTACACTAAATAGAAAGCTATACATGCATGACACACCATTGAAGATTGGGATTACATGGGCACACATTGGGATTCCATGTCCGAAAAGGGGAATGAGTTCACATTTGATTAACCCCACCCCTTCTCCGTAAATCATTGTTAAAGGTGCAGTGTGTGATATCTGAATATTTAGTGGCATCTAGTGGTGAAAGTTGTAGAATGCAACTTTGTAACCCCTAATTTTAGAAAAATTATAGAAGCTACAGTGGCCTGCTCGGGCAAGTAACGAGTTACTAAAGATGGCATTATGCACCACTGCCTCAAGTCTTTCCATAATATCAATAGATGGTTTTAGTTATTTATTCTATAGTACTTCATAAAACCCATTTTAAAAATGCACATGGCCATTAAGTTGGTCCATTCTTTGCTACTGTAGAACCATTGCAGTGCAAAATGTCAGCCTCCGTGTAGGGTGACCCGCTCATGTAGATATATAAAAGGCTCATTCTAAGGAAATAATGGAAAAACTTTACTTTTATTTTCAAGCAATTACACTAAATAAAACATACCTATGATAGTATATAGGCCTACCATTTCTACCAAGTCTTTTCTGCAAAATGCCAATGAATTCTATACACTGCTCCTGTAAGCTTCCTCAGTCATAATATTTTTTATATTATTGACAACTCTATCTCCATCACAAACTGGTCCTTTTGAGATAGTTATTGGTCTATTGGTTCTGCATTGACATGGGCCTTCATTTTCATGCACTAAAATAGTCGTATAGCCTTACGATCATTTCTAGGCCTAGCCTACTAATTGACCACAAATTACTACAATTATTAAGATCGATGGAGAAAAGCTCCTCTTCCTGCCGAGGCTGCAGCGTTTCGCCTCCTACGCTCACGTTTACGGTGAAGGTGTTGCGCCGAAAGCTGTGACCTGCCAGAATGTGTGACCCTAGAGGGCGCTGTTCTTATTTCTTAACTGATAACGAGCCAGTCTCACAGTGAAATGTTTTAATAATTATGTTGGTCCACAGCTCAAACATAGTAGTTTTACAAAAACAGCCCTGCAATGAGAGATTATTAAATTGTTTGCTTCCAATTTAAATGATTGAACAGTGGAAAAAGTAGGCCTAACCTACACATTTCACTGTGATGGGTAACTGGGTTGGTTATTCACCTTTAAAAAAACAAAACAACAATCTTACCATTTCAGTGCCAATTGTGAGAAACTTCTACAATTTGCGCAATGAACCAACGTTTTTACATAGCCTATATTTCACTATGAGACTGGGTCACACATTCTGGCAGGTCACAGCTTTCGGCCGAACACCGGGACTTGTCTGTTGATCACTACAACAGAGGGGATGATCACATGTCGGGAAAATACTCTGGTAGATTTGTGAATGAAGTCAGCCGACACGCCCCGCTGCGAAGACGCGGCCAATGGTGTGTGAAAACATTGTAACCACGCCCCCTCCATGGAACGCTGAGCGACCAATACTGGGGTCGACAACGGTTATCGCTGTTGCATAATTTCGACTGAAGCGCTTCAGGTTTGAGCGAGCCGGTACCTGTGTGAAAAGATGGACTGCAGCGACAGACAGAGTAGCTGGAGAACCAATGAAACAGCAGCTTTAGAGCTTGCGTTCAGGTGAGAAATATATTCATCATCGCTCAAAAGTTAGGCTCCAGATCTGTTTTGAGTTAGGCGAACCTATTGGGCCTATAATAATAAAGTCGAGATCGCCTTCTGATTTAAGTTTTCTCACAAGGATAGGCTACTTAGGCCTACAGAAAAAAGAAATCCAGATGGACTAGGCTACTAATGAGAACTGTAGGCTAACAATAAAATAAAATAAAATAGCCAAAGTTATTGTAGGCCTAATTTAAATAGGCCTATCCATCTATCTATCTCTATAGGGTAATTTATTAATTTTTAACAAGTTTATTCTTGAGACCAGCATGTGATGTAGGCTAATTTAGATCAGAGACTCTCGGCTGGATTGCCGTTGAGATGTAAATGGAACATCCACCATAAAACACAATTTCGATATTCCAGTGATTTATATAGGCTATAGCCTAGGCCTAGGCATTGTTAAATAGCTAGCTTAAATAAATAAATAGGAAGAATTTCCACAAAACTTAATTTGACGAGGCAGTTACGTGGCATTTAGCAGTTGTTCCATCCACAAGGAAAGGACTCGTGTGGGTTTAAGGCTATAGCCTAATTTGTAAAATGTATCTGTGAATCATTATTCCCCCTTAAAATTGCCACCGTGGCACCGCTAGGCCTAGCCTACTTACTTTCATGAAGCAGTACTAGGATTATAACCAATCTTTACATTACAGTGTTATATGAAGGAATGACACATTGAATATTATGATTCAGGGTGGATTTTTCCGAAGAAACCACCTTAAAATGTGTCACGTGGAGAGGGCTCCCCCTCGTGTTCAAAGCCGAACAAGTCCAATAATATCTTCTGTAGCCTACAATATGTTCAGTTGATAGTTTATGTAACCTTTTTAATATACATGCTATCACAAATCAGAAATGGAACATATTTTAACACAATTCTCAGCAATTGTTCAGACTACAAAAACCTGAAATATTTGGCTAGTAGGCCTATACAAAATGACAGGATGGGCTGTGCAGAGAATTAAAGATGAAAATAAAAACATGCTTTTTTTCACAGCAGACATTTTGGAGAAGCAGATGTTACTAATGATATTGTATAATGGTGCTTAAGTGTCCCCGTAAGCCATGGCAATGTGACACCCTGAAACTGTGACAACTCATATAGGCCTATTTAAAGATGCTGTAAGCGGAATGGTTCTTTTAGCTAACTTCCTGTCAGTAAGTCACTACATTAATGCACTGCGGTCTTCAAGCAGCTAGTTATCTAGCATCATCTCAGATCCATATGTGTGATAAAACATGATAAAAACCATCAAAACAGACATTGGGAAGGATTTTCACCTGCCCATTGTGGGCGCATAAACATTCACCCATCTGTTGCTCTGGCGTGCACCGGCAGTGAGACCATGAGTGAGACGGGTCTCGATTTGTAGCGATGTCTCTTATGATTGGATAAAAGTTTCGGGATCCTCCAATAAGTTTATTTGCCGATTACATGCAGAGCAGCTTACTGAGAGATCGGCTTTATGAAACGCGCACATTATGTACGTGATCACTGTATGAATAAAGAGTGATTTAACACTTATAGTAACATAAATAAACCGCTTACTTCACCTTTAACATACACATTCACCTTTATTGTGTGTTCAATTCTGACTGTTGTAATACATTTTTCATACTTTCAAATAATAAAATAAAAGTTTTGTATTCCCACATACAGGCTAGGCCTACTCATACAATCTATAGCCTACATGAAGTTGCACTTGAAATACAGAGCATTTCAGATACAAAATTGAGTGGATTATATGAGTCATAGAGTGCAGGGAAAAATAAGTGACTACCTAAAGTGATCAGTGTGTCTTGTTTTACCATTGTAGCTATGTGTATAAGTACAATGACAATTTTAGTTTTCTCCTATTAACAACTTCAAACATTTTCTCCCATTTTTAATATAAATATTTGTTTTCAGAGCATTTCCATTAAAGGTGGAGTCAGCAATTCTTGAGAATTGCTTGTTTTTGTCAAAATCAGTGAATATCCCCTTAATATGCTTCCGTCAGTCTGCAAGGCAGCTGTGGCTACTTTCGTAGTTTACCACCAACTGTGTGTGAATGAATGGAACCTGGAACCCTGTAAAGTGCTTTGAGTGAAAGTTTTTTTGACGACAAGCGTTCTCCTGAATGGCTGACTCCAATTAATTAATTAATTTAGAGATGACGATCTAGGAAAAATGTATATGATATGAATAAAGTATGATCTTATTATTCAATAAAATGATTTGTCCTGAAAGTACCCTATGTAAAAACAGAGACTAGCTTACATTAGATTACACAATTTTAGCAATTAACTTTTAATTGTCTTTTGCCAACCAGAGGGATGTGACCCCACAACAAACAATAATTCAAGGGGCCGTAAGATGGTACGTGGATAACTGAGGTAAGAAAAATTATATTTGCTACATTACATTTGTGTTGACATGTTTATGTCTTTTCAAGCTTTTTTTCTCTCAAACCCTCAAAAAATTCAAATCAAACAAGAGGGCAGAAGGTTAATCGTGCTTGATCTAACAAATTATAGATGTCTAAAGTATATATTGTTCTGTACTGCAGGGTCAAGCAAAAAACAGCTTGGGAACCACTCTCCTTGCCAGTGTTGAATGCCCTAATTTTTCACACTATTTCTGCTGATGTCCTGTGTTAACTATAAAACGAGTAATACTGACAAATGAGTTCATATAAAGTTTGTTGTCAAAAACTTTCACTCAGCGAAAATTCAGAAACTTGTCCATTTAACAAAGTTTTGAAAAGTCAGACGCTTCCTTTCTGATTGACAGATTTTTATTTCTCCCCTGTGATCAGTGCATTTTTGCATCATGGACCACTCTTTTCCTCTTTTCTTCACTCCTTTACTTGCATTGTTCCCATGATGAAACCTCCATCCAATCCATCTCACACTCCTTTTCTCAGGAACAAACATTAATTCATTCTCACTCACTGGTCCCTTACGGTCTGGTCTCGCCACCTCAGCCCACTCTTCCTCTTTTCCTGTCAAACTTTCTCTCCATCTTTCACTTGTTCTGGTGGCCTGTGCCCTTTGCCTTTGTCCTTTGCATCCACACTCTGGCTGTGATACAGAGCTGTGGCAGGTGGAAATCGCAGCCCCCCTTTCCCCTTCCCTCTCTATCTCTCTCCCCCTCTCTCCCTCACTCTCTCGCACTTGCTCCTCATCTCTCCGTACGACTTTAATTCATTTCTGTGTATGGGCAAGGAGGGCTAACATGGACTCTTTGGGATTTTTTTTCCTTCTAATGCTTCTGGATTATCAAGGGACGGCTGCCCCTGCTGATGGTAAGGTCCTTAATTAACAAAAGAATCTGCGCTATGTGAGATTTGGTTGGCTTTGCTCTTGTTGATTGTTTGGGTGTTTCACTGTGAGCTGTTTTAGCGAGAGCAGTAGTAAAAAAGGATTTGAGAAAAAAAAACTTGAGCACTACGATACCACCGTAGTTAGGTAGAAATCGAAATGGATCTTTATTAGAAGCAGCAGAGGGTGTAGATTAAAAGTGATGAAAAAAAAATTATATTGAGGTAAGTGAAATATGTGATATTTAATCTCACAGATAGAATGTTTGTAACATGGTGAATGTTTGTTGAATCTAACAAATGTGCAGCCCTTTAAACTTTAAAAAACTATAGTTAAACTGAGTTTAAAGAAAGTTTTTCTCTTGTTCCTTTTCAGACGATATAACATGGACCTACACTGGTAAGTTATAGTTCAACATTATTTGTAGAGCATAATAGAAATAAAAAGTAGAAGAACAAGAGAGATAGAGAAATAAAAGACAACATGCACACAGGGTTGATACCATCTGGAGATGTCGTGCATATGCCAGGTGTAATGTATAATATGTGGCTATTAAGAGCTTTATAGACCTGAAGCCAAATCCTGAAGTCAAATCCACAATTAATAAGGGGCAATGATATGATTGATACTCTGCTTATAAGTAAGGCATGGACATGAAGGCATTTTCCTGAAAAAAAGAACAACAATCAGACTGAACCTTCTCATACCTCAGTCTTTTGACCATGACTCTACACAAGTTAAACACTTTTCTATAAAACATTTTGAGTCTCATAAATGCTTCGGTAAATTGTGCAGGATTGGTGCTTTTCTCTCTCTCCCCCCTGATATCTTCCAACCCCTCTCCCTCTGCTTTCCTCTCAGTCTGTATTAGTTACAGTTCACCAAGCTGGCATGAGCGCAGCAGTCACACAGAGATGATAGAGGGGTGGAGGGAGAGAGAGAGAGAGGAAGAAAGCAAGAAAAAGACAGATAGAAAGGCAGGGAGAGGGAGGCAGGTGCACAAGGATGAGGGTGTTGTACGGAGAGAGAGGGAGATGGGACGGGACGAAGCAAAGCATACCAAATCATGCCCCGTATTGTTGCAGCGCACAATAACCTATGTGTTTATTGTGTTGTGGACACACACTGGACGCCTATGCAGTGTGGACAATGACATTGTGGTAATGAATGGGGCACAGAGACCACCACTCTGTGCATGTATTCAGGAGAGCAACACCAATATACAGTTTACATACAAAATGCACAGCAAACTGAAGATGCTGGGCCTGGAGCAAACTGGTATATATACATACAGTTGCCTATAGTATGGACAGGGACAACATTATAGTAGATGTGGAGGCAAGTGTATGGTGCAGAAATATGTAGTGTAATATCTCTCTAAAAAATAGAAGAAGGGTAGGCAATATGTTGAATGATACATGTATTGCATACAGATTAATTTAATTTGTTTTTGTTTATTTGTCAAGAATTTTCCAAAATCAAAGTCACTGGGATTCATCTACAGTCCCTAGAGTGCTTGAATAAGGGACAATGTGTGTGAGGCATGTTGTGGGAAACAACATTGCATGATGTGGCCATTAATTGCCGAGCTGTTAACTAACAAGGGGAATAGGCAACATTTCATCACACGAAAGGATTACACCGAGACCCGTCTTTCCACGAGATATTAGAGACGGAGAGTTATGTAAAGTAACCGAGGAGAAAGACAGTCTCACATTCTTTATTTTCTTCATCATGCTCTGAATGAGTGAATCTGCATATATGAGTTAGTGAGAATGTTGGTTTGTCCCTGGCTGTATTCAGGACAGGGATAACATGCTAGAGGTGGAGCACACACAGAGGGGTCAGAATTTTCGGACTCTGGTTACCATAGAGACCTCCATGACGACCAATAGCAGGGTTGACTAGATTCACTTTCAAGTTGGGTTCGTGGGTCAGGGATTTTGCTGTGGAGAGTAGCGTAGGGTAGGGGGCAAAGAACGGATTAGCGTGAGGTGGGGGTTGCAGGGAGCAGATATGTGGTATGTGTTTACATCATTAATGTTGAGTCCCCTCCTGACATTGTGTGTGCGAAGACTTGGCCTCTATTGTAATTGCATATGAAGAAGTTTGAAAATGCTACAACCAAACCATGATCCATGGCTTTCAAAGGTGGTACACCACAATCTATAGGCTATAGTCTGTACACATGTTTTAACATTGGTAAAACCTGCAACTTCAAATATTTAATTGGATACTTTTTATGTTTTTTTTTTGCACACTGCCGACACATTTTTCCCAGTGGCGTGCCTGAGTTCTAAAGCATTCCTCTCCTTGCAATTGAAATTCAGATTCTTTGACTAACATGTCACACTCTTTTTCTTCCAGACTTTTTATTCTTACCTTCTTTTATTATGCAATTGGGGAGTCCATTTTCTTTTTACTCAGTGAACTTGAACCGAGACTCAATCACTCCTTTCTCCCTCCTTTACTTCCTCGATATTTCCATCTTTTAATTAAAAACATTTTTAATTTCAAAGGCTTTCAAAGTTTGTGTTTGTGTTTCAAACAGTTGGAATTATAGTACATATTTGACTATATAAGTGTACATTATACAAATAGGTACATGAGCATATTTAAGTGTGATGGAGGAGAGCAGTTGTTTCCAGTAACTGTAACCATTCAATATGTGTACTGATTCATATAAAAATGTTATTTCAACTATAATCTTATGTTGTCATTATAGTCATTTTATTACTAGCAAGTGTTTAATTATATTAACATAACAAATGTACCATTTACAATTTAAAGTTGTCATTTTACAGTTTCTCTGATTTAGCTACTTTTTAATGTTTGATTGAACATAATATACCATTTTTAAGGTGAATCCTCTATGTTATGAACAGAAAAACGTTTCTAAAAAATGTCAATGTTTTTGCATATTGCGAAGAAAAGACATTTCAATAGGTTTTAATTAATTGCAGATCCTAGAAATCTTGCTTTGTGATACAACAGTACCAATAGTTTGCAATGTCTGAGGAAATTTGATCTAAAGACTCATGTATAGATGTCATAAACCATTCTACTTGCATCAAGGAAGAATTATCTCAGAACATTTATATAGGAAATAATTCTTATTATCTTGTGTCAATGTCAGGCAAAACAATTCTAAAAATTAAACTACAATGACAAAAAAAAATATCAGGACATCTGGATAAAACAGAAAATCCGATGCATAAAGAGGTAATACAGGATAAGGTGCATGGAATTCTTTATTGATTATATTGTAGTTATCAGCATTCATTTAGCATCCATTCAGCAGAACAAAAGTTCATAAAGAGATGGTGTTCACCAGTGCTGACTTATAAAATGCACACATATTGCTCATTTATAAAACTAAAATGTTGGCCAGAAAAGACATAACCTCGGTTTATCCAGATAGTGGAATCTAAATTAACTGAACATTTTCAAAATGTGCTTTCAATAATATATCATGTTTAGAATGCAGTTTCAGTGTTAAGTATTCAAATTAGTCATGTATTTCCAATAGTAATGATAGTATTGTTTCTCTTTTGCAATCCTTATGGTTCAAACATTAAAATGCCTCGTGTAGTCACAGATATGTTGTGTATAAAAGGCTTTCATTGCCTATTGTGCAACCCTCAATATTTTAACCATCCAGACTTGTCTGTTGTGTATGTTTTCATATTCCTTTTTTATAAGTTTAATCAGATTCACTCACACAAGGCCGTGAATGTGGCATAATTAGGGACTGATCAATGGAGGCGTTTCACTGGATGACTGTGAACCAGTGGGCTGTGTGATTGGATGACATCATTGTTTCTGTCTTTTCTCCTGTCAAAGGCTTGGTGGGTCAGTCTCATTGGCCGCAGTATTTCCCTGACTGCGGAGGTACTTCTCAATCCCCCGTGGATGTGGTAACCACCCAGACTAAATATGACCCCAGCCTGGTCCATTTGACCCCACTAGGCTACAGTCAGCATGGCAACAAGCCCTTCACTCTGTACAATAATGGACACACAGGTAACTATAGCAGCCGGACCATTTCCAACTTCTAATATGAGCCTCTCACCGAGCAGCTTTACGCTTCATCTGTTTATACTGCACCTTCTTTAGCCGTAACCTGGCAGCAAACATTTTACTGCCCATTAATAAATTAGAGACTAATTCAAAGGTTAATATGTTTTATGTATTTACTTTTTAATCATCCTCATATCCCCTCTTAGTAATCCCCCTTCAGTTATCTTTCTCCTGTCTGTCGAACTCAGAGAGTCAACTTGTTTATGCTCTTCTCTCCTTAAGCGGTGATCGAACTGCCAGAATGGATGGGACTGGGGGGTCTACCCTGGCTCTACACAGCTGTTCAAATGCACCTCCACTGGGGCAGTGGCGGCCCGCATCACCCGGGCAGCGAACACACCATCAACGGACTAAGTGCGGATGCTGAGGTGAGTTTAAACACAACTCTATTTAACCATAGAACCAGGCTTAGTCGTGGTGTAAAAAGTTCAAGTTGTGCTATAAAAGTAGTCTTTCAAGGACTGGAAGATTTTATATGAACGGTTAATAGTCCAAATGTCAATTGATCACAATGAAGGGACAAGTACATTAAGTGAAACTATGCTGTGAGTGTATACGATGAGGATGCCAATTATGTTTTTACTATTACAGTTTTTTTCGATTGTTAAACCACAGTGGGCAAAACTGGAGCGACATGTGCAAAACTCTAACAACACTATGCACAGCAGCAGTTCATGTGGACCTAACATTATCTAATTTTTCATTGCTTAAACACAATTTTCAAAACTCTACACACTTATCTCATGGCTTATATCACAACCTGCACAACACTGTTGATTACCAGCACTTCAAATGCTAACACACTGCAGTCACATCTGTAAACCACACATTCAAAACAGAATGGATTTAATCCTGGTGCATTTTAAACACTGCGGATTGCAATTTCAACTGAAACACTAAGAAGGTGTCTTGTTTTAGACTTGTTAGTGAACATATATACAGTATATAGGGAAAGCTCAAAAATACTTTCTTTTGGAAATGGACCAATGAAGACAGGTTGTTGGAGGGAGAAGAGTGGCAGTGAGAGTGTGGAAGAAGACCTAGAAGAAATAGAGCTGTAATTTCTGATGAAATACAGTAAGGCAGGTGTGTCAAACTCATTTTGGTCTGGGGGTCACGTACAGCCCCTCTGATCTCAAGTGGGCCGGACCAGTAAAATAATGGCAAAGTAAAGTATGTATGTCAACTCCAAATCTTTAGCTTTGTTTTCAGTAATTTGCTTTATCATTCAGCCAACATTTGCAGCCTACATTATCACGGGTCACAAGGGATTTAGTGTTTCAGTGTTCCCCAAAGGAACTGTCTTAGTAAAGGTGGCCGCTACCAAGGGGAACAGGAGGCGCGGTGGAAAATTTGGGGGTATTTTGCTCAAAGATTTATAATAATTCCAATTTTGTTTGCTATGTGCAGATACACATTTTGTGGAAACATGCAGACAGTACAAATACAATTTAAGAAAAGTGCAACTTCTACTGTTTTGATTTATTTTTAAATACAGAGGTTATTTATTTTATTGGAATATGAATTTCCCAATTTAAAACATAAAAATAAAGACTGCAGATTTGAGTATGAAAACAATTCTACAGGATAAACAAGCTTGAGGAAAAGTGTCTGCAAAGTAAACCAGTCATCAGCAACACATTATTGTGACCAAAGTATGAGGTCAAATAAATACGCTCAAACTTGCATACTGTAGATAACGCAGCTGAAAATAGTTTTCAGAAAACACGTTGTTTACTCTTGTTTAGGTAATGTCTGCTAAAAGCTACTGTCATGACGTGACTCGTGGGGCCATGGCAAAACAAACACAGGCATGGATGAAAACCCAAATTACCAGTTAACCCCTGTGAGCATGGAACAATGCACCTGCCCCAACACCTTTACCGTTGCCTGTAGTCCCAAGCCTGTGAGTGCCAGACACAGTATCCAAAATAGGATTTGTCAAACCCCGGGCATCCTCTCTACCATGATTTGCCACAGCATGTGCCCTGGTGTCTGACCCGACACCTACCAAATTAACAGTACTAGTGGACGGAACGGCGTAGCAGAAACCACTGGAGGCGCTTGCACCTCATCTGGCAAAAGTTTGCTACCAGCCAGATCATTACCAAGGATTAAACTCAGCTCTTTAACAGGCACCCCTATACTAACCTCTGCTATCCTCCCCCTGAACCAACTTAATATCAAGCCACAATTTATGAACTGGTAAAGGCAACACGCACATTCCAATCCCTCTCACCAAAAATGTGTCCCATGTGGGGAAACAAAATGTGTATCGGACTCTGGGGAAAATGACAAAGCAAATTGTAACACAAAAGAATGGTAAGAACCTGTTTCACACACGATTTTAATCTGCATCTTCTCAGGGCGGCCACACATCCACACAAACCCCTCAGTGATAAAATGTTGGAGGTCACGCAGGCAGCAGAACACCAACGATTGAAGTGGCACAACAAATCCGGAGCAACTTCAACATTAGTCTGCTTATCTCCTTGTTTCCATGACGGAAGATGCTGGTGGTATGGTTCAGGGACCAACAGCAGTTTAGACTTTCAGATAACTCCAGCTGTCAGATGCACTCGCAGAATAAGCGGCCAGGGCCTTAGCAGTTAGCATGCACTGAAGCAACATAACAAGATGTGCTCTGAATGGGGCGACCTCTCACATCAGCCACACGTCAAATGTCAGGATCTCTCTCATTAAACACAGGCATGAGACAAAAACAACTGCTGAGATCAAACTTACAGTGACCAGACTGCTTCTGAGAAGACACACCCTCTGAAACACCCTCTTTTAGCAACTCAAAAACTATTTTTGCTGCTCAAGATCTAATTTAAACTTTTCAGTTCCCATTTTTTCCCTCTCAGTTTCATATTCTTGCCTCTAACGTTCTAAAGCAATCTGTTCACTTTTCTCATTCTCCAAAAGCAACAGAGGTAATTCTCTCTGCTGTTCAAAAGTAAGCCCTGCAGTCCTTCCAGGAGTCACAACTGGAACTGAACCCAAGCAAGGTTCCTCATTAGAAATGGATTAAATGACCAAACCTGTCGCCAAAATAGCTTTAAATATCAACTTTACGGTTACGGCCACCAACGTCAATCCCATTACGTTAGCCTATTTTCACCAGCTGTCCCTTGGTGCACTTATCAAATTCCCCCGACGAAGAAGCATTAAGGTGCATACAAATTGAGACAAACAAGGAGTTTTCCCACTACTTACCTTACCAAATATCTAATTTACAACTCAACCTTAGCTCAACCCTTCATGCAGCTTGTGGTGGATTTTTATGCACTGTAAACCAACAGGTTGGAAAGGCCACCTGCAAGCAGGCAACCCCACAAGGTACTTTGGACGAGCCCCTGAGACAATTGTCCGAAAACAATTGACACTAACCACATTGCCAGAACACTACCAAAAGCATAAAGAAACACATACAACAGAAACACTCGTGCAGGCTAAATGGGAAATGTAACAGAAGCCTAACATGGAACACTCTGAAACACAACTCTCTCTAAGGACCACAACAAATAACCACCTCAAAAGAGTGCTTCAACCAACATTATCTGGTGCATCTCCCAACATCCAAGAACTAACTAAACAAATCCTAACCTGGCCAAACAAGCACCAGGAACAAAGCAACTGAGGAGCTACTCAAATGCATCAAACAAATTAAATTGGACAAGCCCCCAATTAGTTATGACCCGCGTTGTGAGGCCATGGCAAACAATGGGAGACACACCATATTTTACTTCACACTTTCTCTCTCTCACAGACACAGATCTGTCATAACTCGGTCAGTGTGGATTCCTGTTCGTGTTCAGTGTACCATAGGGATGGAAACTGCTCACTGAACTCACATCCAGAGAAGGCTGAGAGAGGGCTGCAGAGACATAAGAGCAACACAGTAAAAGGATTTGATATGGAAACAAAAGCAAAATCCCAAAACAAGTAGATATAAGTTGTAAGTGAATTAAGAGGAATCTGCAGATGATGGAGAAAGGGTGGAGTAACTATGTAAGAGAAAGGAGAGAAGTTATGCTTTCTCCGTGCCCCAGTTCCTGTCCATTTGTCACTGTCCAGGTATATGCCAACTTCATGCACGAGTGAATTTCAGCTGATAAAAAAATAAATAAATCATGCAGTCGATGAAATGGTGGGGAGGAGAAACTCAAACCAAATTGAAGTGGTGGAAGAATATCAGTCAATAAAAAATGGATCCTGTCATGCATGATGGGTGTTATTACATAATGAGACAATTAAGCTCTTTCTCATTCACATCAGTCTCCTTGACGCTCTTTATTCTCCTTCGCTCATACTCTCAGTGGGGTGACCGAGTTTGCACGCAGCTTCCCCTCTCCTAGTCTCTCCCTCTTTTTGTCTCTCTTTAACCCTCGGCTGTCACAAGGAGAAACCAGGACGTCTCTCTTGCTCTCCGTCTCTTTTCGACCTCAGCCTGAATTGAACTAAACAACTAACAGTTATTTATCTTCTCTCCAGCTGCATGTGGTGCACTACAACTCGGAGCTCTACCCCAACATGTCCACAGCCATGACGCAGAGTGACGGCTTGGCTGTCTTAGGAATTCTTATTGTGGTAAAAAAACAACAACAACTCATAAACAGTAGAAATATACAAAGCTATTTAACAATAAGAGAAGTGAATGCTTAAGCTGGAGTATTTTGATCTATGTAATAAAAATGTAAGCCTCAGTTTTGGTTTCCCAGACAGGTGAGGAGACCAATCATGCATTTAACAACATCCTCAACTACCTGAGCCGCATCAGACACGCTGGTAAGTCTGCTAAACTGCTACAACTAAAATATATTTGGTTAAAGCATTGGTAAAAAGACGAAAAGACCTAACATACCCCCCCCCCACCCCCCCCGCACTCCCTCCCTCCATACGCCCACTGGCAGACCAGAAGGTATTCATCCCGGCCTTTGACGTCCAGTCCCTGCTCCCAGAGGATCTTGGACGCTACTATCGCTACAATGGCTCCTTAACAACGCCGCCCTGCCACCAGAGTGTGACCTGGACACTGTTCCATGAGAGGGTTGAAATCTCAAAAGCGCAGGTGACACAGAGATACCGAGACTCATTGAGGTGTGTAAGTAGATCTTACACACCTCAACTTAATGTTAACCTTTCAAGCAGACATTGACTACACTTTGAACCACGGTGATATAAGACAAAAGGATCCAACTTGCATTAAAAGGAGTCTGGATGCACTTTACTTTGTATTAGCTGTATACAGACTGATGATATGCATATTTGTAAGGAGTGCTGCTTAAATGAGTACTTTAAAAAACCCATACACAAGTTATAATCATTCAATGACTTCTCCGTCTCTTATTAGTTATATTCTTGAGTTCTGCCCTCTATAATCAAACCACTAATATGCATATCCCTTTCTCTAAATTGAGTAATTTATTAAAACGGGAAACTACTTGTTTCATCAGTCATTACCTATGGCAGTACAGCACATTAATGTGCAATTTTTCTTCTTCATTCCCTTCCACTTCCAGCATTGGGGAATATGCTCCAATGTCTTCTGCCGATATTTACAAAATCCAGAAATGTCTGCCTTTTAATGGTAGATTTCAAGTCACAAAAAATGTGTAGTAGGCATTTGAGGAGACTGAGAAAAAAATGTGAAATCATATCACATGTACGACTATTTATGATTTAAATTATTGATGTCCACTGTGAAAAAAAAATCTTATAACGTGATTTAATATATTTGAGCTATTGATAAACAACAATTCAGTTTAAGACGGTCTGTTGAGTTTTTGCTTCTTTTTTATTTAAGTTTAGTGCCTCAGGACTATTCTAGTCTTCTTCACCACTCTCCCCTCCACCTCTCCCCTGCAGCTGCTGAAGATGGAGACTATACTTTACTCCAGTAAAGCTGAAGATCCAGACAAGATGCTGCTGCAGGACAACTACCGCACAACACAGCCACTCAACCACAGGGTCATATTCACCTCCTTCACTGCAGGTTAGACAAAAAGAGCATTATCATTATAAATTCGGTGTCAGGTATCAGACATTTCACCTGTAAATGACATAAAATAGTTTTAAATTTTTTATTATATCAAATATAATCTGATAAGTCTAATGTTTGTTAGAGTTATGAGAGATTTTCATGCAGATTGAAGTTGTAGCAGCAGAAGGTCACAAACAAACCACTGTGAACTCATTTCAACCCGAAAGCACTTCTACATTGTTGGATTATAATGCCAGCATGTTGCTGCTAATGCAATCCACAATAACAAGCCAGTGGGTGGCCAAGTAGACCAATGCTAGCGATTAGCACAGCCCCTGCAGATATAGAGGGAAGAGGAATGTGTAAAGAAATGTGGGGATATTAAGCATTGCTGGTGACTTTGTCAGAGGGACTGAGCCTTTTGGAAAGGCAAGTAAGGAGAGAGAGAAATAGGGAAGGGGAAGTTTCGGAAAAGCATGCTGGAGTAGTGTTTGTTTGGGAGCTGATTAGAGAAAAAGGATTTGCAAAAGCTAAACACTGTCTGCATTGTTATCATGCGAGTCTAACTGAGAAAAAGAGGAGTGGAAAAAAGAGACACAGAAAATGGAAAGAGGGAGACGGAGTGGTAGACAAAGACAAAGGAGAAAGAATTTGTGTAAAGTGCCCATTGTAGTGAGTGACTGAACTGGAAGGCCTGTAATATCAGCACTGCCGTCAAACTGACTGGACTTAACATTTTCAAACAGCTGAACACCAGATTCTGCTGAGATAAAGCAACAGATCGATGTGTATGAACTGTGAGACGTAAAAGATACAAAACTACTTTGATTTCTCTAATGATTTGTTCAATCTTTTATTTGTTGTAGAATCAGGGAAGGAGCTCTCTTCTGGTAAGACTTCATGCATTAACTGTGCGGCCCACGCTACTGATGATGACATCAGTTCATTCAATTATTTAACAGCTCTGATTCATCTCTTTATTTTAGTTAGTTATCCTTCATCCGCCATCTTTGTGTTATTTTCTTCTGCAGGTGAAGTCACCGCTATAGTAATAGGAGTGATGTGTGGCTGTGTTGGTCTGGCAGTGATCATTCGCTTCATCGTGAAGACAATACGGTAAGGAGCATTGCTGTGTTGCTGGCATCATGCCCGCGGCCTGTTTGCCACTCCGTTTCTTTTCTTAGTTATCTACATTCAGGGATTCTGGAGAACACTTGTTGTCAAAATCACTTTTTGTCAAAATCAGTGAGTAACTCCTCACGATTGGCTACCTGTCCGTACTGTGTGTGTGCGCTGAAAGAAATCTGGTGATAGTACATAGCCTAGGCTCTGTACACTGGTATGTAAATAAAGGGTATGTTAACAAAGGGAGCCCACCGTATGTCACAACATGCTCATTTACTGAGCCTAGGCTGTGTATTAACACTTGATTTTGTAAACTCACAGTGTGTACAGGTAGCAGATTCTGAGGAGATATTCACTGATTTTGACATCAAGGGATTTTGACAACAAGCATTAACCAGAATTGCTGACTCCACCTTTAACTGTGCGACCTGCAGAAACTGTGAGAGCGACGTCACTGCGGAAGTACCCGGTCTCCTCTCATTCTCCGTCTTCTATCTCTTGGCAGATTTTTTACACTCCTCCACCGTGAAACAGTCGTGGTAAACAGGTGGTTTACCTGATCTCATTACTGACATGGCTGCCCGACTAGAACTGACAGTGTTGTTTGGGACCTCTTTTTCGGGCTTCAAAGATATCCTTAAGCATAGATCTTGGGTTGAATACAATGATAAAAAGAAAAGGATCACTGAAGTAAAACTCAAGTTGAAAAGAGCGATGTGCTCAGTCACGTGCAGGGAGATTTATGTTGAAAAGCTGATAGAAATTAGAGTCTGACCAACACCCTGCCATGGCTGATGTCTGATGGCTTGTTTTGGCATATATTTCAACCAAAGACTGAAAAGAAAAAGCCAAAGACTGTATCTTTGATATAATATAAAAAGAGTGTATGCATTATGTCATGTGACCACCAGAGTGCATTGACACTGTATCCAATGGTTTAGTTTAATATCCTCTCTGATAAAAAGGGAGTGGACTAAAACAAAACACTTCTTCGCCTTCAGCAAAGACTGGCCACGGTAACCATCTTAAGCTGCTATTGGCGACCAGTTGGAGACACAAAATTGCGACAAAATATGCCAATTTGCGACAATTTTCACTTGCAGTCTCACTGAGTTGCTACTTACGACACGTTTGCGAAAGGGAGGTCGCATTTATGTCTCACGAATGTCTGGCGAGTGTCGCACGAACGGAATGTCAGTCTCATTTTTGTCTCAAAGCAGTCGCAATTTAGTTTCATATGTCGCCAAACCCTCGCAAAGTTGTCTCACACTTCTGGCACTTTCTGACTCGCGGAGACTAAATTGAGAAGGGTTTGCGACGCGTGCGACACACCTGCGACGACTGTGAGACTATTTTGAGACCGATTAGTCGCACACTTGTTTTGAACATGTTCAAAATTCATGCGACAAGACTGCGCGGCTCTGCGACTCATGCGAGGAAATTGAGACCTCCGCAAACGTTTGGAGACAGTTTAGAGACTCGTTTGCGAATGCAGTCTCCAACTTGTCGCAAACAGTCGCAGCCCAGTGAGATAGGGGCTTTAGACATGTTAGAATGTCACTGCTCAGCCAGTAAAGCCCCTATCTCACTGGGCTGCGACTGTTTGCGACAAGTTGGAGACTGCATTCGCAAACGAGTCTCTAAACTGTCTCCAAACGTTTGCGGAGGTCTCAATTTCCTCGCATGAGTCGCAGAGCCGCGCAGTCTTGTCGCATGAATTTTGAACATGTTCAAAACAAGTGTGCGACTAATCGGTCTCAAAATAGTCTCACAGTCGTCGCAGGTGTGTCGCACGCGTCGCAAACCCTTCTCAATTTAGTCTCCGCGAGTCAGAAAGTGCCAGAAGTGTGAGACAACTTTGCGAGGGTTTGGCGACATATGAAACTAAATTGCGACTGCTTTGAGACAAAAATGAGACTGACATTCCGTTCGTGCGACACTCGCCAGACATTCATGAGACATAAATGCGACCTCCCATTCGCAAACGTGTCGTAAGTAGCAACTCAGTGAGACTGCAAGTGAAAATTGTCGCAAATTGGCATATTTTGTCGCAATTTTGTGTCTCCAACTGGTCGCCAACAGTCACAGCCCAGTGAGATAGGGGCTTAAGGGCTTGTTGGGGATCTAGAACAAGTGAGTACAACAATGTAAACGTATAAGATCACTCGATCAGTATCAAATCACTTCATTGGTACTATTTTCCATGAAACAGTGTTGGTTGGGCTCTAATGAAAAATCTCAGTAAATGCATAATCCTCTTTGTAAAGTTTCACCATAACAGTTTAAAAGAACCCTAAGATCAGCGCTCAGGATAATCTATTCGCAATAACATGGCAGTTTCCCAATATACTCTTGGTATTTTCTCTCATAATTGCCAATGATTAATAATCGTATGTGTTGTGCTTCTAATGAACCCGGCCGGTCAGAAATGTAACCTTTCCACTGCTTTAATCAGGGGTTCCCAATGTTCCCATACATGTCCTCATCTGTGTGTGTGTTATTGCAAAGCATCTAGTATAAAGAACAAAAATATGATTTTTCATTGTTGGATATGTCGTCATGTAGAACTGAATTAGCTGCAGATTGGAATTTAGCTGTGAGGAGAGTGAGACTTTTTTTAAAGTTTGTTTGCCAGCCTGCAGGGGACCTTTACATTCACTTTGGGAACCACTGGCTTTCATAACGTCAATCAGCTGTGTGCAACCAATTTTAACATTTCCCCCCCAATCCTTCTATCGAATGAGAGCGGAGGAGGAAGAGGAAATGAGATTTTCTTTTCTTAATGTTCAATCTTTGTTTTGGTCATGTGATTCTGTCTTTTGATCTGTGACAGCTCTACCTCTAGCTGGGACGTCCTACCCAGTAACCGACCTGCTCCCATGCCAAGGTTACCGTTCAAAATCATAACCTTTGACCATCAAACCTTAACTTTTGAGTCCTTTGAGTTACATTCCTGACAACATCTCTTTTGCTTTAACCACCCATAAACAGTGCCTTGTCTTCTTATGGCTAGACTTTTAACACCCCTCTTACTGTATAGCACTTAGAGGAATTCCACAAAACTACATTGGAGTAGTGACTGCTGAAGAGGGGATGCTCCACTTTATAAATGCCCTCAGTGAACATCCATGTTAACACACTTCTATCTTCTTTGTTTATTATAACATCATATAACACAATCCCCATCTTTTAATTTAACATTTAGGGCTCCAATAGTAATTTCATAGTATACCACAACCCTAAACATATGCACAACCTTCAGTGTATCTTTAACAAATAGGGACCTCTGCTGGATAATGTAACAAACTACACTGACAAAACACCTGCAGCTACAGTATGAGATGATTCAGTAGGAATGACTCTTCCCTCTCATGTTTCAGGACGAAGGAGCCAGAGAAAGCTAAGGAGAAAAAGCAAGACGTGGCTCTGAACTCCACTTCTGTAGGAGAAAGGAAAGAAGAGCCCTCACCGTCTCCTCAGACTGAGCCTTAGCACACAGACACTCCCAAGGCTTTTGCCCAGACACTGGAAAAACACTCCCTTCTTATCACTGATCAACGTGTCCTCTGGGGACAGAGAGCAAACGTTTTTTCTTTTAAACTGGACACATCACCTGCTGCAGCTGGTCACGTAACTGTATACAGCATATTCTTTCCCACCCAGATTCAGTGACGTTGGCAGTCTCGCTATCAGCCACTTCCTTCAGTTTGCACGGGAAGCACATGGATTGAGTGTGTCAGTTTGCTGGCTCTTAGACGTTTGTTTGCTCTCGTTTGTTTGCAGTGCTTGAGGGCGCATGATTGGTTCATGTAAATACTCTGTAAAATATATTTTGTTGTCTTTTTTTTCTTGTTTCACGTTGGTCCATTTAATTTTATGCATCCTTCCTCCAAACACAAGTACACTGCACTGTAAAGTAATGTAATAGACTTCTGAAATGTTTACCTCTGACTTCCTACCCAGTGTTATATTTTTATTTACCTTGCCCCACTTGAGCCTCAGCACAAATTAGATCATTTGTTGTTAGAAGACACAGGAGGACGTATCAAATGAATGAAAACTCTATGATGACGGTCTTAAGGGATTTAAAGTGTCCAAACTATACTCTTTTTAAGCACACTGTATTTTAAATCAAGTCATATTGATGTCAATGTGTCCATTCTATTGGAAGAAAATTATTGTCGGTGCCATATCATCTCTGTCCGATTGATTTTTTTTGCTGTATATAACTCGTCAACATGGGCACCTTATTAAAATACTTGAATTGCAGCCTGCTTTGAATTTTTTTCTATTGTGAAAGACATTATCTCAAATCACGTTACATGCAGATATCCCTGCCCGATGGAATTTCCATCTATAGCTGTAACTGGATCTTGTCTCACTATTTCCTCTGCTCTAAAGCACTGCTGTGTGGACGGATTGAAGCAGTGCAGTTGCTTAAGGCTTAAGCCACTCCCGCCCATGCTTACAGGAAGTGAAACTGGCAACCACAACTGAAGGGCAGCAGATAAAGATCTCGCAGCTGGAAATCTTTAGCGCTTATAGAAACTTCCACTATTGCCAACGACAAGGTAGGGAAGTTGTGTGATCGAGCAGCTGTACTCTATATACTTTCTTTGGTTTCAGACGGACAGCTGTGGCTTCGTCAAACACTGCTCTTAAACAGTTTACTTTACTGTGTGTCATGTGTACTATTTGGCAAAACGGGAAGAGGCTGAGGTGAAGAGCTGTAAAGTTCAGCGTTTGTTCTGTTGTGATTCATATACTTTAGTTTTTTTCATTCTAGGATTGGGTGATGGCTGCTCTCAGGGCTTTTCTCACTCTTGCTGTCTGTCTCCTGCTGGGACATCAGGCATTGGCTAGAAATGATGCTCCCTGCCAGCGCTCCACATGGAACAACGGCCACAACACTTTCATCAGTCGGCACATTCGTGAGGGCACTCCCACATCTCTCGACCAGAATGAATGGGAGAAGTACATCAGAACCCACGGGGGCTGTGACAGACCCACACAGTCCTTCCTCCAACCGAAGGACCTGGACAGGGTCAAGGATGTGTGCAAGGACAAAGGGGGGAAGATGCACAAGGACAACCTGTGCATCAGCCGGCAGACTTTCGAGTTTTTCACAGTGAGGAGTGAGAAGGGGACGTGTGGCATCAGGAATGTCCGAAAGGAAAGAAAATATCTGATCCTGGCATGTGAGGTGCTGGGGAACCAGTGCGTACCGGTCCACTTTGAGGGAAACCCCGACGATAAAGGACCAAGTAAAAACGCCAAAGGGTGCCAGGGTGGGGCACCTGACAATCATGCTCCCAGCCTTAAAATGACGTGGCTGTGGGTGTTATCTTCTCTTCTTGTCATTATTTGTACCTCTTTTTGATTCAAGAAGAAGAAAATCAAAAGGACATTTTGCTCTTTGGAGTCTTCTGAACCTATTTGAGGAAAACCTTTTTTTAAGTCTTACCATTTCAATTTGAAATTTTGGTTTAAAAAACTAAATGTCATTATAAAACACCAATATACAGTATCGATCATATTTTTTTATATGTATGTTATATACTTGTTCCTGTGTAGCAATATCTGAGCAATAATGACAGGGCTGGTGCTCTGATGGCATTTCACTATTTTATTTAAAGGTGCTCCAAGTAACTTTCAGTTTGTGTTCATTCTTGCACCCCCTTTGGACAAAAGCAGTAGTGATTTTACTACGGCAGCTGTAGTTTCCTGGGTGAGCATACCCATGACAAAGGCGTTAAAAACAACTATATAAAAATAGCATTCTTTGCACTGAGGGTCTCGTTTGTTGTTAGATGTCATTTATGATCATCAGAGGAAAATGAGACCGTTTCAGAAATATTTAAAATATCCTCGTAGCACCTTTAAAGTTACGCTTTGTGCTTTCATGGCATGGTTTTGGGGCTGAATATCAGTATTTACAGTTTTGTGTTTACATTAAAAGGGAATACATTCAATTACCAAAACTGATTTAATTGTATATTTTTATGGCATGATTGAATAAAAAGAATAAGACAAGCATTTATAGTAAGATTTGGATTTCATCTACAGTCATTTCCACACATTTGTATCGGTTGTGTTATTGTTGTATAACAACTTAAGCCTGACATTGAAGCACAGTAAGTACCGTTAAAATCCGAAACAGACAATATTCTACGAATGTGTGTAGAGATAAAACTCTCAAACTTACTGGCCTTATCAGTATCTTACATAGCTTATTCACCACAACTGATCATTTAATTTTTAAAGATATCTCTCTCCCTCACACACACACACACTCACACACAGTACAGACAGGTAGCAGATCGTGACAACAAGTGTTATCAAGAATAGCTTTGGTCCAAGTCAACCCCCCATTTCCCCCCTATTCTCAGTACATTGTTTATCTATTAGAGTTTACTTTGCGGTAAGTTGAATGCAACATGTAAGCACAATATGTGATGGAGTAATGAAGGCCTAACAACTAGGTTTTCATTCAGTGCCCCTAAACAAGAGTATGTAATTATGCAGGATGTGTCTGTAGGGCACGGAATTGGTCAAGCTAAAAGTGAATGTTTTAAATTGTTATTTTAGAGCTACCTCTGCTGGACCAAGATTCAAGATTTTTATATACACAACAGCAGCAGTCATTGGCAATTCAATTATTGAGCCTCAGGCCCCTTTGGACAATGCAAATGAAGCAGAATAAAAACACACAAGTGAAGAGAGCAACACCTGAGACACAAATAAGCACAAAAGCAGTGCAGATAAAAAGTGTAGAGACGATATTGTCAAACAGGTCATTAAAGATTGAAAAAAGGATGTCAAAAGTGACAGCCCTGGAATGCCTTAACAAAATATTCAAATAGAAAAATAAAAAAGAGTCCTTATACAACTGGAGGCATTGACTCTGAAAACCTGTTGTTGATCTCGCTCTCACAGAAACACACACAGACATATGATATAATTACCTTTATTATACTATATATGATAATTACACACACAGACAGCTTCTCAACAGTTTTCTGGACAAACTTGTGTTTCTTCCAACTGCACCTGTCCCTGCAGGGATCTGAATGGTTCTCTGTGTGCAGTAATGCAAAGCGTGCTCCAAACACAAATCAACATAACAATAGTTTCATCAGTTACAGTGGGTAACCTTAGCTGCACATGCCCAGACATCTCCCAAATAACCGAGCCAAAAGGTTCCAGATCGGAGTCAGAAGCCTAATCAATCCCTCACTTTCATCACTAGGTGGCAGAATTGTTACTCATTTAACACAGGAGTCCCAATTCAAGAGCCAAGCCGGAGTAAACTGATTCTTGACAAACTTGTCGATCTCTCCAACAGCTTTTTTTGCATTCAATCCGTGGTCTGCAAACTTTGCATCAGAATGTTATGAATCATTTGTTATAACACTTCCCTGACAGAGCATGAGGTAATATGCAGAAACCCGATCTGTTCTGAAAATGCTTTTTCTGAAGCATTGAACCTGCCTGTCTTTGCTTCCAAAGCTGCTTATACTATTAGGGCTCAATGAAAATGACTCCTTACACTGTAAACATTGGGTTAGATTAGTTGATACAAAACTTTTTCAAAAAAAGTTACTGTCACTATAAAGATGCTGAGAGATGAAGCTTTAGTATACAATTCACCAACACGCTGTTATTTTGCCTGCAGCATATTAGAGTGCAGTCACGTCAAAAGAAGGCAAAGAAAAAGAGCCTTAAAGTAGAAATGTGTTATATATGTGTCTGAGCTGGCAGTATAGGTAATTTACATTAACAGTGATCAGAAGTTGACCTCCAGTGAAGTATTGAACTGAGTGAGACCATTCCTCGTCTATGACATCATCATAGGGTCTCACAAACACACACATACAGTCACTTAACAGGCACAAACACACACACACACACACACACACACACACACACACACACACACACACACACACACACACACACACACACACACAGGCAAATGCATGCTGACTGCTGACACACAATCATGGCTGAGGAAAAAGCAAAGGCGAACAACAATCGTTGACTCGGGTCAAAGAGGAAAGGCTATATGAGAATAAAAGAATGAGTGCAGAGTGAGAGGCGGTGTAAGGGTGGAGGGGCACTGAAGTAGGATACAAGTAGAAGGAGGAGTAACAGGATAAAAAAAAAACGGCTGCACTTAATTTGAACTTTTAGGACGTAAAATAAGGTGAAAAGCTGTGAAAGTATGGGAACCAGCACTTGTTTTCCTTCTCAGCTTTGCCTTCATTCTACCTCTTGTCCAGTCCACTCTGGCTCACTGTATTTTTCACAGCCGTCTCCATTCCCCACACTTCCTTTCTTTACATATCTGACCTCCCTCCCCTACTCTCTTCTCTTCTTTGCGATCCTTACCTCCCTCCTGTTGTCCTCCTCTGTCTTTCTGTTTAGAGTAAAGCAATTCAGCATAAATTGGCAAATAGATTATATAATTTACATTGTTATAGTGCTGTTGTCACGTAGCCCCTCAGAGGGACCCATGGGCTTGTTAAACTGGACAAATTGTAAAAACAGAAGGGGGAGTTTGGTGGAGAGACGGACGCCGCGGGACCAAATTGTAAATAACCTAAAGAAAATAAACATTCTTTATATTTGGTTTTGATTTAACTCTCTTCCTTCCTAATATAACCGCTCTCAGCTCTCGCTACCCCCCCACGCCCCCCCCCCCCTTGTAAAGACCAACTCATAACAAATGGGCGCAATAATTACAACCACAAAGACTTAATGGGGATTTTAGAGGGGGGTGTGGGGGGCAAAGGACAAAGGGACTAGAGTGTGAGTAATACAGGCGTCTGGGTGCAACTGCCCAGGCATCTGGAGGTCTGGTCTCAAGTACACAAGGAGACTCAGCTTGACTTGACTCATACGCATGCAAGCACCAACACACACTGTCTGGCTCTCTTCCTTCGATTCCCGTAAGATAAGATTTTTTCTCTGAAATAATCATTAATGTGTAACAAATGTCCAGAGGAAGATTTCAATACACACATAATTGTACACAAACACACACACTTACATAGACAAAGCAGAGGATTCTCAAAAGGCTGGCCTCATTTTGCCTTGAAACAAAGAACTTTTGCCCCTGTTTTTTTAGTCAGGATTCTGGCAAGCTGCGGTCACACACATTTACCGCACATGCATAATATAACAAACCCACATGGACATTCGACTTTCAGTCTCCCTTCTCTTTCCCAGTTCCTCTACTCTTATCTTTGCCCACTCTGCTCTTTGGCCTCCCTCATTCTCTGCCTCTCATTTCCACGTAGGTAGTTAAATGCGGCCATCTCCTCTGCATTAATCAAAACCACATGGTTTGGTGGGTCGGGGTAACAGGAGCCCACAGTGCAGTACACATGTTTGGCTGCGAACGTGTGAGTCGCTGTAGCTGTTTGTTGGGCAACTGTTGAGCAAGTCACACCAAGCGTTTTCTCCTGAACTTTTATGGCTTGTGCTTACACTATAAACGAAACAGCAGTGATTAAAGAAAAGGACGCCACTTTGTGTCACAGAACAGTCTTCTTTTCTTTCCTGTCCACTTTATCTTCTCGTAAGCCTTCGGATTTATTTGACGACCCCTTAGGGAGGTCCTGATCCCCCCCCCCCCCCCCCCTCTGACACAGAAGTAAATCATAAGAAAGGGATACTGTAATCCGGCGCATTTTGTCTGCATGCATGTCCACAGTGCCTTCTTTCGGAGGGTAAAGGCCAGTGATAATGACTTCCAGGAGTTTGGCAGTGGGGAAGGCCAGGGTCAAGTTCACATCTGGGATTACTGGGGTTACTGGAATGAGCAGATTTTACTGGAAGGTCACCTGGATGATAAAGTGGAGAATGCCACTTAAGTGTGACTTTACTACAGGCTGATCACACAGAGTGCACACGCACAGGCCTCCAACCTGTGCAGACAAGTCGCTCCTTCCCAAAAAATTGTGATTGCAACATGAATGTGACAAGGGCCACAGAACTGTAATACGACACCACTAAAGTGAACACACAGCAAACCAAGTGTAATATTAGGGCTTCACACCCGGATAGGCATTCTTTGGGACAATAAGTTGTCTGTTGACAGTACCACTGATAGCGTTCAAATCTGTGTTATTTGAATACAGAGAGGAAAGAGGAAACAATACGCAGAGCAAGAGGAAGCGAGCACAGAGATATCGTACAGTTTGCCCTGGTGAAAGTGTTGATACAAGACTCTGCCTGATTTGAATGGGACAGAGGCCCCACAAAACCAAAGAGAGACAGAGAGGGGAATTCAGCTGATAAGTCTGTCTACCAGTGCTGTACAATGCTTTTTCTTTTTCTACACCACCAATTGTACTTGACCGTTGAAGACAGAAAAACATCAAGATAAAACCGTTAAATTTGATAAATTATTATTATTTTCACCGTTGATAAATCTGTTGACCGTTTTCTTTTGATTGGTTTATCAATTAACCATAACCTCTAGCTTGTTTTATTCAACCAACAGTTTAAAACTAAAAGGAATCCATTAAAATAATATAACACAGAACAAAGCAGAACACCCCCTCGGTGAAGAAACTGGAAACAGAAAATGCTGTTTCCTGAATCAGACCCTTCTGCTGCACTAATACATATACTATAGCACTGTTTATCTCTTACTCCAGATTTGAGATCTTGAATCTTAAACACAGTATTATCATGTGTTTTTTTTTGCTGTGAACTCGGGCTCAAACATTTATGTAAACATTGAGTCACAATACACTTTGTCTTGTTTGCGCGTGCAAAAGCCTGTGAATCCCTGCATTGGGGTGTTTGGCGATATCATTTACAGACAAGGTTCTTGGCATGAGAGTGAACACGGAAAGATGACAAAAGAACAAAAGAGGTGAACAGTATACGGCCGGGTGATAGCTGGAGGGGAAAATAAAGAAATTAAGATGAGTGAAATAAAGTTGGCTGCGGAGGAGCAAACTAATACTTCTCACAAAGACAGAGCAGTCTCTATCTGTCGCCTTGAGTTTTTTTCCTTCTTCTTCACTGTTTCTCAACCTCTCCATCTCTGTCACTCTCTGTTTGCCTTTGATCTCTCCTTGCTGACTCACTCTCCCTATCCCTTTCTCCACAACAATGAGATAAAAAATGACCTGCACTCGAATCCCCAACTTTCTCACTAACCCCCCCCCCCCTATTCTTTCTTCTCCTTTCCATCCTCTCCCTCTCTTCAACGCGCTGGAGGAATGTGTCAGAGCAGCACAAAAGAACAAAAGCTTGACAGGCGGAGGAGGAGGAAGAGGAGGAGGAAGAAAGGATGGAGGGGGGTAAGTTGCATGAGGTAAAGGAAAGGAGGAACAGAAAATGGGGAATGGAAGGAAGGAATGAGCAGAGAGAAAAAAGGTTGAGAAGAGCCGGGCACGGTTGAGTGGCTCTGAATGAGCGGTGCTTTGTCATCACGTGCTGACATGCAGCACCACACACATTTCAGAGCTCTTTATCGAGCCCCCACTCTGAACGGCACGCACACAAGATGGGTGAGGCTGTCGCTGGGCTATACTGCACGGCTGCCTGTTGGATTCAGGGGCCTTTGATGCATTTCTCGTTGTGTCATGGTAATATGCTAATGGCCCCGCGGTGAGCCCGAAGATGAATTTTCCCCATCTCTAGCTCTCCATTGTAACCTTTGTGTTTGCATCAGTCACTTTCAAACTAGGGGACATGATCAGTTCCCTCTTTCTGAACAGGCCGTGCTCGACAGACAACCATAGCAGCGACGAGGTGTTATAGGGTTGTTTTATTCTAGTATTGTCAAAGCAAAACCTTAAAATTGTGTACCGGTAATAACATGTTTTTTGGTGAAATGTACAGATGGTACAGCGTCATTCACAGACAAAAAGCTATAGTTACTAAAGATTACATCATACCACTGCCTCAAGCCTTTCTTCAATATCAAGTGATGAGGTGAAGATGTATTTAGTTCATTTTTCTGTAGTCCTTATTCTTTATCTTCCAACAGGTGCATTATGTAAATGGCCTTAAGTTTGGCCATTCTGTGCTACTAGAAACATGGCGGTGCAACATGGCGGCCTACTTGTTGATATCAAAAGCTCAAGAAGGTTATAAAGGAAACAACTTTTATTTTCAAGCAATTATACACTAATTAAAACATACTGATTTATATACATTCCATTTCTACCAAGTCTGTTCTGAAAAAAAATCGCCAATTCTCTTTACACACCACACCTTTAAGAAGTGAACAGCAGGTCACATGCAAACAACTAACTAAGGAAGGAAAGAAAGCGACGATGGGAAATTGGAGAGTAAATTACAGTTCTCATAGGGCTGACTGATGGCTCACCTCTGTTATTTGGACCAGGAGCAACTTGTGAAGACATGCTGTGATTGTGGCATGGTGTGTGGCCAAAGAGGAGCGTGTGTGTGCTGATTAAGGAAACAATGAGAGCAGCTTTGTTCTCATCAAACAGAGCCGTAGGGCCCGGTGCAAGACGCTGGATTTGGTCGCAGAGTCTGTGCGTAAAGGCGCATATCACGTTACCAAATATCAATCTGAGGCTGTTATTCACCTTTGTTAGTCAGTGCGTCTTTGTTAAAAGTCTGACACTGAGCCTTGTATTCTCGGGGTGTGTACTTGTAACCTATGCCGCCCCCCCAAATCGCCCGGTTTAACTGGCGCTAATTCGCCATGCAGTATAGCGGATGGGATCATCCATCAAGAGTCAATAGTTAACGTCGGCTTTGTCCCGTTGCCATTCATCATCCTCACGTACGTGCGTGCGCGCATACACAGGCCTACGGTTTGCGTGTCTCAGTGTGAGCGTGCTCTTTATAGGGAATGCTTACCCTGACACTGCCCCACAGGCCCGTCTGACGCGTCTCCTCCTCCTCTCCCCCTTTCTTCCGTCCGAGCAGCGGGGGGTGAACCGCTGACCTGCGCCAATCCCACCTCTTATTTTAATCTCTGCCTCTCTCTCTCTCTGCCTCCCACATGGGGTCGGGCTGGTTTTCCCTCTGACGCAGGCCCCGTTAAATGGATAGCCCACCGGTCTAGGCCAGAAACTGTATCCCATTACTACCGCTTTTATTTTTATGACACAGAGCCCTGGAGGCTGGGGGTGAACTTGGCCTCTCTCTCTTTAGCGCCCCCAACACACACACACACACACACACACACACACACACACACACACACACACACACACACACACACACACACACACACACACACACACACACACACACACACACACACACACACACACACACACACACACACACACACACACACACACAGCTCTGCCATCCAGTCAGTCCTCCGCCCTGCCAAGACGACATGTCCTGTCAACAGACTGGCCTAGCAGACATCCTCCATTTTCTGCACTAAGATTATTCACTGCATTTAAGTCATTCCTTCAACCGTGCAATCACTGGTTCCATGCGCCACACGTGGACAAACAAATCATACACCTAAACATTTAGAAAAAATATCAGATCCAATTCAAAAAGCTTCCTCCGGAGCGCACAGGACGCGGGCACTTTGGCTTATTCAAGATACGCGCGTAGCTGGGAGGCATCTCCAAACGCAGGCTGCAGTGGGCAGCGCTGATGGGCACATATTGCCCACAGGGGCGTGGTCGGGTTGAGGCACTGCGGACCTTTGCCTGTAATCTGTTGGCGTGCGGGGTGTGTCCGTATATAAAGGGGCGTGTGCATCCCTACCCAAGTATCTGTGCTTCCCGTGCCATTCATATCGAGCAAAGCAGCTTATAAAGTGCACCGGCTTATAGGTAGGCCTAAAATAAAAGCTGTGACAGCCAGTCGCTTATCCCGGGAAGAGGAGAGACGCAACTGGACAGGCGGTCAAAGCATCCGGCG
Organism: Ammodytes marinus; assembly: GCF_949987685.1. Lineage (NCBI taxonomy): Eukaryota > Metazoa > Chordata > Actinopteri > Uranoscopiformes > Ammodytidae > Ammodytes > Ammodytes marinus. The sequence continues at coordinate 20,395,386 of NC_137217.1, read as the reverse complement.
CTCCCAAACACTCAGACCAGACTGAGGGACAGTTGGAGCATTTTGACCAAGACGCACCGGCACAGAAGCGCACTTGGACCTGACAGTTCCCCTACATTACTCCTCAACCTACCCGCAGCTTAATATGGAGCACAAAATCCCCGATTTCAGTGGCACCTGGAATATGAAGAACTCCGAAAACTTCGAGGACCTCTTGAAAAAGTTGGGTAAGTGATATAAATGGTCAAAAAATCAAAACTCACAATGTAGCAGCTTCACTTTTTGTTTGCGCGAGACTGGTTTTCTTATGGAGCTTTTATTGACATGCTCGATGACACAGATCCGATGTGTCAGCTCAAACTGTAACTTTCTCAGCACATTATAGGTCAATTATTCCTCTGTGGACTATCCGTGCACCATGCGATGACCACCCTCTGTAACGCATAGATGGGGGGTCTTTGTCATTCTGCAGAACCCCAAATTAAGTTTTTGGCTCCCGGCCAGCATTACCCCTCATCCTTTCCTCTCCCCCTTTGGCCTCCCCTGCTCACACAATGGAGACAAACGGCGACACATCTGTCTGTGTCACGGCCGCAGATTGTGTGAGTGTGTGTGTGTGTGTGTGTGTGTGTGTGTGTGTGTGTGTGTGTGTGTGTGTGTGTGTGTGTGTGTGTGTGTGTGTACGTTGAAGAGGACCGTTATGGCACGATATAGTCCAGGACAGTCACAACATTATCTGAAGTGACAGTCGGGGAAAAGGAAAAACACCTGCTGCTGAGTTTCACACTGTTTTTTGTGCGTCTGAACCGGCGTCGTTGCGTTAGCCTGGGTGCGTGCGCGCGTGATTGCATGTGCGCGTGCAGAGCCATCTGTCGTTACTAGCCAATTTCCATTAGACTTCCAAGTGAACACCTGGAACTCATATCATCACGTAAGAGATGTCTGTAAAAGATTAATGCACCAAACAACGCCTTCTTTTACCTCCCTTTTTCTTTCTCTCTGTCTACTGTATATGAAGGTTATTACATGGCTGTCAAATCGCACTCTTGTTCTGAATGCAGAGACATAAGTATTGGGCGGGAGCAAGAATTCCAACTTTCCTGTTAGACTGACTCACCAGTTAACATTTAATGTGCCTCTAACTGTCTATTTATCTCCACCTCCATCTGTCTCTTATTGGTTGTATGTGTGTGTGTGTGTGTGTGTGTGTGTGTGTGTGTGTGTGTGTGGGGGGGGGGGGGGTGTTGGGGGGGGGGGGGGCTATCACAAAGGGGAAGATTGCAATATGATGATATGGCAATAACAAGGGTGTAGGGTCACTTGTTTCCATTTGTGCATGTTTTTGCATGTATTATACTGTATAGACACTGGTATGCTTGTGTGGGCTTTTTCAATGTCTTTGTGAAGTGTGTGCAAGCGTGCCGTAGAGGGAGGTATAAGACAATTACAATGGACTACCCAACTTAATCGGTGGAACTGCAACAGCTAAATCCACACAGTTGTAGAGAACACACACACACAAACACACACACACACACACACACACACACACACACACACACACACACACACACACACACACACACACACACACACACACACACACACACACACACATACACACTCACTCCTATAAAGTCCCTCTGCGTTGGCATGACTGACAGAGAGGAATGGCCCTTGGTTTCATTGGGGGGCAAAGCGCAGCTGGAGGCAGCCTGTCAGCACCCTCCTCCTCCTCCCTTCCATCTTCTCTTCCTTTCCTCACTCCTGCTCTCCTCCCCTCTTCCCTCATCTCTAGAGTCCCAAATGCTTCCTCTGCCCTCTGCTCTTTGACCTCTGATGCTGACACTGACCGTCTGTCTATCTGTCTGTGTGTGTCCTCGCGCGGGCCACGTCTGTGTGAATTTAAGCATTTTGGTCACAGGTTTGCAAGAGTCTGTTCAGGTAATTTCTAACTTCTAACAACTGGCGGTTACTTGAGAAGCTTCAGCCCCCTCCGAGGCTCCCAAATGGTCCACAGGCCAGACTGAATAGATCAGTTAGGTCGACTTGTTGCTTGAAGTAATCCAAACGTTTAGGAAGTGGGGGGAAAAAAAATCTTGAGCACAGTTACAATTTCAAAAAAGGTTCCAGCAGCTTTATAGCCTTTGCAGTGATATGCTGTGTAAAATGTAAACGTTCCCCAGTAAGGTTATTATCTTCATGATATGAAGTCAAAATATGCATATAAGATAGCATGTGCTGCCAAAATGTTTTTGGTTTATTTAAGATGATTTGTTTTAGGCTAAATCCATACATACGTAAATTGATTTTGGATAATTTTTGGTTATTTCCTAACAGTTTACAATCTGTATCTTAATATTTGTCAATTATATTTAACAACAAAAATTCAAAAAATGTATATCCTTTGTTTATATCATTTAGTTAAATAATGAAGTATAAAAACTCCATTATAAGAAAAGGCTTAAAGTACTGTCTCATTATTTTCCCCTTAAAAGGGAGTTGTATACATAAAACAGAAATACTGAGTACAGCAAACATTGTGCCTGAGTACTGTACTCAGGCACAATGTTTAAAGTGTTTAAAGTGCATGAGCATCCTCTCTAATCCTTTATTGCATGTCTGTATGGTATCACATATAGGAAAATACAAATTGTCTAAAGATATTAGACAAGGCCTTGGGTACAATGAACAGTCCAAAGCAACAAGTTCAATAATGGTTAAAGATAATTATTTTTATTTTTCAAACACATGCAAAGGGTGAAAATGATTCCCACATAGTTCCTTACACCGAGTTTTGCACAGTACAACTTCCACTGCACACACTGACAGTGCACATGCACACTGCACCATGTGTGTGCGGTACAGTGCATACAGTGGAAAGCCTGGACATCCCGGTGCATGCCGAATGACGGTGCATTTCTGAGTGAGTATATATTTACCCTCACTGACAGGTGGGAATGTGTGAGAGGTGAGGGGTGCGAAACCCAACGCAATGGCAGATACACACGGAACGACGTACACACATTTCCCCTCACACTTGGACACCGGTCTTCACACATAGAACACTGCCCCTCGTCTGTCTGCCCCCCTCCCCCCCCCGTCTATCTCCTCTCACCCTCCACACCAGTCTGCTCCTGGTTCCCTCTCGCTTCCCACGCCGTTCCATCAGTTTCAAGACAACACAGTACGCACTATCGGTGTGTCAGAATATGAGCGTCAATGAATGTATATAGAAAACATTTGCGAGAATTGAAAATCAACAAATGAATCGGTATGTTTGAGTTTGTGCGTGTGTGCAAAGATGATGTGTGATGAAGTGTGGGGGGAATGCTAATGTGCTGGGCAATGGGCATGCTTTGTCATATGACCTCATTGTTTCCTCTGTCATCATTATTGGCTGTGCAATGCCAGGCTAGGCTGCTCCTTTTACACTGAGTGTGCAGGAGAGTAAGCAGCACACACACACGCACGCACGCACGCACACACACACACACACACACACACACACACAGTTGTGATTTTCTGGCGTGTTCCTTAGGGGTGTATCTTAGTTTAAACCAACACTGTAAAACAAAAAAGATCTGTCCTCATGAACTGAATTTACCAATTGTGGGTGTGTACTTGCGTGGGAATATTTTATCAAATTAACCACAACAGTTTGTGCAAGAGGAATTGTTTTCTTGTGTCGACATGTGTTGTCCTATTTGACATTTTCTAACATGTTTTTTCTTAGGTGTCAACGTGATGCTGCGTAAGATTGCAGTGAAGGCAGCTTCTAGGCCACTGGTGGAGATTACGCAGGACAGGGAGACCATGTCCATTAAAACCTCCACCACGGCCCGCACAACCAACATCACATTCACTGTGGGCCAGGAGTTCACCGAGGCCACGGTGGACGGACGTCCCTGCACGGTACACAACTCATGGACACAGAAATGTATTCCCTAAATGCCCCTTTGGGCGTATGGGGAGGGAGTCCAGATTACATCAATCTGTTTCATTTGGCTTTTCATCATATTTGGACTGATAGCATATCTTTACCCCTCCCTTGGTCTCTGAAGGCCTATCATGCTACTCGGTGCTCCCTAACACTCTTTACGACCCCTTTCAACTTCCCGTCCTCCCTCCGTTCCCCCTTGTTGCCCTTTCCTGCCCCCCGTCCCTCCCTCATTCTCCCCGTTGCGTCCCCGTTTTACCATAGATGGCCTCTGTTTGGCCGTATCCAAAGCAAACACATGCATCCAGCCAGCGCATCGCTCTAGTAACGATGAGCGCATCACAAGTTATCACCTCTCAGTGATGGCCCTGCTCCATCTTGCTTGTTTTCTCTCTCCATTAGCCACTCTCTCATTATCTCCGTTTGCCTCTGAATGACATTGTATATGACTGTGCATCCATTAATCTAGACATCCAGCAATTCAGATGATGAGTCTTGTTTTATGCTTTTTTCTTAATCTGTCATCAGAGTTTTCCATGTTGGGAGACCGACAGTAAGATCAGCTGTGAGCAGACCCTGCTGAAAGGGGAGGGGCCTAAGACGTCCTGGACCCGAGAGATCACCAATGACGGCAAGCTGATCCTGGTAAAACACAATAAGTATCCACAAAGTCAAAGTTTAGATTTAGAAACCAACCAGGCTAATGGTTTACAGTATTACAGAGCACAAATTACAGTCCAAATGTGTTGTGTGTACATATGGGGCATTTACTGCATCGACCAAAAGTGTTGTGGACTTGATTCAGAGTCAGACTATACAAATCAACTTGACTTTGACTGTATCTACTGATGATGATGAACTTGCATTTGACTTGAGATTACTCGACTATTCTCAAAGGCAAAAGACTGAATGGATAAATCTACTCTTTAGCTATTTACCATCCTACATCATATTTAAAAAGTGCAATGGTTATTTTAAGATCCTGGTAATTGGGTCTCCTCTTTGTACTGGTAGACACTGGTATCTAACCCTATGTATTTTATTTGCAACCTATTTGTACAACATCATTTAACTGTAATTTTCAGGCTATTATCTTAAATTACCTAATTACCTTCAGATTAGAAATCCTACAATACATACAATTTTCTCCTGGCAAAGGACGAAGGAGCTTTTGCCAATATATTACAAATGCAAGTCCAGGCATTAGTTTGAAGTCATTAAAAGAAAGCGTGCGAACAAGATGAAAACCGAACAGAGCCAGAGCTGTAAGCATTGACTGATCAAGAAACACAATTATTTTGACTTACGAGTACCAGTAAACCAGTCCAACCGGAGATGACACGTGCATTCATTGGAGTCTATTCTTTTTTAATCTAACAAACTGACAAGTATTTATGGGGCAAAGGTTGCACGAGGTTTGGCATTAAGTTAAAAATGTTATTTATTTAAACCTTTATTTTTCCAGATAAAACATTAAGAACAGTTTCTTATTTACAATATTGATAAATCCAAGACTCCTTTTTTTCTTTTTCAAGCCAAGAGTAATATAGCTGTGTGAGTGTTTTGCACAGAGTGTTGGAGCTGAGCCTGTTGGTTTTTTAACAACTTTGCGTAAAATAATGTTATTTTTTTACCAGTTTCGCGCAGTGAGACTATATTGGTTTTAATTGCTGGAGACATAAAACATATAAAACAATAAAATAGCTTGAGAGATTCAACATTGATGGCTTGTTCTACGAAATACTTTGTTTTTACAGTTTTTGCCGAATGCTTACACACATGTTGCAGACTTTGGCCCACTGTGTCAAAACTTAACACACAGGCCGAATAGGACAAAGCACATGGAGATAAACTTCTAACTTATACGGCAAAATGAAACTCTTGAAACAAAACCTAACAATCCCATTTCAAAACTGTTTTTAGCATCAAAACATTACACACATGCACTTTTGAATTACTCTTTCCTAGCAGCAACAACACACAGATGTGCTTTATGCAAAACACAGCTGTATTCAGTACTTTGGATGGTTTTTGACTTTAAAAGTTTCATACAGAATTTTTTTTGTGAAAGATTGATCCACTACAGTTGATCTAGACACATGAAAACAAAATGTAAACGCTTCAGATTTTTTATTTTATTTTGCCATTTCAGGTTTTTGCTAAAGTAAAAAAAGAAATGGTACAACTAGAATATTCTACAAAACATAGTGTTCTAAGGGAATGATTGGAAGACATTTAGGCTATGAATCCTGTCTCCTGTTGGCATCTGGCCACATCTCCTCATCCACGTCACAGGCAATGTCCTCCCTTGCCAAGCAACGGGGGAAATATCCGTTTGCAGAATTTTTTGGAAAGATTGATCCACTATATTTTCAATTAGAAAAGAAAACAAGTTTATATTGCAATTTCATGGTTTTCGCTAACAAAAGAAAAAAACACAACAAATAGGTAGGATCGCAGTTCAACAAGCAATTCAGTGTGTCACTATGAACTCTGAAACAATTACAGTAAAAAAAAGATGTGTTGTAAGGAATGGGGCGAGTGGATTATGAATCCTTTGGATACCGCCTCCCGTTTGTGTCTGGCTACATCGCCTCATCGACATCACATGCAATGTCATCCTTTCAGAAGCAACAGCAAAAATATTCCTGATATCCAGTCTAAATGTCCTAATTATGGAGCTATTGTGTTGTTGGGCTGGAATCTCAGACCAGCCTCCTATATTGTTAGGCCATGATCTATAACATGGTCCACTAGTGGCCCTGTCTCTGTCTGTTGTCTCCTTTGTCATCGTCCTCCTGCCGCTCTCTTTTGTCCTCTTCCCCTGACTCTTACTGTCTCACAAAGGAGCTGAGCTCACCTGAGGTCTATTTGTAATGCTAAGGCTCACACTGATTGGTATTATATTAGCTTTATTTTTTATTTTTCACGTGTGTGAATCTGTGTGCTTTTCCAATTTTAGTTGTGTTTTGTATTTTAAATAGATGTGTTTTCCAAAGGATTGCAGGTGATTTCCTTTTTGACCAATGTGTCTTATGTAAAACACTGTGTGTAGTGTTTTGCAAAAAGTGTGTTGGAGAATTTCAAACACAGTGCAAAGCACTTATTGTGTTTGTAGGGTTGGTGCTTGTGTTTAGGGCATGGTCACCAAAGTTAGAGGTTGTGATGCTTTGGGCCTAGCAACCACTATTAGTGTGTAAGCATTAGGCAAAAACTGTAATACAAATTCACATTGATCTGTAGATAACTGTGCCAGTATTTTTGTCATTGTTAAAAGATCCACATTCTCCTCTCTTTTCAGACCATGAGAGCGGACGACGTGGTATGCACCAGAGTCTATGAACGACAATGAACAAGAGCACTTCTCACCTTGTGTCCTCCTAGACCCCCGCCACCCCTCTCCTGAATCACCACTTGCATCGCTAGTCCCCTTTGTTAAGGCAGCACTGGGAGATAGCAGTCCATAGTTTTATTCCAGTATCTCTGATAGCTTCACTATGTAATATGTGTGGTAACTGTATCTAGTATGACTCATATCTTCACAATGGTCTTAGCCGTCTGTCTCAAATGTGGCTAGCTGGGTTTTAAAAATGAAAATGTATGTTGGATTTGCAGTGACAGCTCATTTATTTGGCATTGTGTGTGTGTGTGTGTGTGTGTGTGTGTGTGTGTGTGTGTGTGTGTGTGTGTGTGTTTGTGTGTGTGTGTGTGTGTGTGCGTGTGTGTGTGTGCGTGTGTGTGTGTGCGTGTGTGTGTGTGTGTGTGTGTGTGTGTGTGTGTGTGTGTGTGTGGGTGTGTGTGTGTGTATCTGTGTGTGCCTGTGTATGTGTGTGCAGAAAAGGTGTTAGACTATATTTGTAGATGTGTAAACCGATCTATCTTCCAGTTTCTGGTCAGTTTTGTTGTGTCCTTCCTCTCTATTCCCTTAGCTCTGCCCCACATGTTTGACCCTCTTCTATCTCTCAGTGACCTTTTATATTTATTACTACACTAGAGTCTGATACAGTACTGCTAAGGTTTTTACTTTTTGTCTCTTTTATATATGAAATGTGATCATAGTAAACTACTCTTTTTATGGAAAAACAATAAAGCACGATATTAACTCAGCTTGACTTCGACTCTTGGCCTTCCTGTACTGAAAACCATTAGGAGTGTAAAAGCATTTAACTATGGTTGCGGAATATGTGCACATTAGACGGCTCCATCTTATTTTAGGCTTTCTGTCAGCTGTTTGCAACTAGAATAACTTGTCTGTCCCCTCCCTCCCTTCCAGTCCGTCTTGCTCTCCTCTCGTTTTTTTTGTCTTGGCGTCCCTCTCGTCCTTCTCTCTCTCTTTCTCTCTCTCTCTCTCTCTCTTTCTCTCTCTCTCTGTCAATCATCTCTCTGCCACATGCCCTCGTTATTCCTCCCTCACTACACGTCAAGGTGGAAAATGTTTCCATCCGCTTTCTTTCTCCGTCTGCTTACTTTTATCACACATTCATGTGGATCTGCTCATCCTGCAGCAAAGTACAGCTTCACAGACAAGGAATTTTCCTTGGTACAATGGTGCATACAATAACTATAGAAAAGATCAGAACAATAAACAAGAGAGAATAGGAGGTAGAAATCAGGCACTGAGCAAGTGTACAATACAAATATAAATACAAATAAAAAGTGTTATTCACTTTCTTGATAAGAGTTAGTTAATAACAATGCCATCCTGACCTTTGCATCTGTGTAACTGAAGAAGAAAAAATACCCATAAAAAGCTAAAAGGCAGGAATTATGTATTTATTCACAGAACTAACATGAAAAGCGTATCAGATTTCTTCATGTGCCATCTGTGCATCTCAAACTGACAAAAGGGGAAATCCGTTAACACCTGCATGTTATAAAATATCGAAATGTGGCTCTGATGTATTGTTAATGTGTCGCAAGAGAAATTACGAAGGTGTGACGCAATATCGATTTTTTTGGCATAGTTTGTAGGTTTCCACAGAGTGAGCTTTTTCCTCCTATTCCAGTCTTTAGGCTAAGCTAAACTAAGCGGCTGTTGGTTATAGCTACATATTCATCGTAGTGTCAGACTTGTATTTCAAAATTGTTGAGCTCCTTTAAACGTTGTAATTTATCTGTTGTGACCTTTTTAAGGTCGGACAATGAACTACATGACCAATCATCATTTGGTCATGTAGTTCAATAGTGAGGGTCATTGGGCATGTCTCCAAATGCAGGAAATGCCAATTGGATCACAGGGTACAACTGATTGACAGCAGATGGGCTTAACAAGGAGTGAGTTGTTAAGGGACATGAAAATTAAAAAGGGATTGGGCAGAACTAAGGTTGGATGGATGCCCCCGGTGTTCTCTCTCTCTCTCTCTCTCTCTCTCACACACACACACACACCCACACACACACACACACACACACACACACACACACACACACACACACACACACACACACACACACACACACACACACACACACACACACACACAAACACAAACTTGACAAACTATCTCTTTATTCCTCTTCTTCACTGCCCTGCAGCTGTGTGTAGTTACAGTGTGACTTCTATAAAGTCCCTTCCTCTAATAAAAGGGGTAAATAACTACCCCTCCCTCACTGTTTATTACCCCCTAGGGCAGTAAAAGGCAGCTGTCTGTCCCCCTTCAAAACACCTGACCTGCACTGGACCCCAGTGAAAACGCACATGCACACAAACACACACACACTCATACACACACAAACACACATGTTCACATACCAAACTAAAAACACACATTCAGGGAACTCTTCACACATACCATCAAACACTCACACTGTACACGCAACTCATAAAACGCCGCTGTGGCGCGGCCTTGCCCACAAAAGCCGTAGCAAAGTCGTAGCACCACAAGAAATTCTGAGAAACAAGAAAGAACTGAACGCATCATCCCTGCAACTGCTGACTTCCAGCCTGGCTGCATCGTGATCCCTGCAGGTTGTTGGCTTGGCAGAGCAAGTAACAAGCAACAGGAGAGGCTTTGGCACCATCGCGACAAACATACCTCACTCCTACACTACCTGTAAGTCAAGAAATAAATAGGGACATACCGCAGACACAGTAAATGAACAAACCCGCACACGCATGCATACGCACAAAATAAAAAACACCTGTATGAAGAATGAACACGCCTTCACATAACTGATGCACTTCATCCATCAAACTTAAGTGGAAATAGGATACCCTTTTAACATCCCTAACAAGGTAAGCATATGGCAATTTGAATAGAAAACAAATGTGTATGCTATCAGCAGTTGTGTGAGAGCAGGTAAGTTTAGGTGCCCAGGGGCCACGGCTGGGTCAGGTTGCCGTTTGACAGATGACTTATGTGCAAGGAGGAGTGGAGTGTGTGTGTGTACTTGCCTGCATACTTCGGAGTGTGTCACAAAACTCAAGATGGGTGATTTGTGATCTGGTAGAAGCAACTATGACCATGCGGGTCAAGTGCATCTGGGTCAGATAGTAAAGAAAGTGGGAGGACTGGGAGAAAAATGTCCCCGCAGGTGGCTGAGCAGGAGAGCCTGTTGGCTGAAGACAAAAAATAAGTACAAGCCCCCAATTATTTCCGAAAGTCTCCACACACAAATTCATAGAAAGAGCATGCATGTGACAGCATGTTGACAGATGATGGCCGTTAAACGCCCCTTGCATACTCTACAGTCACTGTCCAACATATTGATTTACACACACACACACACACACACACACACACACACACACACACACACACACACACACACACACACACACACACACACACACACACACACACACACACACACACCTGAAAACTGATACACGTCTAACAGTCACACACTGTGGTTAAAGTGCACCATTCTCCTGTGCCAAACGCAATTAGACCACCCAAGGAACCTTTCAGGCCTCTTGTAAACCATTGGTCATTAATAGTACACATGCGGTCACACACACACTGCTGCTGTTTTCTTCTAACGTTTGAGTCACAAGAACCACACTGGCCCTCATAGAGCTAAACGCACAATTTTACATAAATCCATATGTTTAAACAAATGCACATACAGAAGTTACGAAGGTTTTAATTCTATTATACCTCGATGCAGAGTGAATAAGCCTTGGGGAAGGAATACAGTCACGGCCATGAGAAGATATCTGGAAATCAAGAGTATATGGTTGGCACCTTGGCCCACTGAGCCACACGGGACACTCAAACCTGCCTAGTTAATTCTTGTTAAAGTCTGTGAAGCAGAGAATTCTTACATTGGGGGAAATATAATTCAAGAGGAGTGGAATGGAGACAAATGGAGACATTGAGTCAGAGACTATACAGGAGGGGGTGAGGTCAGGACGTAAGCTTCCTTTTATCTTCCCCGCCCGTTCAATTTTATAAAAGATGGTTCATTTTATTACAGAATAATTCTCAAAATGATATCACAGGTCTTCCACAAGCACCGTCCTCCAAGACAATGGTCTTATAGTTTACCAGACAAAGGCTGAATGAACTCTCTGTACACATGAAGACTGTAATGAGAAATCTGATTAGAGACTCGGGCGGTGACCTCTGGATAGACAGAGACGGAGAAGATGGAAGAGACAACAAAAATGAGTCCTAAATTATGTGGACCAAAAACACTGCAAAAGACAGGGGATAAAGTCCACTTTCAAACCCAGTTTTGTACATACAAAGGCAGAATACAAAAGGAAAATCATACATACTCCAATACATCAATTCTGCTAAAATGTCTTATTTATGAAGACCATATTGTTCAGACTCAGTTCTAATCTGACCCATGGCCAATTCTCTGCATGTCATTCCCCTCTCAGCCCCATTTCATCTCTGTCTCTCTGCACTATAAATAAAGCATTGAAAATGCCCCCCCAAAAAAGAGAAGCTACATGTTAACATTTTGATTTTCTCAATAATGCATTAGACTGTGTCGGCCCACTAGTTTAAAAAAACATAAAAGCCTGCTATGTCTGCGCATGCACACTCTCCAGGACATACACAGCAGGCTGCTGCTGGTGGGCACATCTGAGACCAAGCATAGCGCGTAACCAAGGTTTTTTTAGGCATAGCCGCTGAAAGAAAAAGCTCTAGTCACGAGTCACATCCATTTCATAACGTTATTTACCTAACCAAGAATAATAATGTTACTCTTGCATATTTGTTTCAACATCAGAAGGCAGCAAGAGGATTAACACATATGCCCTCGTACGTCACCGGCATACTGACCACTGACTTAGCCTACCTTCAATAAAAACAGTAATGTTTACACCAAACCAATTTTAATACGCTCACTTGGTCATATTAATGAAAATCAGGATCCAATTTTTTAAACTGAATCGGAAAGATGTGGGCTACTGTAGCACACTCATTTTGATTGATTATATGTAACAAATTATTCAATAAAAATTAATAACTTTTCCTTCAATAGCATCCACATTATGTGACCCAGTATCTCCAAATTATTCCAGAAAAGGGTGTTGAATAGGGGTTGAGGTCAGGGCTCTGTGCAAGCCAAGTTCTTTCACGCCAAACTCAGAAGGACCTTCCCCAAACTTTTGTCTAAACGGTTGGAAGAATACTGTTGTCTGTAATATGTGGACAGTTATCTCCACATGTACATGTCGCATGTACACACGTAGCCGTAAACAATCATGTGTAGAGAGCGAGCAAAAAGGGGTTGTAAAGTGAGATGCCCGGGCTTTACAGGGTGATCAACTGTCAGATATCCATGACTCATTTATTTTTTTATAGGATCAGCTCACTGGGGAGACGTACCGCACACACACACACACACACACACACACACACACACACACACACACACACACACACACACACACACACACACACATACACACACACGTTTTAAATGCATTAAGCACCGATGAAGAGAACCTAAAAGGTCTAACGAGGAGAACGGAAAATAGTAGCAGTTGCAGGAGTATTGTAAGTGGTACAAAAGGGCCTGCATGTGATTACTGCATACATGAGGTTCAAGTTATCACCTCTTTCTTTTCCTCCTTTTATTTCTCTCCCTTCCTCACTCTCTCCATCTCTCTCCTCTTTTGAGCGGCTCAAGGCGGTGGCCAGGCCAAAGGAGGCCAGCATGTCATAGCTGGACACACACTGTGTGATGCTGGTTGAGGTGTGCTATGGTGTCATGTGAGTGGTTGCAGAGGACCGTGAGTTGGGAAAAGGGTGGAGGAAGCAAACCTTGTAAAATAATACAGGGGCCTGTTTCAGGTAGCTGGTTTTGAGGCAACCCAGAGTTTGTTCGCTCTGAGGTAGTGGAAACTCTGGGTTTCCCGTTTCAGGTAGCAGGTTCAGCGCGACCGAGAGTCAGTTACTGCGGCAACATACGCCGTGGGTCTAACCTGCTGGATAGGTGGTTAGACCTACCCTGAGTTTGTTTTCACTTTACGCTGCAGCTCCGACTGAAGAAGGAGTGTCACTGTCACACGCGTCCCTGTACAGTTTGAAGCAAAATCACTCCACAGAAATCTCCATCGGGATGTTTTTATCATTTCCTGATGATTTTACGTTTGACCGATCATTTATCTGATCAGTAGCCTTGTTCTCAGCCCTCGGTCCGTTCATATAGGCGGCCACCTTACACATCGTGACATGCTCTACATTCAGATTAATAAACCTATTTGTATTGTATGCTTTTTAACGTCTGTGCCACTGAACAGATTTATGTCAGGTGGATTCGTGTAACGCTGCGGCTGCACGCGATTGTTACTGTTCACTTGTGCGATCCTAAAGTCACAGACGAGCCCTTTTATATTCATATTATAGCCTAATATGAATATAAAAATTACATAAATAATTATAGCCTATAATAATTTAAACTGTGATCACTTGAGGAAAATGGATCTGATAATAAATCAATCAGGCTCTTCAATGGAAACTGTCACCTTATGTGTCAGACGTTAATGTCTTTCACTCCCCATTTAAAAGAAGTGACAGTCTGTTTACTGCACAGTGGGCTATTAGGCTACAGCTTCCCAAATACAGCGAATATAAAACACTGTCAGAAATGCTGTGCCGCGCCAGCTTTATTACTTTACTGCTGATATGCGTAACTTTTTAAAATGGACTATGTACTATATATTTTTTCTGAATTGCCGAGGAGATTAGATCAGAGTTATGTGACAATATACCCGTTAATTCTTCTCCATAGGCTACCATAAACTCATTCGTTAATATTTCTAACTCCAGTGGGAGGAGCGGAGAAGTTTTTTTTTGTTTTTTTGAGAAGTGGAGAAGTGGGAGGATCACGCATTTGTTTCTTCTGTTTCCATGGTGAATCATGTTATCAGCGATCCATTGACGATGGCTTTTATGCACACGCTCCACCCAGAGTGAACACGCTCAGAGTTGATTAACCCAACGCTGATCCACTGTTCTGAAACCGAAAACCCAGAGTTGCTTATCAACCCTGCGCTCTGAGTTAACCAACTCAGAGCGTATGATTAAACCCAGAGTATGTAAAACCAGCTACCTGAAACAGGCCCCAGGGCTGCAGCACATGCACCAAGCAACACACACAAACTGAAACGTACGCCTACGCCTAATGTGTGAAACAGCAATGTTTTCTTAAACAGAAAAGGTGCGCACTCTTCATAGGAACAGATAAAGATGCACTTTGCTCTGACAAAGTGATAATGATAATTACAGTGCATAATATTGGCACCGCTCCTGCCAAAGCAAACAGGAGTGATGCTTCAGGAGCACCTGGTGACAGATATAAAACAGGCTTGTCTACTAACACTACACTGTCACTATCGTCGAACTTCACAAATCACAGCTACTGAACCGCGCGGCCATACTATGCAACACACTGGTGCTATGGTCTCCTGCTGCCCTCCGTCTATCCATCCACACAGCCAAGCTCCATGTCTGACGTTGATTTACCCATCATCCAAAGAGACAAAAATATCCCATGGACACGCCAACTAATGTAATACGCCCAGTGGACATTCCTTTTGCTCCTCATCCTAAAATGTGCTTTTGTTTCGTGTTGGACCTCAAAATCCAATCTCTGCTGCTCTTGCTGATGCTCACTCTGTTTGAAGGTTGGTGTCTCTGCAGAAAGCCCAGAGATACTAGGACACCTATTAAATGTTTAGTCAATGTCAAATTTCCTATATTAACTCTATTGAGCAGCAGTGTTAAGTGAAATCCGAAAAAATGTATCTGCTCAGCATTGATTCAAATTGTGTTGTTACAGCGGCATGACCCTGCAGAGTTCGATTTTATGCCTGACGTTAATGGGCACCTTCAAAGCTCGGCACGGAGAGAGAGAGAGAGAGAGAGAGAGAGAGAGAGAGAGAGAGAGAGAGAGAGAGAGAGAGTGTGTGTGTGTGTGTGTGTGTGTGTGTGTGTGTGTGTGTGTGTGTGTGTGTGTGTGTTTTGGCTCTCACTCCAGCTCCACCTCTGTGCAGGAATCTGTGGTTGTGTACAGTGAGGGCTTGGTTTCATGTGAGCTAGAGTGTCTGACTTTACATACAGCTGCCAGACAATATGACTCTGCTGCCAGTCCAGTAGTTGTAACTGCCAATACCAAAACAAAAAAATAGTATTTGTGTGTTTGAGTATTTGTCTTAAAGGTGAAGTAAGCGATTTATTTATGTTACAGTTTTTTCCGATTGCTAAAGCACAGTGGGCACAACTAAAACCTCATGTGCAAAACACTTAACACAGTGTGCACTACAGAAGTCCATGGGTTCCAAACTGTGTTTCATTTTTCATTCATTTCACGCAAAATGCATTCAGTAACATCATTGACCAAAACTCAAGAACTCTTCTCCCATTCATAAACAACAACCTGCAAAACACTGTGTATTTCTGGCAAGATGTTCAATTGCTAAGACACTGTGCTCAAAACTCTTAGGAACTCATACAAAACAAAATATGGGATTCTGCATTTACCTTATCGAAATGTGTTGAAATCGTAGGAGAATATTACCAAGAATATTACCGATATGTAAAGTAAAAAAGCTTATTGAATTTCAGCTAAAAGCACAAAACTTGAAAATAAAGTAGGCCTATTACAATTATTTTTTTTTACAGTTTTTGCCAAATGCTTACACACATGTTGCAGAATTTGTCTCATTGTATTCAAAACTCATAGGAGCACATTCAAAACAGAGTGATGGCTTCTGGCATTAGCCATATTGAAATGTATTGCAAATCTTAGTAGAATATTACCAATATATAAAATAAAATACACAGCTGATAACAATTTCTAGTTACTGTTGGACCTATAAAAAGGGACAGGTTCACAATTTAGATCTCTTGGGGAAAAATGGATCCAGAAAGACAGGTCGGTGTTCAGAGAAGGGTGCCCGGGAGAGTCATGATGCGAGGAGGACCAGGAAGAGAAAGAGGGAGAGGTAGAGGAAGAGGGAGAGGTAGAGGAAGAGGACAAGGAAGAGCAAGAGCTGCTGTCTCTGATGAGATCAGGGCCACCATTATTGACCATGTGGTCAACCATGGTCTCTCAATGACTGAGGCAGGTTTACGGGTCCAACCAAATCTCACACGATCAACAGTGGCATCAATTGTTCGAATTTTCCGGGAAACCAACAGGTAAGATCTGCATTCCTATAGTACAGTAAATGATGAACTGAATTCCTGTAACTAGGCCTAGGCCTATGTAAAGAGTCATTTTTAGTTGTTCTTTCTAAATGTGTTTTATAATATTGATATTTTTCTATTACTGTATATACAATAGGATCCAAAGATTGCCTCCCACTGGAGGAAGAGGCAGAATATTTACTGATGCGCAGGAAATAGCAATTGTTGACATGGTTGTTGCCAACAATGCTATAAAACTGCGGGAAATTAAAGAGAGAGTGCTGGCAGACGATGATATCTTTGTAGATATCAATTCAGTCAGCACTAATACAATTGCCAGAATCCTAAAGAAACATCAGGTACGAATGAAGCAGCTGTACAAAGTGCCCTTTGAGCGAAACAGTGACCGGGTGAAATTGCTCAGGTACCAATATGTCCAGGTAAGATGTCTAAATGGTACATATGCAGCTATGAACTGTACTGTAATGTGAATACAGGTAAATCTAACTGTACAATACTGTAACTGTAAAATTGTGTATTTACTGTATTTCAGAGTGCAATGGAGATTGACGCCAGGCAGACAGCCCATTCATTCATTTTTGTGGATGAGGCTGGTTTCAACCTAGCAAAAACGCGCCGCAGGGGAAGAAACGTCATTGGGCGAAGAGCAACGGTGAATGTCCCTGGCCAGCGAGGGGCCAACATCACAATGTGCGCAGCTATTTCCACCGAGGGTGTGCTGCTCCACAAACCCCTGATTGGCCCCTATAATACAGCCAGGCTCATTGCCTTCCTAGATGAGCTACACGATCAGCTTGTGCCAGCAGGCAGAAGAAGGAATGCTCCTGTTTTTGTTGTGGTATGGGACAATGTAGCTTTCCACCACACTATCGCAGTGAGAGAGTGGTTTGCTGCACATCCAAGGATGACAAACCTCTACCTGCCCCCATACTCCCCTTTCCTCAACCCCATAGAGGAATTCTTCTCTGCTTGGAGGTGGAAGGTCTATGACCACCTGCCACACGACCAAATGACCTTGCTAGAGGCCATGAATGCCGCCTGTGGGCAAACGTCTCCCGAGGACTGCCAGGGGTGGATAAGGCATGCCCGTCGATATTTCCCTCGGTGTCTTGCAAGGGAGAATATACGCTGCGACGTCGATGAAAATATGTGGCCCAATGAGGAAGATAGGCAGGATTAGATACTTTGAAAGTGCATGACACAATTTAAGTTGTTTTGTTTGATTTTTACAGCCCTGAAACTACAGGAGTTTTTGTTGCAAAGTTTTATTTTTTGAGTAAAAAATAAAAGATACTGTATAGCACCAAATTGCTGTGTTTGTCAATCATTCTTGTCATATGGTACACTACAGTCATCAAATTTCATCTTATTTTCTAATGAAATATTGTTTTACATGTGTATGTGAAATCACTCGGATCATTTAAACTTCAAAGATTTGACTTTAAATATCAAAAGTTCATCTTTTATATTTTGCTGCTTGTTGTTAGTGTTTTTTAGGTCTGTGTGTTGTGTGTGTCAATGTGTGTTTTTCATTGTAACATGTTGCCAGTGTTTTGCACCAGTGAGCTTGTTTTGAGACATGTATGAAGAGTTTTGTTGCTGTGAGTGATTTTTGGAGGTGAAATGAACTGAATTGCACAGATGGGTTTTAGTGATGAACACTGTGTTAAGAGTTTTGCACATGTGGTTTCAGTTGTGCCCACTGTGCTTTAGCGATCGGAAAAAACTGTAATATAAGTGTAAAATCGCTCTTTATTCATACAGTGATCACTTATACTGTATATTGTGTGTGTTTCATAAAGTCGATCTCTCAGTCACTTGCTCTGTATGTAATCGGCAAAATAAACTTTTCGGGGATCCCACTACTGATATCCAATCAGGAGAGAGATTGCTACAATCCGGCACCCATCTGACTGCCGGTGCACATGCAGAGCGACAGATGGTGAATGTGTATGCACCTACAATGGAGCAGGTAAAAATCCTTCCCAATGTCTTTATTTGATGGTTTTTATCATGTTGTATCACACTTATGGATCTGACATGATGCTAGATAACTCGCTGCTTGAAGACCGCAGTGCATTGTGGTGACGTGGGGACGAGGGAGGGGACTGCTAACTGCAGTCACTGACAGGAAGTTAGCTAAACTGACCATTCCACTTACTGAACCTTTAAAATCATTGTATATTGTCATCCTTGGACTAGTATGATATCAGAACAATGCTTCTATGGGGATATAAGACATAAACTTGAACAAATAATATCCAAGTGGAGGAAGACAAGAGGTGGAGAAAGGCAATGAAATAGACGAAGAAGAGGAAAGCAATAATGGCAAGGACACTGATGGAGAACAATGTCAATAGGGCAGTAACGGTATAGGAGCAATGTTGGAGAGGCCAAGATCAATAATAATTACCTTTCCGCTCACTGGATTCATAAATCAAAAGCTAATGAAGTTTTTCTAATTTCAAGACGTGTGCTGTCCACTTAGGAGGTTTACTCTCCGAACCCATTGCACTCTCTGGCTTAGTCCTGGCATAAGTGACTTAGTCCGTCACCACATGATGAGCCTCGACTGGGAAATGTTGTGAAAGACAGAGGAAGACATTCAGCCGCATTCTATGAATGTGAAAGGGGGAATTCAGCACAAATGAGAATCCATCATCAGCCGATCTTCATGCGTCACAGCCTGGACAATCCAAAGGCAAAACTGGCATTCGAGTGATCTCTGCCATTGGCTGTATAAGAAAACCCACCAATTCTGACCAGCTGTTACAGTATCCAAGCACACCATGAGGCTGTTAAGTTAGGTCTGGAAAATGCATTTATTGAAAAAGAGTGGCACCAAGTGGTGATAAGGGTAAATTGTTTAAGCCGCAGCCATGGCACATTTGTTATCAATGTTTTTTTAATCAAAAGGTAGCCTATTTTGACAAAACTCTTGAGTGAGTATGGCTCATGTTTTAGGAACAGACTTTGTGTTTGTTTTATTTGCAAACACAGGTGAAATAATTTGCCTTATGGGTGAAAACA
This sequence comes from Ammodytes marinus, assembly GCF_949987685.1. NCBI lineage: Eukaryota > Metazoa > Chordata > Actinopteri > Uranoscopiformes > Ammodytidae > Ammodytes > Ammodytes marinus. Next base: position 20,375,820 of record NC_137217.1, on the reverse strand, counting down.
GGCAACATTATGTAGGCCTATATTGTAGGTAGAAAGTATTTTTTGGCAAAGGGGACAATACTTTCCTAATTAACAATATAATAGGCTACCTTTCCGAAAGCACTCCAACTTTATCTCATTTCGCCATAATTTAATACAAATTCAGTCCAGAATAAATTATCCTTTACTAAATGAGTTCATTCCCAAAGCAACAAACACAGTATGCAAGCACAATTGGGGCAGAAATTCAAAATAATACAACACAGTTTGAAGGCTTTAATACCACTGTTATCTCATTTAACAGTTAATACCTGCTACAGTGATTCTTGGTCACTAGGGGTCAGAAAAGACTCACTATAGCACCCTACATTTTGCTTTTAGTTATAAGCAACAACTAAAAAAGAAGCCTACTCACACATCCAGCAGAAACAAGGAAATAAAGTCGACATCCTGAAGTCGTTCCTGTCCCTGTCCACCTGAGGAATGTAAGTCCAAATACTATTAGATGATTAGATGTGATAAAAAATCCTATAAACGTTCACCTGTCGCTCACCATGGTGCAGGGAAATAAGCACCCAGTCAGCTTGCCAACAGTCGGAGGGCTATGGTGGGAAAGTGAGCGTAAGTCGTTTGGTTGATAATAACGTGAGGTCACCGAAATGAACACCAACTTCTTGACAACTTATTAGGGGGAATACGTCGACGAGAGGTGGGGGTAAAGTAAAACATCACGATAATGAAAGGGGAACATTTATTGAAAGTTGAAACAACGTTAAAACAAAGATTGCGCAGTAGGTCTATTTCTTCCTCGCTGCCAGGTTCATGTCGCTCACGGACCGCAGCATGATAGCGCTGCTGCTGATGGAAGGACAGTAGGCCAGAGACTCAGGTCTCCCTTGGCCATATTGTGGCCCGTAGCGTAGGCTATTCATGAGCGTATTTTTTCTGTCAATGTTATTATGTGTGAAAACTCACAATACCTTGCCAAAATAATGTCTATTTACCATCATAAAATCAATATAGTCTAAATTAGCGAGCAAAACATTCACCATTTTGTTTTAAGATTCTTGTTTTATCTCCATAACTACTGATAACCTTTTGAGGCTATAATGGCCACACATGGGGTAATACCCTGGGCCTCTATGAATAGTCAAATCTCCTATCCTTTAAGCCTCCTTTACTAGGCCTATACTTTAACCCTAAACTTCATCGGGGTCAAGGAGAGATAAAAAGGTGCTTCCTTTCGAACATATAGGAAAAGACAGCGGTTGTGTTATGAAAGCCATACTAACGTCCACCCTCCTATAGGCATAGATGTTGCCTAATAATTGAATCAGTTCATCTGGGAGGTCATCTGAGGTTAACTGATCACACCAAGTTCACGTCCATGCACAGTGTGTATTGAGTTTATTTAAAAACATTTGGAAATGGGACTGTTCCAGTTGCCCATGCACTGTGTATAGTCTATATAGCCTATTTCAGCCTTGTCTGTGGAAAAAAAGATAGCTGGACAACAGAGTTCTTCTGCTTCATTGCTCTCACTGCATTTAAATGCATTCATTATATAACAGAGAATTATGTCCCATAAAAGAAAAAGAGCACCAAGCCCATCCCAGAGGACCCTGCATAATATTTTATTTTGAATGAATATTTTTATGGAAAATCCAGTCTTTCTTCAATAGCTTCTAATTCATTCGACCCAGTGTCTCCAAATTATTTGTTCACACAAAATTCCTCAGATTTCTTATTTTTCCTCTCAAAGTGCAGCAGATGCATACCCCTAGGAGGGTCGGGGTTTCGGCTGGGTACTATTTTCACCCAGCAGGACATTCGAGGCAATAGCAGAAAACACTCGTTGTGTGAATGGTGTTTAACAAAAGTAAATAATTTGGACAGCGCAAACACCCGACTCCCTCCCCCCCTAGAGGGGACGGGTGTTTGGCACCTTTTTCACCTCCCATGAGTTTGCAGGTCTGAGCCTAGCTCCTGGCGGTCGTGCTAATGTTGCTAATTCGGGGTACGTTATGGTACGTCAGCTAGATGGGAGTATCTCCCTCCCCCCAACGTCACATCAGTGCCCTTTTTGGTACGAGGAAATGAGGCGGAGTCTAACTTTGACAAGATGGCGAGGCGCATGGATTGGATGCAGTTGAAATAACTGAGATCCGCCCGGATGCTACATCCATTTTATATACTATCTATGATACCAACCCCACCATCATGGTAGAAGAGCGTTTCCTTTAGAAACAAGATCGTACTAAGGTAAATGCACAAAAGCATCTTGTGAAATATATGTGTCAAAAGTAAAAATGCTTAATGTAAAAGGGTTTCTTTATGTGTTATTCTATAACTGATGCATCAAGGTATAGGCAGTATTAAATGTGGTAACTGGATGAGGTGGAGCTACTTAACTGGCTTAATTAACTGTTGTGTACTGTGTATGTTTCAGTTTATCATGTGTCTAATACAATCTTTACATGCAGATAAGTAAGTAAAAAACAATAAATGCCTCTGATATCCAGTGTATTACACTTAAACACAATTAGACATTACACAAAATGGAAGCACTCAAAGTAGCACAATGTTTGGGTAAATTGTGCACTTATAAATTACTTTTGACATCTGATTAGGCAGAAATCGTGTGCCACTGTGGACAAATAGAGGAGAAGCTGTAGATTCCTGAGGGTGGCGCCCAAGAGATTTACAAGAATATGGACAGGGGTATGAGGTGCAATTCATGCATGTGTAACATTATCAATTTCAGTTTAACTTAAACTTTGTTGGTAACCTTCCTCCATCACTTTAAAAGGAAAACTGCAAACCCAGAAGAAGAAAAACCTAACCCAGACGTACAACATTTAGGATCTCAAACATTTGACTGAGCGGCAGAACTCATGGCTTTAGGATGGAGATAATGCCTGGGAGTTCTGGTCTGGTGAAAAATATATTTTAAATCCCACTTGACTTGTGAATCAATGAAAGGCTCATAGTATACAACACGTGATTCATGAATTATGCCTACAGTAAAAGTGTGCATAGTTACTTTCATGGTTTTCTCATACATAGCGTTTCACTTTCAGTTTGGATCAATGATGCTATTCTAAGGGGAGGTTAAATTGAAGGATTTCAGCAACATATTCATTTTGTTGTGTTCCAACAACACAGCCAAATCATTGAACAAAAGTGAGCAAAGGATGGAATGAATTCCAAGAATGTATACCAACTATTTGTAAAACAAAAATGCAGTTTTCAGCTCAGCTGTGGAATTTTCAGATTTCCGAGGGTGTATGGTACCCTATGGGATGGCAGCTTATGTTTTTATCCCCTTGTTTATATGAAGCTAATTTTAAAATAATGGAGAGAAGCAGAGGAGCCTACATTAAAGAGCTGGAAAGAACTAATGAAATATTACGTGACCATAGAAAATACATTGTCTGAGGATAACAATAAAACAAAACAATTTAATGAAGTATGGAAATACATCTATTAGCGCTATGAGAAATAAAGCTTGTGGCATTGCTAAGAAGGGGTGGGGGGGACTACGGTGGAGATCACAGAACATAGAAATAATTTGTGTGTATCCTTGAATGTTATATGTCTCAGGTGTGTGTATGCAGGGGGTATACAGTCATATGAAAAAGTTTGGGAACCCCTCTCAGCCGGCATTATAATTGACTCTGCTTTCACAAAAAAAATATAAAAGTGGTATGTCTTTAATTTACCAGGAACAGCTAAGTACTGGGATGTTTTCCATACAAAGATTTTTTGAAAAGCAGTATTTGGTTGTATGAAATGAAATAAAATGTGAAAAACTGGCTGTGCAAAAATGTGGGTACCCTTGTGGTTTTGTTGATTTTAATGCCTGTAACAGCATGTACAACTGATGACTTTAAACACAAAGTTGGTTGGATTATGTTGTTAAGCCTTGAACCTCATAGAAATGTCTGTTTAATCATGAGAAAATGTATTTTAGGTGCCTAAATGCAAGTTGCACTTCTCTTTGACTCTCTGCTGAAGTGAGACAGAATGGGATCATCAAAACAGCTCCCAAAAGATCTGAAAAACAAAGATTGTTTATTGTCATGGTTTAGGGGAAGGCTACAAGAAGCTTTCCCAAAGGTTTCAATTGTCAATTTCGACTGTAGGGAACGTTGTCAGGAAATGGAAGGACACAGGCACAGTGGTAGTTAAACCCAGGCATGGCATACCAAGAAAAAAACAGGAGCGGCATAGGTGGAGGATTGTGAGAATGGTTGCACACAACCCACATATCACCTCCAAAGACCTGCAAGAACATCTGGCTGCAGATTGTGTATCTGTACATCGTTCAACAATTCAGCGCAATTTGCACCAAAACATCTGCTTTTTATAAAGACCAAATAACTTAATTTTTGTCTCATCAGTCCAAAGCATTTTCTTCCAATATGAATCTGGCTTGTCTAAATGATCTTTTGCATACTCCATGCAACTGTATCTGTGGCGTGGGCGCAGAAAGGGCTTCCTTCTCATCACCCGGCCATACAGATGTTTTGGTGCAAATTGCACTGAATTGTTGAACCATGTACAGATACACAATCTGCAGCCAGATGTTCTTGCAGGTCTTTGGAGGTGATCTTTGGGTTGTGTGCAACCATTCTCACAATCCGCCGCATATGCCGCTCTTGTACTTTTCTTGGTCTGCTAGACCTGGGTTTAACTGCAACTGTGCCTGTGTCCTTCCATTCCCTGACAACGTTCCTTACAGTAGAAATTGACAATTGAAACCTTTGGGAAAGCTTCTTGTAGCCTTCCCCTAAACCATGATAATGAATAATCTTTGTTTTTAAGATCTTTTGGGAGCAGTTGTGATGATCCCATTCTGTCTCACTTCAGCAGAGAGTCAAAGAGAAGTGCAACTTGCATTTAGGCACCTAAAATACATTTTCTCATGATTAAACAGACATTTATATGAGGTTCAAGGCTTAACAACATAATCCAACCAACTTTGTGTTTAAATTCATCAGTTTTACATGCTGTTACAGGCATTAAAATCAACAAAACCACAAGGGTACCCATATTTTTGCACAGCCAGTTTTTCACATTTTATTTTATTTCATACAACCAAATACTGCTTTTCAAAAAATCTTTGTTTGGAAAACATCCCAGTACTTAGCTGTTCCTGGTAAATTAAAGACATACCACTTTTATTTTTTTTTTTTGTGAAAGCAGAGTCAATTATAATGCCGGCTGAGAGGGGTTCCCAAACTTTTTCATATGATTGTATGTGTCTGGGGTGTGTATACAGTATGTGTGTGTGGGTGGGTAGGATGAGAAGCACATGTGGTATATGAAGAAGTGAGAATAAGGCCATGTGTACACGACACTGGTCTCGCTAAAACAAAAATAAAAGGTTTATCCTTTACGTTTTCAAAAAATTCCGCATTCAGACACAATTGTTTTGAAAACTTTCCTTCTGCACACGGTTTTGGAAAAATGGGCCGAAATTGCTGTAGTACGCATGCCAAGCCAGTAGATAGTAGGGCTGCACGCGATTATGGCCAAAATTATTATCACGATTATTTTGATCAATATTGAGATCACGATTTTTTATCACAATTATTCATTGATTGTAGTGACAGCAATATTTTTATTGGGCTTTCATGTAAACATAACACTGATTTCATATCCATGTGATCGACTATGCAATATTCCTTCTAATGTACATATCTTTCCAATAAAAAATGTATCCTCATTATTAACCTGAATTCAATGCATTTCCAAGAAGAAAAATATAAATGAAAATATTGTACTAAAACTTAACACAAAATCAATTCAACAGAGCACCGCTTTAACTTTTCATTGTGCTAAATTTCTGTTTAATAACACATCTTTGCAGACAAATAAGGTGTTTAGTCACCTGACCTCATTGCATCTCCTAGAAGCACAATATAAAATATTTTACTCCATTTTACAATGAATTGACCTGCATGATGGATGTGGATAAAACTTGATTTTGAACTAAATGAAATTGTGCTCAAAATGGATAACAAAGTGGATAACTCGCGCAATAAGCAGTTTCCATTGCCCGCTCGTGGAGTGCTTTTTTATGCGGGCGGATAGTAATTCACACTTTGGGGACGAAGCCACTGGAGTTTGATTGACAGCTCTCCCTACCCCTTTCACACCTACAGGAACCAAGAGCCAGTTCCGGGCTGGTGCTGGGGCCAGTTCAAAACTGGTTACATCCTAATACCAGTTATGAACCAGTTGGTTTCACACCAACCAGAGCCGGCAAGTGAGCAACGTCATGATGTCACTGTAAACGCCTGTACATCGCCCGACATTGCTGCTCTTGTGGCTAACACTAAAGCCAGCGCTAGCTTTAAGCACAACAACACAGGCAAATACATCTTATAAGTGTTGCCTCTTGCTTTGCTTTGTTAACCAAACAGGACCCATAAAGCGTATTTTCACCGGTTGATTTGATCGCTACGTTTGGTAATTATGTTGTGTTTACGTCTCAGAGTAGCTGTGTTTTTAAATATGGCGGGCATGAGGTTTGAGTTGGTCTGGTTGGTCAGGATAATCCCTCCGCCGGCCCCTGACGTAGGTGGTTCACATTTTCTAGCCCAGATCAAACCTGGAGCGGGGCTGGCACCCGTTTTTCCAGCCCGGAGCCGGCTCTCTGGCGGTGCGAAACCAAAAAACTTGACTCTAACTGGGCTCTAGCTCTGAACCAGCCCCGATTTTGCGTCGGTGGGAAAGGGGTAACATTGATGGTGCAGCGGAGACACCGTGCATATTGCCTTCTAACTTCTAAATAGCGTGTGGCTATTTGACAGCAAATGTAATAGGCCTACGCATGTGTGGAGTTGAGCCGTGATGTCATCCATATCTCAGGAAACGGCAATGCTATTCACACGGTGAAGCTGGAGTTGCGTTTAGAAAATATTCCACTCTTGAACCTGGTTTCAAAAGTTTACATTTTCAAGACCACAAACACTGTAATCATGTAAATGAACGGCCCCTACTGTAAAAATACTGCTGCGTTTGTGTTGAAATATTTACAGTGTAAACAGGTCTTAAATGTATGGTACACTTGTCCTTTTTTTGTTTATTTGCTTGTTGTTGTTTTTCTGTTTTCGTTTTTATATGTTTTAGGTTTTGGGATATTGGTTTTGATGTTTTATTTGAAATGTGGGCTTGACACCATGCGGGAATAGTTAACATCAAGGTATTACTGTTAGTTATGTAATTGATTGAAATATATTATAAAATGGTATATATGTCAATTCATGGTGGAAGCATGAACAAATGTAATAAAAATAATTATACAAAAAAAGAGAGAGACCGAGACAGACAGCTGATCTGTCAAGTGCAGCTCCATGGCAGAATAAGTCAGACTCAGAGGTGAGCAAACTGAAAGAGTGAGACGTTGTTTTTAAAAAGGGAAAGAGAGAGAGAGAGATGTGGGTTTGAGGTTTGTCAATGCGAACCAGTTGCTCAGAATCTGGTGGATGGAGGAGGACGGATGAAGGGAGGGGAGCTCTGGGGATAAATGCCTCTTTCATTTCAAAGTGAGAGAAACCCGTTAGGCTACTGGCACAAATTTACATCGACAGAAACTCACTTGAAACAACCATTTTGGACTGTTTAAATCAAAGAAAATCAGCGGAGAGGATCATGGATAATATATTTTCAGAGCAACCGCGTGCAGCACCTTAAACTCTTGGCTTGGTGAGCAGAGTTCCTGTGCGCAGGAGAGCTTCATCTTCAAAGACGCGCTCCGGAGGTCGGAAGAATATAGCGCGGTGCTTACCTACTGTTTGCGAAGGTGTTACACATTAGTAATGCTTTAATGACTCTGACTGGCTGCCTCTTGTTGGATGGCACATATGCAAGATTTTCACGGCCAGAACATGGGTCTTCCTTTATTCTGAAGACCTTTTCGTGTAGGCTAACGCTAAAAAGAGCAGAGAAGATAAGACCCATTTCATTTGAATTTGTATCTCAAAATTCCTGACTGCTTTTGTAGACGTCCTGAAGTGAGCCCTCACCCTCGCAAATGCAGAAATGCCGCTGCAGGACCGTTTAAGTGGATTTTACGCATCTCTTGAGGAAAGAGAGAGCTGAAGCGCGCGTGTGTTTGTGTGTGGTAGCCGCCGATGCACCTCCGGGGAGACCACTTTGTAAACATAGAAAAGAAGGAAGAAAAAAACAGACAAGAGACTGCTTTTTTTCGGTTTTATAAATGGAGCTGCATAAATACCTGTTGTGCTTGATGAACTTCATCCTCCTTAAAGGTAAGACATAGGCTACTTTCTAGTGGGTTAAGAAGTCAACTTTAAATGTATTTTTTAAGTAGCCCTTTTTGCTGTTTTTAAAATGAGATGACATTTTTTAACAGAAGTGGACATTATTCAATGACTGCTCAATGCTCAACTTTTGAGAAGTCAACCCATATGACTACATGATTGATGCCTCTTCACTGGCCAGTTGCTCTCCTGTCCTCCAGCACTGTCTCAATGGGTGATATGATCATTAACCCCCTCAACTTTGGCACTTTAACAGACAACATCTGTGAGTAATTGTGTCACACGTGCCTCACTGAGTCCCATAGGGCTTTGTTCTGTGTGACAGTAAGTGACTGACCATGAACACATTCCTAACGTGATAGTGTGCAGCAGTCTTGAGGAGCGGGCACATTAAAACACATTTGGCCACACTCCATTTGCAAAACAGATCAAAGGTATAGGAAGTTGTGCATGAGTCCAGCAAAGTTATGGTTCCTGGTCCTGTAGTAAATCTTCAGTTTAGTCAGTACTGAGGAAATATTTCATTCTCATTGGAGGCCTTTAGCATGTGGAAGATGTCAATCAGATTGCCTATATTAGCATGTATCCTCTTCCGAAAGGTTAGTGGTTCATCTCCTCTTACAGCTGACACCCTCCGACCCTGGCAGCTGTGTAACCCGGCCATATCAGCCATTCCCATCACTTAAACCTGTCGTCTTAAGTTCCCTTAAATAGGCGTCTTTGCCATGTGCGTTTGGTCCATGTTGCATGAAAGTCAGCGCCCCTCCAGTACTCATGTTTGCTGTGGCAGAGCGGCCTCACACACCTCATTGAGCTATTCCCGCTCGCCAGCAAGAAACCAAAGAAACAGACCATTGTTTTCTGCCAAAACTAAGTGTTTATGCAGCCGATAAGCAGTTGTTGAACTGCTGCATTATAGGAAACAGCCGTGAAGCAAGATGAGATCAACAAAGATACTATGTTGTGCAAGGCATGCTCATTTTGTACCTGCTTTGAATCACACACATTCAATCTTTGATGTGAATGAGATTTTGTCATTTGTTCCAAATTTGAACATGTCGACTGAAGAATGATTATGCATGCAGCCAGTTTTCATGCTATGCAAAATGCATCTCATTCAGAAGCTTAGGAATGAGACCACATACTTATACACAAACATGAACACCTATTTACACATGCCAGCCCGGCAGCCAAATGTTGCCTGTGGTTAGGTTTTACACATTGCCCCTCATTATCCGTTTGAATCAAGCATGTACAGAGTAATTTCTCTGTACATGAGCCCCCCCCCCACCCCCTTGTTTTACTGTTTAATCTCTAATTGAATTACGGTAGCTTGTGTGATCTGAGTGCAAGAGTTCCTGCACGCGTGCGAGTTCCCTAACATGTGCATGTGTCATCCATGTGAGCATGGAGGTGAGTGAGTGTGTGTAATGTTAATGGTTTCAGCAGAGCTTGCCTGATGCAGGCAGCAGGCATCCCATGTCTGTTACACTCTGTTAGGCTTTACTGAGATGTTGAACACAGGTGTGGTTGACTCAGTTTCACCCGTCATTCATGTATTTATGCTATAATTCCAGCTCCCAGCTATCTTTTTGTGTTTTTTTACTCTCCCATCATTCACCGACTATCATTCCTTCTCCTCCTCTTCTTTCTTCCACCCCCAATCCCCACGAGAGGGTTACAGAGATGAGAACAGAACACGATGGAGAGAAAATCTGTGAAAAAGGGTGAGAAGAAGTGAAGGGAGGGGGATTGCGTGGGAAACATTATGAGTCAGTTTAATAAAGATGATAGAAACAGACAGTGGAGCAGACATCTCTACTGCTGGACATGTAACAGAGGTGTTTTTAAAGGTATATTTAGTAGGATTATCCTAAAAATACTAAAAGTATAGTGTTGTGTTTATCAGCGGAGTCCCCTCTCTGGCTATATAATGCTTTGTTTTGAATTTATTTTGCTCCAGTGGGGCGTTTCCGGGAGTCAGCTTTTGGGCTGTGCGGGTGGGGTGGGAGTTGGGATGGGGTGGGGTGGGGAGGTGTGGTGTGGAGTAGTGTTTAACCCTCACCCAATAACAGAGCAAAGTGCTGTGCGGCCTGCTGTGACGGGGAGTTGGCTTGATTTCTGTTTGATACGTAAGCTGCTTATCAACAGGGGGATAGCTTTCGGCGATAGCTAGCTGGCTCTAGCTATCGCAATTCAGAGTTAACATACTCAGAGTTGACTGACGCAACGCTGATCAGCCATTCTGAAACCAATATGGTCATCTCAGAGTTGGTGAACTCAGAGTGGAGGCTTGAACTCAGAGTTTGTTAACCCTGCTTCCTGAAACAGGCCCCTGGTCTTATTTCCATGTGTTACTACTCTGATAACGCTGGGGGGAGGATGTCTGAGGCCATGTTTACACAACACTGGTCTCGCTAAAAACGGAAATGTTTTTCCTTTACATTTTCAAAAACGTCCATGTTCAGACACAAAAAACTTGAAAACTTTCTTCATGCACACGGTGTCAGAAAAACGGGCCAAAATCGCTGTTGTAAACATGCCAAGCCAGTTGGCGGTGACACTTAGTAGATAGCCCTTCAGGTGCAATTTCCATACATAAACAATCCGTTTAGCGTAACTGAAAATGAATGCCACTTACGTTCATGAAGCTTTAGGTGTGAGTGCAGCGTTACAAGCGTTCTGTCCTCTTTTTACACTGCGTAGAACTTGTGAAAACGGAAGACATGCTGCCAGTGACTGGAGCACTGCTGGGCTGTGAAGGGGCTGTGTCAGCGCTACCTTGCTGTTTCTTTCTGCCTCAAAATAAAAGTAAATTCACATTTGGCCAGTTAAATGCTTTTAATGTGAAGCCGCAGCCTTAGGAACGGCTCTGTTTGTGATAACAGTAACTTAATTGCTTTGCGCTATGGTGTATTTTAATGTAAAAAGCAGCGAAAGTTTACGTTTTCAAGACTGCAAACACTGTTATCATGTAGACGAACGGCCTCAAATGTAAAAAATACTTTTGTGTTTCTGTTGAAATCGTAACAGTGTAAACAGGCCCTGAATCTTGTGTTTTCAAAAAACAAACGACAAATCCTATTGAGTTTACCTTTAAGTCAGAGATTTAAATTAAAGAGACGGTGTAACAGACAAGTTGAGATAAATGTAGGATCCAAAACATACATCATTTTCTCTGTATACTGCTGCAACTACTGGCTTCCCTCTCTAGCATCCGAAAAATTGTATTGTCAATTTCAGTTTGCACACACACACAAACACATACATATTCAATCACATACGCATCCAGCAGCAGTTAGTGCCCGGAGACGAACATGTGGTTGAGAGAATCCGGACTCAGTTTCGCTTTGATATACTTTATGTTTGCAGCCAGTTGTCATGGCAATTGGGTGGTCAGACAGGCTGCGGTACAGTGTCATATATATATATATACCCCAATGAAAATGGAACCAGGAGGGAGGACAGGACAAAAAACAGAACGATGGTACAGTTTTGTGGGAGTATGTGGGGTTTGGAAGGGAGAGGGGCCTTGTGGTAAGTTGCTGTGTGTGTGTGTGTGTGTGTGTGTGTGTGTGCGCGCGCGTGCATGCGTGCATGTGTGTGTGTTATATTACATAGAAAAGGGGGTAAAAAAGGAGCAGTTTATGAGAGAATGAGTGAAATGGGAGGATGACGGAGTAAATCAGTGGCAGGGGTTGTTATCAGAGGCCTGGCCTGTTGCGGGAAGAAATTTGGAATTGGAGAGGGTGGTTGAAGTTGCCACAAGAAAAGACAGAAACTTTTACTACACTGTGTTTAAGAGTGGTGGTGGGAGCAATATGAGAGAATAACTTTTTGCAACAAGTCTGAATAGAAAGATTTCTGTTGACTCTTGCCTTGAAAATGTAGTATTAAGGAATGACTATCCTTGCTTACGCATATTTCAAATTGGTGAAGTGTATTAAACATCTGTGTAGAATCAGTTATATGGCTGAATCCCATTGAAGACATTGGAGGTTTGGATGTTTAAATGTTGGAAGCTCACACAGATCTGCAAGATGAGCAGAAACAAGACATACTGTATGAGTCCTACAGCCTCATTGGCAGCTCTGAGTGGCTCTACAGTGGTGCTTTAAGTCAAATGCAAACATACCGATGCTAAGTAAGTAAAATGGTGTTTACCATTAATTTGGTCATAAAGCAGAGTGTTGGACTAATTCAAATTTTGACGTGATCATAGCGCTAAATAAAAGGTAATGCAACTCATCCCGCAGGGAAGGGTAATGTGTTTACCAGATTTCATGGCAATTATTCCAGTGGTTGTTGAGACATTGAACTAAAAACAAATGTGAATCTCATTGTGGCGTAAGACAGAAATCCAGGGGAACTCCACAGTAAGTAGGCTTCTTCCTCTGGGACCATACATTTTATGTCAATCCATCGACTAGATGTTGAGATATTTCACAGGACAACAGGAAACTTTGACCTGCTGGTGGCCTTAGTAGAAAAGTCATGGGATGACCAACGTCAGCAGGAATCAGCCTTTAGGAAGCATAGAAGTCTGTACAAAATCACAGTAATCCATAAAAAAGTTGGTGTGATATTTCAGCCTGGACCGAAATGGTGGAACGACTGATACAATCACATTGCCATTCCTAGCAAAGCCGCTAGCCTGTCTATAAAACCCCACATCTGCATAGCTGTCAATGTCCAATGAGTAAATGTGAGTACAAGAAAATGATGAAACGTCTGTTCAAAAGATAAATTGGAAAAGCAGGTAGAAGGAACAACTGTACTGTATGTGAGAAAGGCAGGAGCACAGATAGAAGAAAACATATCTTGTTTCCCTCTCTATTCCAAGGAATCCCCCTTTGATTGGCCTGGCCGAGGTAAATGTCTTTGTGTCAGTGTGTATTTGTGGGGAAATGTCTGTATTGAAGTGAGAGTGTACATAAGTGTAGAGTGTTATGGTCTTGTTCCCTACTCTGGACTACTTTTCTGCGGTGGAATCACCAAGTTATGTACAGTAGTTACTGTAGATGCCCCCGTATGCTGCATAATTGCATCCAACACAGCCTGCTACAAAGTCTGTCCGTCACGCACCAAGTCTGTCTGGTTTGTCCAGGTGATCACAGTTTTCTACAGAATCCAAAAGTTCACACTCTGCACTGCACTCCCCATGGTCCTTAGCAGTAGCCTAAGTAGTTAAGTGGGAAGTAGACTGGATTACACATAAAAGATGCCTTCCTTTATAGTTAGACTAGTTCCGTGCCCATTCAGGAATTGACCGCGCCAACACTTGGATTTTGTGTCTCTTCACACTATTACAGTTGCGGCACAATCTGCACTGCACTCCCTTGGGTCCTGAATAACACAGACACACACACAAGTGTGATGGGTTTTCTTTTTCACGTGACCGAGTACTGTCTACTCATGCTGTAAGAGTAGCAGAGCACTCTTGCAAACAAAGTTAAAGTCCAGCTAGCTTGACCAGGTTTTCACAATTTACTAGGCTTCAGAACCACTAATCCAAAGAGCTTTACACTTAGCATTGCACTCCCTTGATTCCTCAGCTATAGACCCGGCAAGTGTGAAGTAGACCACATGAACGGTTGGCGAGATATTTAAAGGACAAACAGACATACACAGTGATGTCTCTGTTATGTGATGGTGGTTGTACATTTGTTTTTGGTGGAAAAGGCAAGGACCTTGTGATTACCCCAAACAGTAGCAAGGACTCTGCTGTGTGAACGTATCCCTTACATGATATGTAAATCAACGATAGAATATACAAAAGGTTTACACATAGAAGGATGTTGGGATTGGGGAGGAAGCTGCAGCAGCAAATGGCATTGGTATGAGCGCTTTATCACAGTAATAGTAAGAAGTGTCACGTTATAATGCATAACACCTGTTTAGGTTGGTCTGATCGCCAAACATTGTTTTAATAATTTATAAAATTGTATTGTAGGGGAGAGTGGCCTAAGTTGTGCAACTTTTCACTCAAAGCGACTTTAAAGTAAGGCCTTTACAGTAAAGTCTCCAACTCAAATATGTACATATAGTTCAGGGTGTTGTGCATCCCTGGCAATAAAAACTTTGGATCTGGAATAAACTGTTGAAGAAATATAGCTTTCGGGAAAAAAGTTGTCTTGATGCACAACTTGCCCCCGGTGTGGTGTAAGTTGTGCGGTTGGGGAGAATACCATGGGGTGAATTGTGCCATTGATATATATCTCATAAACTGTAATGCAAGACCAATCCATTAGACAATCACTTATTTAAGGTGTATTTAAAGTAAATAAAGTAAATAGTTGACAAAGATTGAAGGACAATTTTCTTAAACAAGGCCTAGCAGATCTAATGGTTTTACCTGCAAAGCTCACAATGACAAAGTCACCATCATCACCTTTCTGACCATTCTGAACTCTCATCAGTGGTGTCGTTAAGTGGAATTGAGATGTCACTCTCTTCTGAGCTACTGTAGACAATCACTTTCTTTTGGTGACCAGCGTATACATGCCACTGGCACAACTCTCAGAAATTTACTTTGCACTAGTTGCTCCGTGCTTGTGGAACCAACTGCCACCTGACAAATGTGATCCCCTACATTTCTGCCTTTAAATCAAGGCTCAAAACCCATATGTACACCCTGGTGTTTCCTCCCCATTAACTATCTTACCTCTGCACTACTATCTGTGTTTATGTGGATGTATGGGCTTTACGTCTTTTATTTTGGTTATTATTATTTTACCTTCATTGTTTACCTACTGAATGCACTATGTACAGCACTTTGGACAGTGCAAACTGTCATAAATGTGCTTTTATAAATACATTTTACTTATTTACTTACTTATAACTCACCCAGGCCCTTTGGCACAAATCACCCCAATCCCAGAAATTTGGATAATAAGCATGATGCAGCAATTTAGGGCTGACATCGTGCTAACTGTATAGACTCAAAATGTAGCATACCGAAGCACTAAAACATGTGTCAAATGTTTTCAAACTTGTCTATAATTGTTCAGACACAATAATCAAAAAACGTTGATCATGGAAATTTTACTTTGAAAGGCAAAACACAGTTTTTTTTAGCTTAAATGTGCTTATATCTTATTCCATGTTTCTCCCTTCTTTACAGGATGAGTCAAATGGATGGCTCTTCTTAAATATGTGGTCACATTTCCAATTTCTTCCACGGTTTTCTAGAAACAAGGGGTGTCACAACTTCCAAAATGCACAACTTAGGCCACTCTCCCCTATATGTAATTGTATCTGCAGTGAGTTATATGTTTCCTTAAAAAATAGCATCTCTAATTCATGGCTTAAATGTATAAAAAAATGATTTATATATATATAAACATTTTTATAAGAAAAGAGAGTTTCATTTTTAAATTGCATAAAAGTAGTAGTGTGGAGATTCGCAGTGTTGGAGATCAGTGTCCAATCTTATTTATTCTGAATTTTAAAGGTAAACCTTTGTTTAATTTGTTCACTCAGTTTCACTCTTAGCATAGCAGGAAACTGATCTATGTATGTAGGTGTGTATTAATCTTACCTTTTTTATATTTTTCCTGGGGTTGAAAAAACATATTTGGACCTCCTATAACAATTTACATGTTGCCAGTAGGAACATGTTTATGCTTCAGTTTACACCTAAATGTCCAACTTAGTGAACTGTCTGACTACCATCTTGTTGCTGCCTGTCTTCTCTGTCTCACTCACCGCTCTCTCTTGTTTTATGAAGGGCAGGCTTGTGTGTCTTAACAGGGGGCTTACTATACTCCGTAGTTTTTCTAACCCACACCCTTCCCTGCCTTGCCTCTTCTCTCCCTCTTTCCCCTCAAACTGAACTCCCTTTTTCCTCAGAGGTTGCCTTTGGTCACTCTGTTTATCCGTCTTTTTCAGAATGCTTCCCCCAATGCGCTCTCCCAAGGCCAAGAGAGAAAATAATTACAATAATCCGATTATTTTTCATTTTCATTTTCCAGCTCTGTGTTTTCCATGTTGTCTTTCTCAAATTTTAATGACTAATGAGTATTTTTTTGGGTCAATTCTTTGTCTTAACACCTTAAAGCATACGTTTATATTTTGGGAAATATGCTTACTCACTTTCTTACTGAGAGTTAGTTTGATTTGATACTACACTCATGTTTTTACAATACAAGTTACAAAAAGGTAGTCATTTCCTGACGACAATGATTTATCGTGTTACAATTTGTACAGATTGATTTAAGTGCTGGTAGGTAGAGCTGGTAGAGCAAGGCTAACTCTACATTGCCTTCTTATGTAGGCTGCACAGCGGGAGTTTGTGATGATTGACCCACCAGCAACCAGCCTTGTGTTTTCTGACTTTTTCATCTATTTAACAATCTCTTCTGCTTTGTTTTTCAGAGTTGTGTCAGTGTTTCAACATAGATGTAACGCACCCGCGCATTTTCACCGGTCCAGAGGACGCTCTGTTTGGCTTCTCTGTATTGCAACATGAGGCAAACGGAGAGAAATCGTAAGTGTGTGTTGAAAGACGGACAAATACAAAATGTCATACTTACAAAAGTAGAATGATGATAAATAACTGGCCGTCTCCTTATGTGGAAGGATGCTGGTTGGTGCTCCCTGGGACGGGCCGCCCAACAACAGGAAAGGAGATGTTTACAAGTGCATGGTGGGACAGGAGAGGAACTCAAACTGCAGCAAAGTGAATCTAGGTGAGAAACACAGATATTCTCTCCCTCAAAAAAGTTATCATCAAGTTTACATCTGCTACCCAATATGCTACAGTACACTGTCTCTCTCTGTCTCAGACACTGCTCTCCAGAACGTCACTAAAAACTTGAAGAACTCACACCTGGGAATGACGCTCACTCCAGAGTCACCTGATGGCTTCCTGGTATGTGGTTTCAACACTGACCAACAAGCTCTTGTTTTTTAGCTTCATTTCTGCTGTGTCTACTTTTTTGGGTGTGGGAGCTGGAAGGGATGTGGTGAAACCAGGCTATCTTTGTTTTTATTTGAATTAAGATGTGACAATGCGTTTACTGATCCCTCATTTCTTGGATACCTTTGTGGAGATTCATATGCACATTTACAAAGTCAACACAGACTGATTAATCATGTGCTTATAGAATCGACATTTATTTATTTATTTATTCGTACAGTGTATTATATATGCATATTGTTAGAAAGTCAAAATTCTATTTTATCGGGTCTTAATTCAAATAAAATTGGACATTTTCCCTTTCTTTTCTTTGTTACTTTACTGACTACCGTTGTCACTGCATCATACAGTAAACCCAATGCACCTTTTTCATTACGTCTTTGATTTAGCTGACTCTTCTCAACGCACTCTTTTCCTGCCATGCCTGTTGCTCACGTGAATGCAATACCGTATATCTTGCTGCTACTGCTGATGTAACTCGTGATTATTATAACCAATGTACAGTATATTTGTGCAATGTATAGACATAATACTGTAATCAATGTATATATGCATATGGGGCTATGCTAAGCCATCTTTTCTCTGCATAATTCTGATTAAATAATTTTTTTTTAGGTAGTTAACTCTTAAGCAAGTCAAATCTCAGAGCAGTCAAGTCAAAGTTGTCCAATTTCTGTAACTTGCGTCGAGTCTGATACACACATTGCACTCTAATCCTGATCTCTCCAGTTTTGAGGCTTCTGTCTTGCAGAAGAAAACACACACTACTGGCTGGGCCAGCAAGCAATAGTGTGTGTTTTGCATGCGTGTTGGTATTTTAGTTACTGTGTATTTTAATTTTTTGTGTGTGTGTGTGTGTGTGTGTGTGTGTGTGTGTGTGTGTGTGTGTGTGTGTGTGTGTGTGTGTGTGTTAAGAAAGTGTGCTTGTCTGTTTTGGTGTCCGCCAGGTTTTTAGTGCTGCTTCGGGTGTAGAGTCGTGTACAGTTCATGAACACCATCCAGCTAACGTGTGTTCCTGTGTGTGTGCGTGTGTGCGCGTGTGCCTCTGTGTGTGTGTGTGTGTGTGTGTGTGTGTGTGTGTGTGTGTGTGTGTGTGTGTGTGTATGTGTGTGTGTGTGTGTGTGTGTGTGTGTGTGTGTGTGTGTGTGTGTGTGTGTGTGTGTGTGTGTGTGTTTATCCTAACCCCAGTGGTCAGGTCTATAACAGGATCGGAATGCGTCTCTGGCCCTTTGTTAATGACAGACCTACCAAAAGCCATAGCACCTCTTTTGCTTTTCTCAGTCCTCTCCTTCCTCTCCTCCCTCTCTCCATGTCTTCTTTCTGCCTGTCCGTGTGCTTTAGAAGGAACCCGTTCATAATGACAGGGCACTCAAAACCAGGATGTTTCTCTTTCTCTCATTCTACCCCCATTTCACTCCACTTTCCGTCTCTCCCTTTCTCTCTTTTGTCTCTATTCTGTATGCATGAATTTCTCGTTTATTTTCTCTTTCCGCACTCTCCCCCTTTATTGCTCCCTCTTGGTATGAAAGCCAAATAAATGCTTGCTTGAAGGGATGCTTTGAAGACAGAAATATTTTTATAAGATGCCCTCCCACCCCACACGCAACCCCCCTACATTTAGCACAATCAAATTTAAATTGCTTTACTGGTCTGGTGTTCCAGCTCTGTTAAACCACTCATGACAACAGTGACTGCCAACATGTCAACAATAGTCTCCCTCTCTCTGCCTCTCCCTCTTTTTTCAAACCCCCAAACCACACTATTGTAGTTTTTCCATTACATATTCCCTCTCATGACTTGGTTTTCTTTTTGTTCCTCGTCTGCCCTCATTTGGTCTTCTTTCTGTGTTTGTTTGTGGGTTACTCGACCACAGTTTCAATCCTTTGATAATGACATAAAAAACACCTATGCATCTTGTGAGCTGAACACAAATACTGAAAAAATATGTACAGCTGAAATTGACTGTAGATGCTTCAGAAATGTCATATATGCTGATGTGTTTGTTTGGCAGGCATGTGCCCCTTTGTGGTCTCAGGAGTGTGGTACATCTATGTTCAGCACTGGCATCTGTGCCTCCGTCAGCGACGACTTAGAACCAAGAGAGACCATCGCTCCAACGGCGCAAAGTAACCACACATTTGCACACACATGCATTGTGGCTATGCTGCACAGGCCTGCTTTAGCTAAGCAAATATTTTTCAAACTCCACATGTGGTAGGGTGCTCCACTTACATGGACATCGTGATCGTGCTGGATGGCTCCAACAGTATTTACCCCTGGTACGAGGTCCAGAACTTCCTCAGCAACATCCTCAGCAAGTTCCACATCAGCCCGGATCAGATGCAGGTACAAGTGCAAGTCGATGTGCATTTGCACGGCCTTTAAATATTATTTACATTGGTAATGGAAACTTGTGAGTTTGAATTTGAGTGAGTCTCCCACTTAAACCTCTTCCCTTAGCTGATGCCCAGAACAGTAACTCAAGCTAGTCTCTTGAGTAAAAACATGCACAGAGTGACACATATAAAGAACCATTTTGGCAAATATGCCCAGAATGAATTGCTTTTCTAATGTAAAGGGACGTGAACAGAACTAGCTTGAGGTTGGGCAGGAATGAAAGTCAGAGGGGGTCGGGGGGAGGATCTGGGGACATTATTCTGAGCTTAACAACAAGAGGAGTGAACGGAGGTTTGGGTAAAGGGTAGCAGTCAATGTGAGGTTAAGAGGAAATACTTCTGGTTTTCCAATGAATTCACAAATTACCCAAGTGCACTGTTTGCTTTAAGAATGTGAGCGGTACTTAAAGAGATAGAATCAGCCCAGAAGTCTCAGATGTTGCTTTCCACAACTATGTACCAGCACAAGCATGACTGGCGTTTTTTAAATACTTGTATGTTTGCATGTGTGTGTGTACATTCAGGTTGGTATACTGCAGTATGGCGAGGTAGCAGTCCATGAGTGGTCTCTGAAGGACTACCAGACCACACAGGAGGTGGTGGAGGCTGCGAAGAACATCAGCAGACAGGAGGGAAGAGAGACGCGCACTGCATACGCCATCCACATGGCCTGGTATGACCTGTCAATCAGTTTCCACACTCTTCCTTTGTAAAGTACATTTGGCTGGCTAACTGGAAACTGTTTGGAGTTTAGTAAAGCATTCTTAGGAGTTTTCTCTAAATACATTACTGTATAATTTTAGATGTAATGAACAGGTCTATTTTCTTCTAGTCTGGTCTTATTTCTAATGACATGCTCCATTAATATCCCATTAGGCTGCTTTTGATTTATGATTGATATGAGGATTTACCAAGTTATCGGACAGGGTTTAGATTAACATGAGCTACTCAAAGCTGCTTTTTGGGCTTTGGCCAGGAGAACATAAACACAGCTAATTAATGTTATTCTGTGACTGACGGATAAGTTAATAATCGACAGTTTGAGAACACTTTTGCCGTTACAACTTTATGAGAAGATAGTACATGAATGTTGTGTTTACAGCTTGTTGTGCCGCCTTCAAGTGGGCAAAAACAAGTCTGTTAAAGCCGTTATACAAGTTCAAATGAAAGAATGTTGTGTCAGTTACAATAATTTTTATGTTCATAATAGTTTCATTGAATGTATGTGCTGAACAGAGATATAAATGTTAAAATCCTGGCAAAATATGTACACCTTTTAAAACATCATGGCTTTTCTTCGTAGAAGTATGTTGGGGGTATTTAAGAAGGTAACCCAAGTCTAAAGAAACAGCTCTATAGGTTGGGGGGTTAGTGGCTAAGTCCTAAAATATCTGCCTTTTCAAAATAAAATTCCTGCTTTATTAAAGTCATACCCACATGGAGCACCACACCCAGACCTGATGTGAAGCCACCACTTCCATTTTGGGATGTGTATCTTGGAGAGGGGTGGTACTTCTATGTCTTCTACACACACACACACACACACACACACACACACACACACACACACACACACACACACACACACACACACACACACACACACACACACACACACACACACACACACATACACACACACACACACATATACACACACACACACACACACACACACACACAGGTAATTGGAGAGTTCCTGTTTTCTGGGACATTTGAAGATAAAAGTTCGAGAAGTTTAGGAGTAACATTTAAAGGTTGTTTATATCTGTGACTAGAAACTGGAACCAGTGAAATAGTTTAACACTCCGATCTAAACCTAACACTATTAATAAACTCATCAGCGCTATTGACAAAATAAAATAATGTGTTATTCACACACACACACACACACAGTACAGATGGACAAATATAGCAGCGCTGGCACAAGGCAGGAAAGTGAAGGGGTAGAAAAACAGCAAGATTAGCTGAGCTGGACTAGTTGGCTGCTGGCTCAGCATGGCTGCAGGTGTGGCACAGACTGACCCTGCCCGGTCAGCCAAGTAGTGCTCCTGCAGCTGTAAAAATACACACACAGACACTTGCAGTACACACGCAAAGATGAACACTGACACACACATTAAGAGACTGAAATTCCCACGCACACATTGTATTAATATACCTGAGGGGTGACATTGACTGCATTCACTTCTTGGCCCCCATCTAACCTCAACTTTAACTTTAACCTCAACTACTCCCTGCATGATTGACCAATGATCTTTACCCTAACCTTGTCCCTATTTTAAACTTAACACTAAGCCCGAGCACTTAGCTAACATAGCTCTTTAAAGAACAGAAGACATGCAATCCTTCCCAGTCCAACCCCCTTCTCTCTTTGTCTCTTTACTGAGCTTTTTATGATTTAATTTTCACACAGAGGTGTAGACTTAAGACACACATTTAAGTCTTCCCTGCGCTTATGGGAAGAGGGATGAAAGCACAGTTCTTCAATTGTTAGCTTATCCAAGTCAGTAGAAATAGACCCACCAAATCTTCTGTGTCTAACTGGATATACAAATGCTATTAAAGTGGTTGGCGCTGGGGAAATCAAAGGAATTGGAAAAAACAATAAAAAACTAAATAAACTCAAGAACAGTTTGCAATGGAAGGGGCCTCCAAACACAATAAAAGTTAAGCTATAGTATTTGATATGCAAGAGGGTACAAAGCAAAAACATTCAAGCCTCAGGTTTTGAGCGGGTAAAATCCCTCAGCAAAAAAAAAGCAAGAAATTATATGAGAGGAACAAAAAATAAAACACATACAGTAGCCTGAATATACAGTCTTTTAACACATAATATGTCATATTTCAGGACCGGAAGTCTTGTTCCAAGACCAATGAAATGCTCATGTCTAAGAAATAGTCCGATACATAACCCCAAGTAACGGATTTAAAAAAACTAAGTGGGCTGTCAAAGTGTTGGTATAGGCAGATTTGGTTACCCTTGGTCAGAGCTAAGCTAGTTGTCTCTGCCTGTTTCCAGTCTTTATGCTTAGCTAGGCTAACGACCTATCTCCCAAATGGCTCAGTTGAGAAGTCAAATGTAATATGCAAAATATCACCAAAGTACTTCGAGTTGGAGCTACCACGTATGAACAAAGCATACAAGTGCAGCTAATCAGGCAGATGCTAACGAGTACAGTTTCGGAGTGCGCAGATCGTGAAACACTGGTAACATTGTTAAAATGGACTTAAACAACTATTGTAAAATGCTAAATAATAGAATTTTAAACATGCAATGAAAAAATCAATTAACCTGGATTAACTATGGAAATTGTGCGATTAATCAGGATAAAAAAAAAAAATCTTTTGACAGCACCACTCTTTTCAGCTTGGGCAACACAATGACCCTCAAAGTGCTCCCAATATGTGACTGTGTTTGGAGGGACAAGGTGTAAATTGGATCTGCACACAGTTGACATGTACATTACTGTATATGGAGAGTGCAGGGGACGGTTTAAAAGTGAAGAGTAGATGACAGACTTATTCATGAACATCAAACATCCCTCTACAATTGAATTGGTACGTGATTTTTTATATTGCTCCACCCGTCTGAGACGCTCTCACTCACCCGCACACACAAAAGTACACTCACAGACCGCCGTGCCGTGTCATTACCACACTGCTGTGACTCCATAAAATGGTCTGTAAATACAGCCAGGCCTCCGAATTAGCTCCCCTCACTTTCTCTCCTCTTTCATCTCCCTTTGCCTCTACTTAAAGGCCTACTTCACCGGTTTGAACATGAAGGTGTATTGAATTCTGAGATCCTATGTAGTATAAATGTGCGAAAAAAATTGAAATCGGTTCATCCTAGCCTGAGAAAAGGCAGAAAGAGTGTTTTTTTTAACCCTATATTTTAAAAAAAAACACTCTTTCTGCCTTTTCTCAGGCTGAACCGATTTAATTTTTTTTTGCACATTTATACTACATAGGATCTCAGAATTCAATACACCTTCATATTCAAACCGGTGAAGTAGGCCTTTAATCTCCTTGTTTCTGTCATGCTAATTCTTCCTAGCTTTACCTTCCTCCTTTTTGTATTATTCCTTCTCTTTTTACCAGTTGATGTCTGTCTTTTGTCATAATTTCTCTCTCTACGATGCTCCCTCCTTTTTTATAAACTGTATCTCTCTTCCCCCCCCCCAGTTTTATTTCCCTGTTTAAACCAACAATAACAATACAACATCAGAGCAGGATTGACAGCTCTCAGTTTTAATATTTGTTTTAATCTAACCGTCTTTTATCATTATTTTACTTTCTCTTCCTTCTATTAACCTTGCGTATGCTTTTCTGTTTCTTTCACTTTTCTGGCTATTTGTTTATATATTCATTCTTATTATTTACCTGTTTAGTCTTTCTTTTCTCACCGTCTTCAGATTTGACTTGTTCCTCTCTGTTTCTCTTCCCCTTCTCCTTCTCAGCACCCTATGTAATTTGCAGACTGCATAGGGGAAACGGTTGTTTTTAACTCTGAGTTTCTTGCGGCTGACCACAATGTTATATTTAGGCCAGGGCTGGAGGCCTGAAAATTACTGAGTTCACTAGCAGTGACTACTTTCCACAATTCACTGTGTGTTTGTGTGTTTGTGTGTGTGTGTGTGTGTGTGTGTGTGTGTGTGTGTGTGTGTGTGTGTGTGTGTGTGTGTGTGTGTGTGTGTGTGTGTGTGTGTTGCACGTCTGAGGCTAACCAACCATATTCAACGCTTGGAGCAGGTCCCACTGAGAACAGGTTTCCTGCAGACAAACAGGGTGCGGCTTGGGTCTGTTCGTGTTTGTCATTTAGGTTTCCTCTGTGTATCATGGCACAACCGGATGGGAATGCACAGATGCGGTCACTAGTTGCAATGACACATGCGGGGCTGCGTGCATGACCAATTGGAGTCATAGCAGCAGCTAATGTATGTGTTTCAAATAAGACTAATGCAGTTACAGAAAGGTCAAGGTGTGATACGGACCATTTATGTCTGCCTTGATGGGAAGGAACTTTAAATTCAGTGCCTTAGTGTCTTACTTGTCATCCATTTTCTCAATGTTCGCACTCCCATGTTATCCTCTCTCCCCCTTAAGCTCTTTCACTCCACACTTTCTTGTGCTTACTTTCTGTCTTGATTCAAGTTCATTCGGCTGGATGTTGGAGGGGATTGGCATGCCATTGTTTCTCTCAGTCTGTCATTTCTTTCTTCGTAGCACGGAGGCGTTTAGTGCTGAGCGTGGAGCGAGGGATGGCGCAACCAAGGTGATGATCGTAGTGACGGACGGAGAGTCACATGATGGCGAGGAGCTGCCAGATGCTCTGATAGAGTGTGAGAACAGGAACATCACCAGATACGCCATCGCTGTGAGTACATCTCATCAAGTCTCAATAGCTCATTCTGCTTTTATTTGAGAGAGGTTTTTTTTTGGTCTCGTGATTCTCAAAGTGAGGATTCAGAACCTTTTTGTACCATGACATGAGTGACACTATTGTGGGAAACAATCAAAAAACTAGCATGACATTATCAATGGGGTGTGTAGTAGATTATCCCCGACATTCCTTGCACTATGTGTGAAATTGATATAGTGACCATCTACACACCCTCAAGCAACCACACAAATACCACCTCCACTCCTTCAAAAATAACATCTCTAAACTACCAAATGAGCCACTTGGTTCTACCAAAATAGCCAAGTGGGAACAAAAGCTCTCCCTTTCCAGCCCCACCCGACCCCTTCAACACACAGAGACACACTGAGTGATGGCATGGTTTTAGTGTCAGAGGGGGCAGGCAGACCTTAGTGGTAGGACTGGTTAAAGACCCCTCCCTTGCCCACAAGAGAAGCTCAGGGACCTCCAGACTCCACTGGGACCACAGAATAGGAGAACACAAGCCAACACGGGGGAGTGGCACAATGCCACTATAGAAATATGAGCAGACGGTGAAGATCAGATTTATGCTACCTAGTAATCTACGGATGGAGAAGTTTAGTAAGAAGTCCCACTCGCTCACACTCTGTTTGGATAGTGGGTAATGGGTAGAGCAGAAATTGTATAGGGAACCTTCAATGCAAAGACAACCACACACAAAATATATGAAGGATAAACAAAAGAGAATGAGGAGGATTTTGTGGTCAAATGTTTGCCTAAAATGTCGAAGTGATGACAGGTACTGCTTGTCACAACAGCCATGTTTTGATGATACTCTCTGTGCTGCTGCCTGTGTGTTTGTGTGGGGGTGCAGTGAAAATGGCTCACATGGGAGGGCAGAGCTTTCAAAACAAGAGCGTGGTCCTCACAAACTGTTTTATACATCAGTGCAAGTCGAGGGCTGGAGGCGTGTGATTGATAGGGGGAGCAGTTCATGCTGAGCAGTGCAATGCATTAATGTACAGTACACACATTCATATATTTAAATGCCATTTTGATTCCAAATCCCTTAAATCTGAAAATGTGCTTTATATGTTAGCAAGAGTTTCTTATTTTGTGTTCTTCTTTATTCCTGTCTTTCTCTGATTATGACTATTTAAAAGCCAGCAGCAGTTGGAAGCCTGAATGGAATTTCCATAAGCTCTTTTTAATGTACATATTTAGATGTAGGCCCTCTTCGCGTCGCACACAGCACCCCTCTCCGCCCCTTACCCTTTTCAAAACAGAGGATTTCCTTCGTTTGCTTGGCAGCTGGAGTCACAGGGGGAGATTCTTGGGTTCGGTTTCTCTTATGGAATTTTCTAATTTGTACTTCAGGCGTTAAGCCACAGGCCACTGCTGCTATAGTATGTCTTCTGCATCAGTCATCTCTCTACCTCACTGCTACACCTGTGCTCCTCATTTACAAATCTCTGGTGGCTACCATTTCCTCCGTTGTTATGTTTTCCAGTCAATTTGTTGCCTTTAGGTATTGCTTAATTGCTTGTGAATTACTCAGGCTAGGATATGTGTTTGTGTTCAACTTTAATCATAGTTAAATGCTGCAGTTCCATGTAACTTCTGTGGTACGTCAGCGTACTTAGTTTTCCGTGCGCGAGACTGAGAGGCAACTGATTCAGCTGCATACCGCTGGAAGATGCAAGGTGAACCCCGTTTCTTCACAGTCCCTTTGGAAACATGGAGAAGAAATTGTACCGATACATGCCAAAAAGTCTGTTTATGCTCTCTTGTTTCTCTCGCTTCCAGCTTAATCTCTCTATGTTTTATTGAGCTTGTGTTATCTGCTTATTCATTTACCGTATTCTCTCATTTACTTTCCTCTTTCTCTCACGCATGGCTCCAGGTTCTGGGCCACTACATCCGCCGGCAGCAGGACCCCGAGACGTTCATTAGTGAGATCAAGTACATTGCCAGCGACCCTGACGAAAAGTACTTTTTCAATGTGACGGATGAAGCCGCACTCAATGACATTGTGGATGCCCTGGGAGATCGCATCTTCACTCTGGAAGGTTTGTCATACAGGGATGAAAGGCTTTGGATGAATAAGATATGATATGTTTAGAAAGAAATATGAAGAAGGAAAGCAGAAATGTGGCAGCTATAGTAAAAAAAATATTTTTGTTCCCTGCTAACATGGTCACAATTTGTAACATACCAAGTTAGAAATTTGATTTTCAATAGTCAATGACAAACATGGAAACACAAAACTGAAAGCGGAGTCTGAGAAAGAAGAGGAAAAATGAAAAGGAGGTGGAGGAAGAATATTTAAGAAGGGTGGAAGAAAGCGAAAGGGGATTAGATTCATGTGAGAAAATAAACAGTAGTCCTGCAGAGAGGGCAAGAAAAAGGAAAGGAAGGTAGAGGCAGTGCACAGCTATCACAATAGTGGTGGTAACATGAGAGGGAGGCTGATGAAAAGCAATGCCAACCTTAAATGGTGAGGGAAATCCAGGGAAGGAAAGGGTGAGGTATGTCTGTCACCTGTGGTCCAACCTTGCTAATGATGAAGAAGGAGAAGGACAGGAAGGAAGGGAGGATACGTGAAAAGAAGCAGGACAACAGGGGAATACTGACTTGATGTGTCTGTCTTGCAGGCACGCTGGGCTACAATGAGAGCTCATTCCACATGGAGATGTCTCAGATCGGCTTCTCCACACACATCCTGGATGTAAGTCTGGCAACTGTTTATCTCTTGTGCAAAGTGAATGTGTGTTTTACCAGTGTGCTTCATCTGTGCCCTTCTGCGTTCCCTCAGGACGGCATCTTGTTTGGGATGGTGGGCGCCTACGACTGGGACGGTGGTGTGTTGAAGGAAGGGACAAATGGACGCATCATGCCGCCCAGAGAGGCCTTTGAAAGCGAGTTTCCCCTGGAGCTCAAAAATCATGCTGCTTATTTAGGTACAAACATATCACACCACTGAACATGGGTCTTACAGTTTTTTTCGATTGCTAAACCACAGTGGGCACAACTGGAGCGACAAGTGCAAAACTCTAACAACAGTATGCAGAGCAGCGGTTCATTCGGGCCAAACTCTAGCTCATTTTTCATTGATAAAACACAATTTTCAAAACTCTACACACCTATCTCATGGCTTAACCACAACCTGCACAACACTGTGGATTTCCAGCACTTTTTTTCAAACGCTAACACACTACTGCCACAACTGTAAACCACACATTCAAAACAGAATGAATGCCTAGTGCATTTCAAACACTGCAGATTGCAATTTCAACTGAAACACTAAGAAGGTGTCTTGTTTTAGACTTGTTAGTGAACATATACAGTATAAAGGGAAAACTCAAAAATACATATTTTTTTGTAAATGGACCAATGAAGACAGGTTGTTGGAGGGAGAAGAGTGGCAGTGAGAGTGTGGATGTGTGGAGGAAGACCTAGAAGACCTGAAATACAGTAAGGGCAACACTGATAGACCCTGTTGTGAATCATGGTCTCTCATTGAGAGAGGCAGGGTTGAGAGTGCAACCCAATCTGCAAAAATCTAAAGTTGCATCTGTAATACGAATTTTCCAGCAAACAAACAGCTTAGAGTTGCATCCTTACAGTAAATGACAACATTACAGGATAGATTTCTGTATTACAATTATAGAATATTTACACAGATAAATACTACATTTGGAAATGTTTTCAATAAAATATACAAAATTTGTATCTATTGAAGCAAACTTCTGATTTTAATTTCTTTTTGTTTTTCTAAAAAAAAAATTGTATGTTATAAAATAAACAATTTCATGTGAAAGAATTTCACCCTTTCATCAAAGAAAATATTACGTAATGTGTGTGAAATAACTCAAATTATTCAAACTGTAAAGATTATAAGTTTGTAATTTATGTATTGGGGTTTGATGCTAGTGTTTGTACTCTGAGCATATTCTGAGTGACAGTGTGTGTTATCTCAGTGAGGACAATTCATAGTGTTTGCTGCACTGAGCCTATTTTGCAGGTGAAGTGAACTGTTCAGCTCCAGTGACTGTTGGTAGTGCAGACTGTAGTTAGAGTTTTGCACATTGAGCTACAGTTGTGCCCACTGTGGGTTAGCAATCGAAAAAAACTGTAATTAGATTAGGTTGAAATTAGATTAAGTTGATGTGTTGGATTATATGTGTTTATATGTATCTCCAGGTTACACAGTGTCTTCTGTGATCGTCGGTGACTGGAAGAGGCTGTATGTCGCTGGTGCCCCTCGATTCAAACACAAAGGCAAGGTCATCCTGTTTGAACTCAGTGACGAAGGCGATGTCAACATTGTACAGGCCCTCAATGGTGAACAGGTAAAGCTCTATTGGTGGGTCACTTTAGTTGCTTTACATTTGTGTTATCATCCTTGGAGAAAATTGGTAGGAGACTTGTATAGACCGATATTAAAGCAAGGGCTCCACCTGCTGGCAGTAAATTGAAAGAGCCTGTTTTCTGTGTGTAGATCGGATCTTACTATGGCAGTGAGGTGTGTGGACTGGATATCGACAAGGATGGCATCACTGATGTCCTTCTGGTTGCAGCTCCAATGTACCTCGGCACAGGAAACAAGGAGGCTGGTAAAGTCTACATCTACACCGTCAGCGGGGTAAGGAGCAGTGGAACGATCATTTTGTGTATACACAAAATCTTTACAATTTTTGTGGTATTTCCATTGCAATTTTTGTTACAATAATATAATTTGTTGTTTTTGTTGTTTTCCCCTCAACTCCAACTCCTCCATCTTTCTTTCTTCTTCACCCCCCTCCTCCCCCCCCCCCCCCCCCCATCAGGAGGAGGTGTTTGTATCGAATGGCACTCTGAAGTCAGAGGAAAAGTCCCAGGATGCCAGGTTTGGTTATGCACTTGCAGCCGCTCCGGATCTCAACCACGACGGCTTCACCGACCTGCTGGTGGGAGCCCCGCTGGAGGATGAACACAGGGGGGCCATCTATGTCTACCATGGAGACGGTATTTACATCAACCACAATTATAAGCAGGTACTTACTCATTTACCTACGATTAAATTCCCACTAGTGTATTTCAGGCCTCATTAGTCAAACTGATTATTCTTGCTCTTGTTTTCTGCCTCTCCAATCCTCTCAGCGTATTTCAGGTGCATCAATCTCCCCCTCCCTGCTGTACTTTGGCCGAAGTGTGAGTGCTCGTTTGGACTTGGATGGAGATGAGCTAATAGACTTGGCAGTGGGAGCCCAGGGCAACGCTGTGCTGCTCAGGTGGGTAGTAGAGGCAGAAGCTAGGAGGAGGCATGGCTAGGACACATTTTTTTCACTGCACTGGGAGATAATGAAGCTAGGTAGCTTATTTCTAAATATGAAAACATAAATCATAAAAATAAAGATTCATTTTCCAATGTCATGGTGGTCACATGGCTGAACATTAAATCCTGTTTTCTATCATTAACTGTTCCGTCCTGTGCCCAGCTCTCGAAGCATAGTCCAGATCAATGTGAGTCTGTCCTTTGAGCCTCACTCCATCAACGTCATTCAGAAGACCTGCCAGAGGGGAGGCAGAGAGTCAGCCTGTCTCAATGCCACCGCCTGCTTCACAACTGTCTCCCGCTCCCCTGGACAACACAGCAACAGCTTTGGTACACCACTTTTTATATTTATTTAATATGCCCCCTTATCCTAAGAACAAGTACTTGCAAGAGTTGTGAATTGGCCCGGAGGCACACAAATAATTAGAATGGGGAATTTTCCAACACTCACCATCTGTCCCTATTTTTCTAATTACCTGCCCCCCTGTCCTCCAGATCTGTGGGTGTCGGCCATGTTGGATGACAGGAAGTTGTCTGCGCGGGCTCTGTTTGATGACAGCTCCCACCGACAAACGCAGCTGTCAGTCCGTGCTCACACAGGACAAACCCTCTGCTACAAACTGCCCTTCCATGTCTATGTGAGCCCAAGCACGAGTTTGACATTGAAGACCTCTTCATACAAGTGCGGCAGGACAAAACTTATTTATTTCTTCTTGTTTGTTTTCTTTCTTTACTGTAGGACACCGCAGATTACATCCGTCCCATTAGCTTCTCACTGCGGTTTAAGATCAACAATACAGAGAGTGGTCCAGTGTTGGATGAAGGCTGGCCGACAACTATCAAGAAATCTGTGAGTGCATCATTGACCTATTAATCACATAACATTAACGCCCTATTTTTTTCCTTCAAACATCCCGTCATCTCTCTACATTTATCGCTCCCAGATCCAGTTTTTTAAAGACTGCGGCGAGGACGACGTGTGCACCACAGACCTGGTGCTGCAGGCTCATATGGACGTCTCTGGGACAAGGTATGGATTTCAGATATTCCCCTTTTCTTAACCGCAAACAAGAGTTTGACAAGATCAGATATCCTACTCAGTTGTTACGTTTTGGCGAGTTCTCATTGTGTTATCTCTACAGACAGAAGCCCTATGTGATTCGTAGCCCCCGTAGGCGTTTGGCGGTTGAGGTGCAGCTCCAGAACAGACTGGAAAACGCCTACAACACCAGCCTGACGCTGCACTATTCACGCAACCTGCACTTCTCCAGCCTCAGCATTAGGGTAAACTCCACACAAACAGTACACTTCTATCACATGCAGCGCCTTGTGTAAACTCACCAAACATGTTTACACAGATCCACATAGACAAACCAAACAGACAATTTCTGTGACCCTCACTTTCTTTCCTTTTCACGTAGGAGGATGCCCACTTAAAGATTGAGTGTACTGCACTTGGTGCCAACAGCCACTCGTGTAACGTCAGCTATCCAGTGTTTCGCTCCCAGTCAAAAGTATGTCTGTTCCTGAGGAAGTAGCTCCACTCCCCGTCCCCACTCAGCCCACTCATACTTCACTCCCTCCATGTTGGATTGTGTCACTGCAGCAGCCTGTTCTCTCTCTTTTTGTCTGCAGGTTAACTTCATGTTGGAGTTTGAGTTCAGCTGCACATCTCTGCATAGTCGAGTGCAGATGAAGCTTAATGCTGTCAGGTAGCTCACTCACATTGGGTTTTTTGATATTGTTTGCAAATCAACAGATTAAAGGCTTTGAAAAATACTTGCCTACGTGCTTATGTAACCCCCCCCCCCCCCCCCCCTTGGTTATTTTACAGTGACAGTGTGGAGAGAGAGGATACTCTGGGAGACAACAGTGTTCAGCTGCAGAGTTTTGTTCAGTATGAGGCAGACTTGTTTGTCAGCAGGTGTGTGTGTGCAGCATGCTGTATTCAACAATCTGATATTTAAGCTATTTTCAATAAATGTTTGTATCTAAGGGGGGTTTCTTTATCATTCTTTTCTTTCTGTGCAGTGACTCTAATTTGAACCGATATGAGGTCCACCCCACTCGGACAATGTCAGAGGCTATGGGACCAGAGTTTCACACACACCTCAGGGTAAAGCCATCTCTCACGTGCACTTTAAAAAAAAATCGCAATGCATGGGTTACATTTATTGTGAAACTCCCAGTAAATAACATAAATGAGTCACCATTATCCTAAAAGGAAGATAAGGTTAAATTAGCGCATCTTTCGTTTCTCTTATAGCTGCAGAACCTCGGCTGTTACTCAGTGAGTAATATGGAGCTCAGGCTGCATCTGCCCTCTGTGGCTGCGGGAGACAGAGTCTTTATGACCGTCACGGATGTCTTCTCATACAATGTGAGTATAGCGCTGCTGTGTGACAGTTTGCGTCTCTCTGTTGGGGCATGTCTGACATATTTTTAATTGCCCTGTAGGCCACAGGGGTGAACTGCAGCGTGCTGAGTGATCTGGCCCAGCTCAAGGCCAGACAAAGAGATGTACGCGCCCTTCATCCTGAGGACATGATGCAGAATGACGTACTGGTGAGGTTCATAAGTAGCACAGCGGCTACGGAACACTGCAACATCAGCATACATGTTGACATTGTCTCTGCTTTTTCTTTCTTCTTTTTTTTGTTGGTATGTTTAGAACTGCAGCAGATCATGGTGCACTGAGGTCGTATGCCAAGTCCAGCAGCTTCAAAAAGGCCAGGCTGCCGTCATTCGCCTCAGCCGCAGAGTTAATGATGATTTCTTCAGAAAAGTGAGTCACACAACAGCACGCAGATGCTCAGTTCAGCCCAAATTCTTCTGTCCCATGACGCAAACATTTTATCACAACCTCTGTGTCTCTTCTTGTAGGCCAAATATAAGTCAGTGAGGATAATCAGTACCTACGGCCTGGAAGCTCAGGAGACTAACCTCATTACTCTGGGTACAGGAACAATCTGGGGGGAGGTAAGAACAAACTGAAGCAGGATTTCGAGTGGCAGAATTGTACTGGCCTTTACTTTCTCTTAATTTTCCTCGCTTCCTTTATTTTTCTGTAGACTGTACTGGAGGTGCTAAAGGGTCGAGCTATTCCCATCTCGCTTTGGATTCTGATTGGTAGCATCATTGGAGGTCTGCTGCTACTGGCCCTCATCATCTTCGTACTATGGAAGGTATTTTCATTTTACATTTATCCTCAGAATTTCTTAAGTAAAGTGAATGTGTTGTGGACGGAATATCAATCTCTATCCCATGTCTCGTCAGATGGGATTCTTCGCACGCAAACAAATAGCAGAGGAGGAGGAAGAGAACCATGAGGACTGAGCTCAACTTCTTGCCGTCATAACAACAGTCATTTGCCATGACGACTACCAGGAGTCCACCTCTTTTGCAAGGAACAAAGATGGACCTGAGATTGGACTTGATACACAGACCCAAAAGGGAAATCCAGGACCAAAGACAAAAATCACTAGGGTCCAACAGAAAAATGCACTACCCACTATTTCCAGGGTCGGGACACTTATGTACATAGTCTTTTTCTAATTCTAAAGAAAATCCAAAGTGTATTAAACCACAATTCTTCTATTTAATATACAGAAATCCTTATGGTTTTACATTTCAAAGAATCACTCTGTCCTATGTTTGTCTTACAGTTTGTGTTTGTTCTTTAATGAAATTAAAACAGTTAAAAAAAGAATTATCATGCTCCGTTTATTCATTTGCTATGTATGCAATTAAAATGTATGCAATTTAAAACAACCAAAATAATCCATTCAGATTTTATTCACTCCAACCTGAAACAATCCAGTCATATAAACTATAAAACATGTAATACATGACAGCACTGATGAACAAAAAGAAACGGCAAAAGTACTGTGCTCTATGCTCTCAACTTGGGGGTGTGGAAGTGGAGTTGATGTAGGACTCTAGAAGAAACATGGTTTCATCGACCTGGTTTTCTGCTGAATCCAACCTGCAAGGGACAAGAACATAAGCAAAATCAACAAATCAAAGAGGTTATTCAACAAAGTCACCTGGAAACAAAAGGTTAATGCAGTTTGTTCTTGTGCTCCTACTTGTTGATGTGAAGCCGTAACGCCTCCAGCTGTTGCTTTTCAGGAGCAGTGATCATCTCTTCCACCTCCGTCAGCTGTTCAGGCTCCGCCCCGCTGGCCTGAAGAGACGCCAGAATGGCTTCGATTCGCTGGGACTTCTCCAGCAAACGCCTGTCAGTCAAGTAGAAAAAAGCGATGAACCATATACTGTAATGTGTGACATAGTGTTTGAGCGAGACAACTTATACATTTGGTCAATTGAAGTGATGTGGCTTTTAAAGGCAGGGGAGAGACAGAAAAAAAACATGGGGTTACACTGTTATGATAAACTCACTTGCTGTCTTTGGTCTCAAACAGGCGTCTCTCTATGAGGTTGGCAACTGTCTGCACAGAGAAAAAATTCCCAGAGACAAGGCATTACTGAAGGCCCCCTAAAAAAGCATGCTATTATGAACACTCTGAAAGTTACAGTATGCTCATTGTTTTACCTTGTAGCAGTTCTGAAGAAGCATTCTTGCAGTGGGGAGTTGGTTGACGGTGTAAAGATAGAAGGTACGAGAGGGAGCGTAGTCGGGGGTCTTGGGAATTTCCTGAAGATTAAAAATATATTGGGGCTGGTCAGAGAGAATTAGTAGGTAGATTAAAGATTGAGAGCTAGAGCTGCTCCATCAAATCTGATGATTTAAATCATGTAAGTGTCCAACTAAAACTGTCAATTGCCAAATGGTCCCTTTTGTTGAATTCCCCCTACGTCAGGAAGAATCATAATTTAAGATTAGGCTACAGTGCTTTACAGTACTACTAGTTTTAAAAAAATCTTATTAACTTATTGCACATTCACAGAGTGTGCCAAATAATTCTCAAAGTAGGTTTTTGGATCAGGTTGCTGCTACTTTTTCCCCTGGCAGTCACTCTGGCATACACTAAGAAGATAATTGGCTTCAACAGTAATGGAACTTACTTTGTATAAGTCAATTCATCACAGTGATCAGATATAGCTTATTATTTATACTGACATCTAGTTATGGAAACTCTTCTCAATGTGTTTAAGTGTTTGTGAGAATAAAGGAAAAAAGTATTTTCATCAATCAAAAACCTATAGTGTGCTTTGGAAACCACTCACAATTCATCAGCCTTACTCATATTGCCCTGTTAAACAAGATTAGAGTTTAAAGTTCTGCATTGAGTAATAGTAAAGAAGCCTATAATATAAAAATTATAGTCAATAAGAACACATAAATGCAAAGAGAGATGTTATGTACCTGTAGCTGAACCAGGTTCTGTGAAAGCAGCGTGTAGAGCATGTCTTTGGCCTCTTTGGCTGGAACCATGGCAAAATCCTCCACCTGCTTCTGCTCCAGATGACGTTTCCTTAGCAACAAACGGAAGATGCGTGCGGATCGGGAGCCAAATCTGAAGACAGATTAACATGAATCACTTAATAATGAGCCGCTGGTGATAGGAAAATCGCATGTATACACAATTAAATAAGACGCACGCACACTTACCTCTCCTGCACTACGGACTCAAGTGTGGCCCGAGCCAGATTGGCCAGTGCTCGGTGCAGATCTGAGAGGTGAGTTAAGAAAAGCATCCATGCCTGGCGTTTCTTGAATTAAATTGCACATGCTCAGGACCGTTCTAAATAATTTTAAAAAGGATACTGACAACATACATGCCTCCTCCACTTTCACCAGCTTTCCCCACAAACTCCATCTAGGAAATGAAAAACACATGTAGATCTAGGAAAAAAAACCTTCACTCTTAAAATGAAATGATGTGACATGTGTCTTGCGGAGATCATACCGGGTCATCGACCAGCAGCGTGAGGTACTGATCTAAGATTGGTCTGGCGATATTGTAACTATTTGGGAGGGACCGGAATATCTCGTTGGCTGAGAGGGGTTTGGTGCAGGTAGCTGTGGGCGAGGTCGTCACCTCACTCATCCTCAGCATGGTCCTCACTATCTCACTGCTGGTCTGAGTTATCAAGAAAATAAAAAGGGATTAAGAAGGGTAATCATCTCTTACAACCAATAATAATAAAAATTTGGTAATTTGCTGTGCCAAAATCTCTTCTTGTCTGTTTTCTAAAACAAACGTAAAGATTTTGGCACAACAGTACTTTATCTTACTAGCTCAACCTAAATTCTACTTATTGAAGGAAAACAAGCCACACTTTTAAAATAACCCTTATAGGAAACATTTGAATTTCTGGGATATGCATTTATTAGCTTTCTTGTCAAAGTTGATTAGAAGATCAATACCACTCCTGTATAGCTAATATAAAACTACAGCCATTTAGCTTAGCATTAATACTGGAAACGGGGAAAACAGCTTATCTGGCTCTATCCAGAGATAACACAATTCACTTACTAGCACCTCTAAAACGCCCATATTAACACGTCATAGCTTGTTTGTTTAATATGTATAAAAGTTAAAAATTAGTTTGAACAGAGTTTGTGTATTTTCTGCCAGGTCAATTGACCTTTTGGAATCCTGTCATTAACATGCCAGGGCTCGGCAAAGAGTGGACGAGATAGAACATGAATCTGTGACTTATAAATGTGCTGGTGGGCAGATTATGTTATTATGGCACAGACCCAGGCTAACCATTTAATTGTTTTTCTAGTCAATTATACAATAAAACAGAAAGACAGAGTGTTTTCAATCATATCTAACGTTTGAAGACAATCAAATAAACGTATTTCCTCAAATTACTATTCCTTAAAGCTATATTGCGTAACTTTTTCATATAAATGAATGTTGATGTTACATTCAAGCCATTGCCAAATGAGTTGAAACAAAGTTGATTAAGCCCATCAGCTCCACAAAACTTTCGCTGTATTGCTCTGTATGGTGTTGACAAACTGGTGTCTCTCCCCCCCCCCCCCCCCGGACAAATCCCAAAAAGCGCCCTAGGACATTTCTTCAGTTGTGGATTTTACTGCTTAGAAAAAAGCTTAACGTACAGCAGAAGGTTTAAAATCAATTATCACTGAAGTTATTCATGTAGATGCACAGAAAATGGTTGTTGTAATTATTCAGAATTCCTCATGGGGGCAAAATAAGTTACACACTTTGGCTTTAAATAACCTGTGTAAACCTGACCTGGTCCAGTTTGTTAGCTACAGCACTGATGATGGCCTGGTCTCTGAAGTGGAGATGGAACCTCTCAAAATTCACCTGCCAGTAAATCCCCTCATCACCATGTTTCTGAGCAGAAGAGACGGGAGACAGACGCAGAGATAGAGAGACGGAAGATCACACAAAAGATAAGCAGTACATTTTATGTAGGGTACAGGGAAATTAAGAGGTAATTGGGAATTTTGAATGGTCAGCAAATGTGTAAAAAGTATAACTAACTACTCACATCCGAGTCCATTTTAGCCCTCTTTGCATTTCTTTGCTCTTCTCCATCCTCACTGGAAAGTTGGCGTTTGCCTCGCCCGATGAGTGTCAGGTGAGGCACCCTGTAACAGTCGGGGAAGCTCTCTGCGGTGGGCGGAGCGGTTTTAACAGGGGCAGCAGGAGTACCAGGGATTGCAGGGGTAGCTGGAGTAGCACTCGCTGTTGTTCCTGCTGCCACCATTGGAGGGCAGCGCTGAAGAAAATGGGTCTCCACCAGTTTGGCGAAGGCATTAGACACTTCACTGTATTCCATACTGCGACCCTCTAGAACAGCGGCCAAAAAAACAAAGAGAAAAATTTGCTGTTGTAGTTTGAATTTTGGAAAATGTTTGCTTGTCCTGCCTGGTTTCCACTAAGGCTCCCTCTCCCCCTTCTACCAATTTAGGAATTTCCAAATCAAGGCTACTAACAACAAGATACTGACCCTCCATGTTCTGCGTTAGACGGTCGGCCACGGTCTTCACCGTGCTGCTCATGGTCATATCCCCTCTCTGTAGTAACTCCTCTATGATTAGTTCTCCAGTGTCACCGTACAGGGTTTTGGCAGTGTATATGTAGCGTGGGTATCGCAGGATTCTCAGAATTTGTTCGCAGCTGGTCCGATACTCTGTGGGGCTACCAGGTCCTTTACGGCCTGCGCTGAACAAACAGGCCCCATGCTGCATGAGCACACATATGGACTTCTTTACCTAAAGGGAGACAGAAAAGGGGAGGGAAGAGGCATTTGTATATTTTACTAATGTGTGAGCATCTATCCTGCTATCACTTATTCCTCTTATTAGCCCATCTAACAGCAGTGTTTATAGTGTAATAAAAAAAATCTGTACAGCAGAATCTGACATTCATCTTCATTGCACTTCTGCAATGAAACATTGCTGCAATTACAGCTGCAGCTATATATGTCAATGTAATCAGGGTTCTGGAGCAGAAATCTACGGACCTGTCATGTAAAGGGATACCAGTTTTTGCATTTTAACAGTTGAATGACTGTACTAAGTGTTGTAATAATCATTGTTGTATAAATGCCCTGCATATTACGGCAACAAAAGCTTGACCGTCCACCAATGTAACACAAACAAAGGTTAGACTTTCAGTATATACTGTGTATGGTGTAATCATGTTTCCATGTTGTTGTGAAGTAAAAGCAGTGAGTGTAGGAGTTGTACCAGGTCTAGGGACATGCCGGTCTCGTTAACAATGGTTCTTAAATTCTGCACTCCCCCTCTGAGTAAGTGTGTTCCCACTTTCGCCACCACCTCTCCAAAGTGCTCCCGCAGTAGGAGGCCACACAGACGCACTTCCTGGGCAGTCATCTGCACAGACAAACACACAGGATCACAGATGAAGAGAGGTTAAGATAGTTTTCCCAAAAACCTACATTTAGCACCCTTATCAAAACAACAATCAATTAACACCTTCTGTGTGCTTTAAACGTACAGTAAACACTGTAGGATTAGCTTGACCAACCTTGAAGAAATAAGACAGTTTTACAGGGGAATACATGTATTTTACATTAGTGTGAAATGCATTAAGTATGCTTCTATTGCACAGAACATTTGCATTTTCTTTTGATAGTTGCTACCATAAAATGAGGGAATATCTTTTGGAGCCATAGGTTTTTAAAACCCAGTGCAGAGGTGTTACTAATAATAATAATAATTGATTGCTGTGTGGTGTATTCAAGTGTCCCAGTGAGCCGTAGTGATCTTGCATGAGTTGAAACAATATCAGGACCCTGAAACTAAAGCTGCTAAAGATGGAAATTGTCATTAATGCAGTATATTATAATAGCAACACACAGACTTATAATAATGTTATTTAGAATACCTGTGCCTTACTGGAAGGTAGAGTTTCATAAAACACCCACAACCTAAGGAACTTGAATGGAACTGTCCATTGTAAGATGCTAGATGTAGGTTGAAGTTATCAACATTACAGATTTTAATTAAGCCTATTGATTACTATTTACATGTTCTTTATTTAGAGTATGCATGAAGAGCATTTCCAAAATGCTGATTGATACTGTACAGAAACATCTACTTAACAACGTGTTTGGCTAATTGTCAGAGCTTGTCATATACACTGACATAGACACCAAACACACACACAGTGACCAATTTCAAAAGTATACTATATAGTTTGAGGAGTTCATAAAAATAAAGACAGTAAGTAACTGTGACAAGTCTACAAGTGCTCGTCAAATAAACGTAGCGTGCTGCGTTTTCACCTGAACATTAAATCTCTACGTCTACTACTTCACTATTTTTCATCCACAAACCTCTCCGACGGACAATTTTATTGACAGACTCGATCCTTGCTTTGGTGCATCCCACACAAAGTTGACGACCAAAACTATAGACTGTTAGGACCAAACCGTAGATAGTATATGAAAAAAAAACACATGCGGCTTCTTGTTGTCAACACATAAACACTTCCGGCGTTTGGGCTTTGCCCGTCGGTGTCGCGGTGCATGCCGGGCTGCAGTCTTCAGTCAGTGGAGGACCGACGTCAGTGTTTGTGCGGGTCTGGGGAAGATGGCGGAGGCTGCGGCTGTTCCACCGCATCGGTTTTTCTGTCACTGCTGTAAGGGAGAAGTGAACCCCAAACTCCCGGTAAGGCCGAGGCTTTTCTTTCCTAATCCGTCGTACTCTCTTGTATAAAATGTGCCGCTGACATGTCAGCATTTGTCCACATTACCGTTTGTTTCGCCACAGCTAAACACTTAGCTCGCCTGTTAGCAGTTAGCGGCGTTTGTTGTTTTTAACTCGCTAAATAAACTCGCGATACCCGCAAATGTCTCCTGGGTAAATTAGGCATCAAAAGAAAACCTCGACAGTTTTATAGGCTTGCATGTTAAATCCAGTTTTGTTAAACCACTGTGTTTGTACGTCTCGCTTTGACGCTTTGCCCCAAACAACAAACAGCTGAGAGAAGGGGTCTCTGTTATTATCTAGCTATTTAATTGTATGTAGTGTAAACACTTGCCTCGTCGAATGGTATGGGGAAATGTTCGTTTTCAGTTTTTGCTTCTGATAAAAACACTCCTTGTCAGGACGAGTCGGGGAATTTTCGGGATCCTAAACATTTCGTTTTTAGTTTCAGTTTCAAAGTCAAAGGGTAGAGTACGCGGACCTGTCCCACATCACGCCAGACCTTTACTGACCTCAGTCTGTAATACAACATATTTTATACATCATAGACAGCTGTAAGGGTTCCCTGTTTACACCCAGTTAGCCAGTTTATTAGGGAACACCTAGTAAAACGTAATCCAGTCCAACATCACAGCCCAGTAGTTAATCCCAGGTCCATAAAGGTTATAATGGCTTTGTTGAAACTGCTTTGTAAAGTTGTTAATTCAACGTATTGGTAATTTTGGAAGCTGTTTGTAGAGCATGTGATTTATATTGCCTTGAAATGACCAGAGCTGAAATAATAAGTTGATTGACAGATAATTAATCGTAGCTACTAATTTTGATAAACAACTAACTGTGTAAATTAAATTTTTCTTGTTTCAGCATCTGAAATATGAAGTATTCCTTGTTGTCCATACTTTTAAATGATAGTAAATCAAACCAAAACATGGTTAACCTAAAATGAAAGTAAGCATTGTTGCAATAATGGTAAGAGGTTTTATATTTAGTCGTTTTTTTGATATATCAGGTGGACAAAGTATTTATTGTCGATGTGACAAGCAGTCGTTGTGTCAGTAAGTCAGTCTACTTGATGATTATCGCCAGCTGAATCCCTATTTTTATTGTATGGTTGAGGGTAATTCCAGCCTGACCTGTCACTCACTCTAAATTGGCCTGCTTGTCTGTCTCAGACACAGTCAATCCTGTGGTATGTCTTCTTCACTGATTCCAACTGATTGAAACACCCGCACTCATCATCGTACATGCATATCCCAATCTCCCAGTCATGTGTCATTTATACCACAGACATGATAACCTTTTTATAAGGAAACGGAACACAACTCACTTAAAAAGTTTTTTCTTACTGCAGGTTTTTTCTACCAATTCTTACTATGACCCTGGTGTGGTATTATTGACATGTTAGTTAGAACATGCTATTCATTGTATTGTAATATTCAAGGAACTCCAAATTTGATATAAGTAAATAAAAAGAGGATCTTTTTGTGACTAACCTTGTTCATTAAATGTTAGAAAATAATCAGTTCTGATCTGTCATTGGCCCAATCTGTATTCCCAACTGCAATCCTCTGTCCATGGTTGAGAAACCCTTGCTTTCCCTGTGGGGACAACATATGAGCCAGCTATATTAAACTGGCAATAGTGTCTTCCTCATTCTGCTATACTGATTTCTAAAACACTGCACACAATAGGTGTGGTCGGCAGACCAGCTATACCTCCTGGGCTACATTCATACAGCACTGGCCGACACATCTAAATGATATCATCCTTGCAAAGACAAATTCTTGCTTTTGTGACCAAGCCAGTCAGCTTCATTTCTGTAATGTTTTTGTGATTCCCTTCAAGTGCTATGTGATGGAATATAAAATAATA
This sequence comes from Ammodytes marinus, assembly GCF_949987685.1. Lineage (NCBI taxonomy): Eukaryota > Metazoa > Chordata > Actinopteri > Uranoscopiformes > Ammodytidae > Ammodytes > Ammodytes marinus. The sequence goes on along the minus strand of NC_137217.1, from coordinate 20,333,527 downwards.
CTGTTGCGATTATAATACAACAGTACATATAGTATGATTACTCATGTTGTTCAATGCAATTAACATATTTTTTTATGCTTTACATTAGACAAAAATTTTTTAAATGTGTATTATTTTTGGATACATATTACAATTCGAAGATATCACCACTACTAAATTAGAGCTGAAAGAATTGGTCCATCAGCTTATCAACGATGGCCAGCAAATGAAACTGCGGAAACATTATTGATCCTTTTTTAACAGGATACCAAACTTTTTTTTCTTCCTGCTTTTCCTTTGTTGTTAGAAATATTAATGACCATTTGTCCAAACATGTGTGACTCTTTCCAGGAGTACATCTGTCCAAGATGTGATTCTGGGTTCATAGAAGAAGTAACAGAAGACTCCAGGTAAGAGACACTTCCGTTGTTCTATCATCTACCTCCTGTCTCCACACAACATGAGCCGGTATCAGTGTTAACCTGGAACAAACATGTTTTTTCTCCACAAGTTGCACTGTAGCGTGAAGGCTCACTATGCAGTTTTGTCCCAGGCTTTCACTGAACCTGAACACGTGTATAACTCTTCAGTGACTGTTGCTGATAATGTGGCTTTTGTCCCCTTGTGCGCTGTTTCCCTCAGTCTCCTAGAGGGTGGCGGTAACGGGATAGATGATACAGCCACACAGTTTGCAGAGGTATGAGCTGCTCTGAGAGACTTGGGGAAGAATAGAGTGGGGGGCAAGCATTTGATGTGTTTTGATTAACTTGTGTTGTCTTCTCTCTCTCTGTCTGTCTTCCCCGTGTCCTATTTTAATTTGCTTCTTTCCTGTCGTCATAACCTTCATTTTCTTTGTCGGTAAAATCCCTTTTCCAACATGGCTGTAGCTATGGCACCTGTTGTTACTGGAGCGGCCGTGGACCACAGACCCAGACACACCCGACTCAGAACCTCGGCTCCCTGGAGGACGCTTGGGGAGTCTCAGCGACCTAGGTGGCTTGGGAGGGGGACCAATCGGGGGCTCAGTCCCTGCAGGCCTAGGGGGACCTATGGGGGGTCTATTAGGAGCCGGGGACCACTGGGGACCGGGGCGCCCCCCTCGGCTGCACAGCCAGAGGAGATACCGCTCCAGAGGCAGCAGTAGGCCGGACCGCTCGCCCGCTGTGGAAGGGTGAGTGATGACCAATGAAGCCTTCCACGTATTCTGTCTCCCTTTTACTAGCCTCTCTCCTCCGCTTTACATACTACCACTTATAGTAATGACTGTGCTATTTATGCTGTTCCTATTTTTTGGCGATGGCATAAAGTGTTTTTTTTTTTTTATCTCTGTGTCGCAGGATTGTACAACAGTTTCTTGCCGGCCTGTTTGCCAACTCTGGAGTCCCTGGCTCACCTCCCCTCTCATGGTAAGATGACAGTACAGTTAGTGTCATATAGGGCTGCACAAAATATTGAAAATGTATTGTTATTGAGATATCAACATTTTAGGTATATGTATAGCAACGACTGCCTGAACTGTAATTATTCTATGTGCTATGCATTCACGCTCTGCATATCAGAGGCCAATCAGATTAAAACTACCAGAACATGTTGAACTGGTGCCCACCAAGGAAGCAAACTATAAGGTGTGAACACTGCCTTACTGTCTGGGGCCTATGTTGGCGGTGAACTCAAAGAAAAAAGTCTTAACACAATATCTTGCAGCCCTAGCGTTCCAGTGCAAGTGCTATATCTTATCAACTTGTGTCTGTGTCTCTCTCAGGACGGGGATGCTGCACTCTAACCCAGGGGATTACGCCTGGGGACAGGGCGGTTTAGACGCTGTGATAACACAGGTAAACCAACATCAACTTCCCTCCAACTTCATAACACTGTCACCTTTTTAATGTCTCTGCAGCTCTGACTATGGGTTTGTCTATGTATGTGTAGTTACTAGGTCAGTTGGAGAACACCGGACCTCCTCCAGCAGAGAAAGAGAAGATCTCTTCTCTCCCAACTGTCAATATTTCTCAGGAACAAGCAGGTCAGTAAGCCTTCCTTTCACATTTGTCTCACACTTAATCTCACTTTGTAATGTTTTCTCCTTTCAGGTCCCTAAAGTAAAAAATGCAATATTGCTCATAGGGCATGGCTTGCGTTGTCACTCTGATCCTGTGTATAGTGTGTTTAGACTACTGTATATGCTAAGTACACACCGTGTAAGGGACCAGCTGTTTATGGATTCTAATTATGCAACTTGTGTGTAAAAGCATGTTCTTAGTAACTATGCTTATAGTGATTTACGTCAAGTTGCACCATTCAAACATGTCCTACAGATATGGGCCTGTGGTGTAGTGGTTAGAGCGTCCCCATAAGAGGCTCCGTCCTCATCGAAGCAGGCGCGTTTTGAATCCGACCTGTGGTCGATTCTCTACATTTCTTCCTCTTTTTGACACATTTAAACTCTGTCTCTCCAAATCTGTCAAATAAAGCGAAAAACGGCAAAAAAAATATATATAAAAAAATTGATAAAATGCCAATAATCGGCCTATCTTTAGTTCTTATATAATAGGACTCATATAGTTATATCACATCCTTAATAATGTGCCAGTACATGTACATGCTTATATGTTAAGAGGTATTCAAGCACTTGGATACAGCCTGGAAAGACACTTTTGTTTATATGTTGTAGCTTCTGCTGCTTGCCAAGAGAAGCCACTAAAACTGTGTCTGTGTGGGACGAAAGGACCATTAGCCTTGAGAGTATCAACAGTTTGTTCCATAAATTACTTTAAGATGACGTATTTTCCCACTTGCTTCCTCCGAGTGCTCTTTTGGATCCGTTCTTCTTGACTTCCTCTTCTGTGTGTGCGGTCTCAGCTGTAACTGTGTGGTTAGTTATGCAGCCCAGCTTTTGGAGGGTTGCTGATCTTGTGGATGAATTATAATACATATAGATTTTTCATTCCCTTATTTTTGTTGTTTCAATATTTTGCATGATTAATAAAAATCATGCTTGGTACAGTAAAAATAGTTTTTCTAGCATGCTGAGGATCTCTTGTGCATAATGGTTTAGGTACCAATGATCCAATGCATGTCCCCGACAAGTGTAGCATGTATTTAACAAATTCTGATAAACACTAGTAAACACAATGACGTTGATAGCGACTGAATAGTAATAACACATTTCTATCCGCCCTCCTATAGACTGCTGTATGGAATGTCCGGTGTGCAAAGAGGACTTCGCAGTGGGAGAGCCAGTCAGACAGCTACCCTGTAACCACTTCTTTCATTCAGACTGTATAGTACCATGGCTGGAAATGGTGAGTCACAACAAATAAAGGTCAGATAAATTCATGAAATAGATTCTTAATGTTAAACTGTATATGAGATACCCTTACAGCACTCATGTCGGTATTAAGACTTTGGCTTCTTTGGTAAGCAACATAGAAACATCAGGGCAATTTTAAAGGATAAGGCTGGGGATAATCTACATTTTAGTTCTGGTCAAAACCGACATTAAATTATTCCAACATTTGTGACACTTGAAGACATAAACTCATTTGAAATATGTAATGTAGTCTGTGGTAAGCAGGGAAATTACGGTAGTTTACCCATTGTGAATTCCAACAGTCATTTAACATTATAACGTATAGCTGCTCGAATAGACCGATGGTGGCATTCAAAATTTGAAGACCGGCCTGAGCATCATTTAAAACAAGGAGTCCACTTCAATGTTATCTATATTCTGTTTTCTGTTGTCCAAACAGCATGACACATGTCCAGTGTGTAGGAAGAGTTTGAATGGAGAGGACAGCAGCAGCCAGCCCCCATCAGAGTCCCCCTCCCTGTCCATGGACCCCCGCACACAAGAGAGATGGTCCTTCTGAGACACCCATCCCCGTCTCATCCCTCAGTTCTTCTCTCCCCCACCAATCCCAACAAAACGCCCAGAAGACACACTGCTTCTCACTTTCCTTCTGTTGCAGTCATAATCATCTCATTCTGACATTTTTTTTTGTATTTTTGTTTTCTATTTTTAATGCCTTTCACCTCAACCATGTATGCAGATACCCGTACAGTCTTAACAGTCACTTGAGGTCTGCTAGGTCTCTTTCTTTTCTTTTTTTTTGCCTAATGACCAACCAGCCTAGATTGATGATGATCAAGCCCGTTTTCACCTACTCATGCAACCTCCTTTTTTCCATCTTCCTTGAAATGAACTGCTGCAATACACTATTGTGAGGAAACGCCAGACTTTATATCACACACCATGCCCTCTTTGATCATCGGAGAAAGAATTAGCTAATTCCTGCAACTGAGCCCTGTACGGCATATTGGAATACTGCAGGGGTTACGTTCACTCTTGGTTTATACAAGGACTGGACCTGAAGATATGGACACCTTGAGCCCTGCAATAAATGTTCTGTTTGGAAAGGGTATAATGATAAATTTTTGTTGAGGTTGTGTCACGAAGATGTTGAAGAGTGAATTTGTGACACAGGTAGTTGCCATTGTTTGGCCACAAATGAAAGCTGTGACATCGAATGAAAGCAAAGGGATTCCTTTCCACCTTTCAGGAAAATAAATTTACTTCATACCAGTAAGGGAATGAAATTCAAAAACACTTATCTAATGCTAGATGTATACATACTCCTCCTGGTGTATATATTATTAACAGATGGCATCCCTCTTGTCATTTTATGTCTCTTGTTTCACATTTTTATCACTTCTTGTTCTGTTGTAAATACTTTTAGACCAACAATTTGTTTGCAAAGAAAAAAACATTGAGAATGGAGACACAAATGTGAAATACTTGTTATCAAACTGTATATTATATATATGAAAAAATGTCTATGATGTATTAATAAATTGACAAAAAAAACTGTCAGTTTAAATGTCATTGTTCACAACCTCCAATGTAAAACAGGTGTCATTTTATATCCTCTGAAACCATATAAATACTTAAAACATTAGATTTGACATTGAATATCTTGAAAAAATGTTTGCTTTATTTAAAAAGATTAAATAAACAGCAGTCATTACAAATTCTGTACATTACTTATACAATTTCTTGAGATGCAAAATGGTGAGAACACTTTAAGCATATTATTAGCAGCGAATCAAGGCACCAGTTAATGCTTCATTACAGTTTGTTCTGGTAAATTGATACATTCATTATCTTCAGGCAACATTCCTGATCAGATCCGATGCATAAAAATAAGCAATTTAGGACTTTGAATAAGAATCAAATCAGTCAGGGTTATTCTTGTTTCCCCGAGGTTAAAAACAATCCCAACTGCTTGGTGATGAGAAGATTCTGATGTGAAAAGCTTTGTGGCATATTGAGATGCGCATGTAAGTAGTTGTAATGAGGTTCAACTTTTTTTTTGTGCACTTTTATTAAATCATTGTGAGTTCCAAGCAAGTGTGAGCAATGAATGGGCCGGAGCAGTGGAGGTGATGTAGCCCACGGTGGGATCCCACACTTCGAACTTGATCACTGACGATGACCTACAAAACACAAACACACCAGTTCAGAAAACAAGTCATTCCCTGTCATTTGCACAAAAAAAAAGAAAAGGAAAAAACCTGTTGAGAATGATGAGCACTGCAGATCCATCTGGTCTGATGAAGGCAGAGTATTCCAGGTTGGTTTCCTGACTGGCAGATACACCCACCCTCTGAGACCCCTCCAACAGGAACTTACTGTAAGAAGGTGATTTTTTTATTGACTTCATTAGTATATTATAGTAATAATGTCCTGGATAAATGCCATTCAGTGTGAACGGAGATCATGCGACACTCAGTTTGTTTACCTGAAGTGGGCCATGCTATAGAACGATGGCTGCTTGTAGAATACATCTTGCTGTGCGTCCACTATAACAGGGCTGTCTACAAAGTTTTTAACCCAGTTTGGTCCGCCGGTCTGGTCCAGCGCAAGGTTCCAGTCTGTCCAACCCTCCACATAATGATTCAAGTCCTGCCGTTGAGAAAAACATATCCACAGTTAGGCATCTTTAGTCTGTGCTTTGCAACTTTGTAGTAAGATGTGTTGCTTTCCAATATACAAGAAGCCTTTGGACTGGTGGCTGTCTGTTTTATTTAAACGTCATAATACATTAACATAAACAGATGACTCACAAGATGTCTCAAGTATTGAACGCACCCATGCAAAATGGATTGAACGGAGGGAGTCCAATTTCCTTTGAGAGACAATGTAAACAGAAGAAACAAAACACCAGTACCAGCATGCTTTGAATGACCTGCAGGCAGTTCCTGAAGAGTTTGTGCAGCCGAGTGCAACCTGTAAACGGGCAACTGCAGCATCGAGGGAGATAATTCAACCTTAAGCAGCCGCTTACATTCTGCCACAGCTCACATCTGTTACAGTGGATGTGACTGAACAGGCTTTTTTTTCTCCACAAAAACAAACTGAAAAAAATACATGACAATTTAGGGCTAACCGTCAATTAGCAATCCAACATCCAGCAGAGATAAAAATCAAATTGAACAAAAAAAATTATTTTATTATTATTATTATTAAGGTATTATATAAAATTATGTTATTTTATATAATACCTTAAAAGAAAATGTGTGTCCATGGTATAGGGCAGTCAAAAGTATTCTCAATTTTTTTTTTTTAAGGTGCTATATGGAATAATTTAAAAAAAAATTAGCCTAAATAAAAAATGTTAATACATTTGGTTTAACTTAATACCTTTGGTGTGACTAAACAGGCTTTACTCTCATGCAGAACTCTTGGGGATCTTACCTGTATGATGTCATGAGCGTACTGTTCGGCCCTGTCCCAGCTACCCAGCTTCACCCCTCTGTCTAGTGAGTTCCAGCCGGAGCACGCCTCTGTGGCAAACAGGTAATACTCTGGGTAGAGATGATGTGTGACTCCCAGGCTGATCTCAGCTGGCACCAGACCGTCCATGTACCAGTGAACTGCCACGCCATGAATGTACCTTCCAGCATGAATATCACTTAAGACCTAAAGGGTCAAGGGCGAAAAAAAAAGAACTAAGTTATAAGTGAGTTTGTTTCCATATAAAATGCTCGCTAAAGGAGACACCAATGTCGTTTTGTTATGGTTATCTACAGGAAGTGTAAAGTCTTCAAAACATTTAATATAGTTTACTCATAGACAATCATGTTTGATATTAAACTATGAAATATAAGTGTTATCGGTGCGACAGTGGGATTGTCCTACCGGAAGCTGTTAAATCATCACTATCTGACCAACAGCAAACACAGTCTGTCAATTTAAAAAAAAAGTTTAAATAATTAAACATTTTAATTAGTTAAGCCATCCATCCATTTCATGCCGCTCATCTGGGTCCAGGTCACATTGTTATAATTGATTATATCATTATGAATTATTGCTTTATGCAGCTAGGAAGTACTGAAAAAAACTAAACTAACACACAAAACAAATGCCTTCCTTCAGGTTTATTCATCTCTAAAATATTGGTAGTTTTAAACCCTTTCCTCCTGGGAACAATTTGGAGCCAAGAGAATGTGAGACTAAAAAAAGAAAAAAGCCTTTATTCTGCAGCTGCCTGGCCACAGAGTTAATGGTAGCTACCACTTACACTTACTGTAGCCTTCCCCAAGCATCTAAACCCTTTTCAGTCTAACTTATGTTGTCTTTATTGTATTGATTTGAACTTGTTTTATATATTATAATCTTAAGTTATCATGTTCATATTTAAATATTGATTTAGCTATTTTCTTTTCTTCGTACAGATTTATTTTGAAATACCAGATTGAAGCTATAACAAAAAGGTATAACAAAGTTTACCTCGACCTTTTCCCCATCCTTGGACTCACCACTTTAGCCCAGTAAGGCAGCAGCAGGCGGTTGTCATCCAGGATGAGGATGTGTGTTTGTGGCTGTGACGAAGCGTGCAGGGCAGGGCCAAGGTCCAGAGCCACCCAGTCCCTCTGCTCCTCAGGAGTGAAGCCCAGAGCCTGGAAACTGTGGTGAAACAAAGATACTTTCTCAGTCTGCTGGGAAATGTATTAGCTATGATGACCAGGGTTAACACTATGTAATAGATTTGTGAGGGAGACCTGTAGTTTGTCATCTGTCCTGCAGAGGGCTCATTCCCTGTCGTCAATGCCCAGAAAGTCAAGTTGTATTTAGCATACTCCTCAAGGAACCTGAGACGAAAAAATAAAAAAAAGCAAACGCCGGAATAAGTTTCCCTTGAGGAAAAAGCATTTTTAGCATGTAATGTCTCATTCAGGTGAAGCTCCACACGTCACCTGATATAGTACTGAGCCCAGGTTTTATGCTCTTTGCCCCCAGGTTGGCCCTTCAGGGAACCCTTTCCTATGAGTGCACCGTTGGTTTTCATCCAGGCGGGGGCGCTCCAGGCACTGGCCAGCAGAGACAGGGGGTGAGGAGACAAGGCCTGAGCACGCTGCAGGAGAGGGATCTGAGAAGAAGAGTAGGAGGAGGATTAGAGGGAGGCCGAGATAAACATAAGTCTGTCCCTGCGTTCCAATACCCATACTTTCTGCTATTAAGTATGGTAGAAAAAAAGATTAAGGATGTCCCAATTCCTCTGGTTAGATTTAGTAGGTTTAAAAATACCCAAACGTCTACTACATCCGGATGATATTTTTAGTGCTGAAAACAGCATGCGATTTGGGCGATTCTGACCCACAATCCAGGGCGCACCGGAAGTGGCGTCACATGGACAAGCCTCCATATGGAAACGACCGGGGATGCGACGGATAAAAAAGCAAGAGGCAAGATAAAGGCGCAATTTTATGATTAAATTAGTAAAAGTATGTCCCAATTGTATGCCTACTTCAAGCGAACTAGATTATTTTCATGGTCAGATGTAGTCGCTAGAATAGAAAAAATAAAGAGTATGATCTGGAACGCAGGGCCTGTGAGCCTAGAAGGAAGAAGAAGAAGACTAGAGAGACCTTCATGTTGATGTCCTCAGGAGCCAGTGTGAAATTGACAAGATTGTAGTCTCCAGGTGTGTCAGCGTACGTGTACTGACGGGTGGAGAAGTCACAGCTGGCCATGGGCACACGCACAACGCTGTAGCCGATACCTGCAAGAGACGCAGCATCAGTGAGCAACAAAAGCTTGCCTGATAATCCAAAGTTATCATTAAGCAACTTTAAAGAAAATATGTTGATCATGTACGTTGGAACCCTCTACATTCAAATCCCTCAAACCCATGGGTTAAAACCTTTGAGCATCATTAGAAAGAGGATATGATGGTGAGTCTGTGATTGTATCTGGGTTTAAATCTGTAGGTGGGGACTGGGGAGATCACCAACTAACCTGCACAAGGAGACACTTCTAACATGATGTAAAGCATTAACCATGATTTATGCCATGGTAAATGTTTCACTGTGATGAAATGGTGGGTTAGTAGCTTAGTGAAAAACACTGGTTGCCATGTGTTTTCTGCATGACGAATAAGCAAACAAGGATGAAAAATGTACCATCTTGTTATTCCTGGGATTTGTGGTCACATTATTCTCCTCTGATGTATTATCCGCACAACTGCACGGAAAGTAGGACAACTTCTTTTGATGGTGGCAACTGGTGGCTACTTGTAGTGTATACCTTCAGGGGCAAAATACTGTCGTAGCAGCTGGTCCTGTGCCGCAGCAGACAAGGAGAGGATGTTTATGGCTGCTGCGTCGGTCATGGCTCCACCGAACCCCCTGATCTTCTGGTACTTCTGGTAGGGAACAATGGTCAACCTGAGAGAGCCTGAAAGAGGCACAGGAAGAAATTCTCTGAACTTGCTCCTACACCAGACACCTCTGTAAACAATATAGTAAAAAAAGATGAAGTCCTCATTACTCACCTACTACGGTGCTGTTTACCTGGACTTGACCCCGGCCTGCATGCAGTCTGCTGCCTGCCATGCTGCTCAGGTAGGAGGAGAACTGGCCCAGTGGAGGCAAGGTGACCGACCCAACACTGTCACAGTAAGTCGAGTTACACACACACACCACAGAGTCGTGTCCAAAGTTTCTGGCAACACATGTATTGCTTCCTAGGAGGGTGGAGAAGTCATTAACACAAGATTCCGTCTGACATTTGCATCTAAAAACTTACTTTTTTGAGGTTTGTCGTGTTACCTGTAGGGAGGGTCACACCTGATGTGAGGAAACCGTGGATCCAAAGTAACAATGCTGGCAACAATAACGCCATTTTATCTAGGATTAAAGCATATCCCAATCAGGCCACAGATTTGCTTAGTTCCACTTTGAGAAGGCACGTTTTAATCCAGTGTCAGGCAGCACTTTAAACGAAAAAAGGTTACCAACAACGACCCCACTCCTTTCATTTAGCTGACACACACATTGTATTGTCATGTCATTCAAAGCACATCAAAGAAGTTCGTCTCACCTCAGAGGATCCACACAAAAACTGTTACATGTCCTGAACATGGACCTATTAGGTCCTGAAGGTTCATTCATATACAAACGACCGTCACCTTAACTTCTTCCAATCTGCTTTAAGAGCTACTTTTGATTTGGCGATCGACTCAAACAGTGCCAGTCATGTGACTTATTTTGAACTATCACGTGAACAACCCGAAACAACTATGCAGTACTCTGACCCACAGCCATATGGCGCTGTACCACAAACAAGGATACAAAATAAAGGAATGACCTCATGTTTGCTCATAGGCCTGTTTCAGGTAGCAGGGTTTACAAACGCTGAGTTTAATCCTGCGTTCTGAGTTGGTCAACTCAGAGATGAGCAACTCTGGGTTATCGGTTTCAGAAAAGTGGATCAGCGTTGGGTCAATCCACGAGCATGTTCACTCTGGGTTGAGCGCGTGCATAAAAGCCATCGTCAATCGATCGGTGATATCATGATTCACCATGGAAACAGGAGAAACAATGCTTGATCCTGCCACTTATCCACTTTTTAAAAAAAAAGTATTTGACACAAATAAACAGTGGGTCTATTCATAAAACATGCTTTCCAGAGTTTTTAAATAGGACTGGGTTTTTTATATGTTACGCTTAAATACTAGTGTAAAGTGTAAACTACTTGCAATGAAAATATTGCATGTTAAAATAAATTCAAAAAATCCTTGCAGTGGACTGACCTCACTGTGGATTTTCATAAAAGACAAAATACACTTTTTTTTGTACATAATTCAAAATTTTATTATCAAAGTAACACACATGCATAATAATTTACAGAGAGACATAATTTAGACATGGACATGTGTATGTTTATGCATTTTGTGTGTATGTGTGAGATTTAAGTCTTTTTGCAACCTCATAGGAAGGCAGAAAGTCTGTCCAGCATTGATGGATTTCTGTTGCTCAAAAAGACTAGCTCCTTCTTTCCTTCCTCTGTTTTACCTGATGAAAAGGGGGAAACAAAACGTTACTTATAGCAGCATCAATAAAAGCTTTTAACAAAGCAAAGCATCCTCAGTCTCATCACTTACTCTGCGGATGCTGCAGCCATTGGCGGTCCATGTAATACATGTAACAGCTCTCAAACTCCTTCTCGCTGTAGTTGGGCACTGACACCGGGATGAACGGGTCCATGTTGTCAAACCCCCTCTGATGATCAAAACAGAGACACCAAGTCAACACGCTGGACTTCCAACGTTTCTTTATAAAGCAAGTCAATTAAATATCACAAAATTGATTAACATTTAGATGCATTAATAAATTAATATACAGGCATTCATATGATCAAATATAATGCATCTCAGGACCTGTTACAATGGTCAAACGTGTATAGATATTAATGTTTACGTAATCTAAATACACAGAGGGGGCAACTCATACATAACAATGCACATTTGTTATATGGATCAACCTATTCTATTAAAAGGGCAAGTTGAAGTCAAGTCCATGGGGTCAGTGGTGAAGAACAGAAGTGATTAATATTATGCAATTATAAACTCAACATTTTTTGATTAGGTGAGACGATAATGTTTTATGACCCTACTTTTACAGTTTCAATCATTATCCAGCATTAATGGAAAAGGTGGGTGACAATGAATACATACAAACACAATAAATAATATCGAAGGCCTATTGCTCATAAAAGAGAAAAAGTTGACATCTCAAGACTAATCTGGTGTCAGAGCTCAAGGGCAACTGGTACACATTGTGAATTAAAATAAAATGAGCGCTGACCTCTCCCAGCAGCTCTTGAGGCAGGTAGGCAGATTTTGGCGTGTAGAGAGAGCCCGTCTGGGAAAGAGTGGTGATGATGGCACCTCCAGCCTGAGTTAAAGAGAGTGGAGGTTAAATGTGCACAAAGTAACTTTAGGTGTGTCAAATAAGTTAACATTTTCTAAGGTATATTCTCATAACCAAATAAACAATCTTTCCTCAAAGGTAAATTGGAGCATTGGAACACTGTCTGAAGTAGGGGTGTGAACGTTTACAAAAATGCCTAACCGTGTACACGACAATTTTTTTTTCGTGTACACGGTTAACCGTGACGTCATTGTCCTCGTGCCCCCGCCGTCTTGTAGGCGCGCGCGCGCACACACACACACACACACACACACACATACGCGTTCGTTCGCCTGTAAACACACAATTGACATGAACTACGCTCGTTTACACACCTCTTATAATAGGTCCATGGTACACACACACACACACACACACACACACACACGTTCGCCGTCATAATAGCGCTTCATTCATTTCCTGATTATCGCTTTCTACATGTCCACGTTAAATGCATGTTGAACAGGTGTTAGAAAGTTCGGGCTACTTACGAGCGTAGTTCACGTCAACCGGGTAACTTTAATCTTTAGGTTATCTTTCATCACTCTTCCGTGGCTGTGAGTCGAGCACCAGCACAGCGACTCCCCGAGTGTGTGTGTGTGTGTGCCGATACACACACTCACTCACACACACTCGCCGAGGGACAGACAGATTCTCGGCAGACTAGCTTTTATCCTCCCCAATTAGTTTATTAGTGATGTAAAATCAATAAACGCGTGTCTCCAGAACATATTTAAAAACTTTGAAATTTGAAAAAAAAAAAAACGGTTTTCGTTTATTGATTTTTCCTAAACGGTTATGATTTACTAAACGGTTACACGTGTACACGTGTACACGTGCACACCCCTAGTCTGAAGTAAGAAAGCTTCCTAAAAAGTTACCGTTTCACTATTGTTTTTTTTTTTTTTTTTACAGCAGCAGGGCCCACAGTTTAGTTTACAAACATATTTAGTCTGGCATTTGGTTCCAGGTGCCTAAAAGTAATGTAGTTTTGATTTATGATGATATAATCATTAAATAAAAATAATTACATGTGGAGAAAATGTGTTTTGTAAACTATTCGTAGGCTCTGCAAATGTAAACAAATCCCCTTCCCTGAAACTGCATAGGGCACCTTTAATGTGACAACATTGAAATCTGAAAAATAATAATCTCTCTTTCAACATCAGTCATCTTCTCACCCAGTCGTTCTTCATCAGCTTCCTCAGGTTGTAAACCAAAGTGAGCTCCTCTGGATCCACCTAAAGGACAATAAGAGAGAGAGAAACATAAGAAGAAGCGGGAAGCATTATGGTGAGCATGAGACTAACAGGGTTGTGAATGTGTGTTCCTCACAGCGCTCCTATCCTCCTTCTTGATGGTGGATCTGCCCCACAGGGCGTTGACACCGTCCACAGCCACGGCCAGGCGGAAGGCAGACTCCGGCTGCCCGCTCTGCAGCCTCAGCTCCTTCATCACCGCGCCAACCACGTCGCTGCTGCTCTTCACTCGAGAGATTCCCTATGGGCAAAGCAAAGAACAGACAGAAGCATGATGACAATGTCTTAACGAGGGAAATTACAAGCAAAGTAAAGAGGAATCCTTTCTACAGATTTTACACATCAATATCAGTTCACCGGTCCTGGAAAGTAAAACCGCATATGTGAAATAAGTTGCAGAGTCTATTTTGGCTCCAGTTGGCAAATATCTAAGCAACTGAGTTTTGGTCAAAAGTTGGAGAATTTATTTTTAGCATGAAAACATTGAAATGTTTAGAAAAGCTGCTTCAACAGGAGCTTACAAAGTGATTTGATTTGTCAAATTATTTGCTTGTCAGAATGCTGGCTATTAGTATCAGTATTTTTCTTATTATAGAGCAAATTATACTGTCAACAATAGCAGAGCAAGATGGCTGGATATAAGAGATGAAAAAAAAAATCGAAGGTTGAATATAAGTCTACTGCTCTTTTCCGCCTTTGTCAGTGTGTGTTGTACAAAAATATTGTGCTGATCCATCACAATGCTCGGGTCCATTGGCTATTGATCACCACTAAGCACAGGCAAGGAGAAAGATGAAGCTTTAATTAGCCCAGTTGGTAGATTGGGTAGGACTGAAGGAAATAATATAAAAAGTACAACAAACTGGTTGAAAGACGGCAAGATAAACCACAGCTCTAATGAACACGATGAGGGAAAACTCCCACTTATTTTCCCTGAGAAAGCTCTCACCTGATCCACTAGCTCTCCTAGTGCACTTCCCTCCTCTGTGAACTCTCGCTTTGTCCACACGTAGCGCTGCTTTATCTTTATCTGGGGGAGAAACAGCAAAGTTTCAAAGACGGATTCCCTGGACATGTTTGGCCTGGGTTCCATACTTAATTTATGCACCAAATTTCTGTAGTTTTTTCTGATAAAGCTACATATATCTTAGTTTTTTCAATAACACAGATTGCATTTATTGACAGAATGAGCCGTGTAATGTCAGTTTCTATTTACATCCATAGCATGTGCATCGATATGTTGAGGCCTCACTTCGAAAAAGCCAATTTAATTTATTTTCCATTTGAGTCCATAAAATAAAATAGATACTCCATAAAATAAACATAGTTAAAATACTCTATAAATGTAATACCATGTTTTATATAAGACAGTATTTTAATGAAGATATTACTTTTTCACTTGCATTTTTTTACATGCTATTATTCAAAAATTCAATAATGTGACAAATTTTACAACACTCTGCAAGCCTTAATTTGACCAAGTAAAGCCAATCATCACGTTGATACTGAAAATGGCAGCCCATGTCAATATCATCTAATGTTCTAAACTAAATTTCATAAAAGGCACACTGTGTAAAAATCATTACCTTTGAAAGGAAGGGCTCATTGGTTATTCTGAAGTTGCGTAGCCATTCAGTGGCTTGTAACGGCTGATCGAGGCGAGAGGTGTTATAGGACGAGGGCAGCAGCTCCTTACAGTTCTTCACCCAGAGGTGAGCTGTTGTAAAAATAAAAAAATGTAATAAATGAAGATGTTGAAACTTTCTGTACTGTTTTTGTGATGGTGTTTGTCTCACCATCAGGAATATGAAGCACCAGCCATCCCTGTGTGTAGCAGAAGTGGACTGTGTGACAAAGAGACATCGTCTTCCCGCTGCCCTTCAACCCATCTGAACAACTTGATAAGGTTAACAACAGGTTTATGTAGTTACATCAAGAGAACAAAAGTTTGTATATATCTGTGTGAGTGGCGCCGTGTATTTCAAAGGATACAGAATACGTATCGCATGGCAGGTTTGCTGTTTTCTGTTTTTTTCAGGCAGGAGATGACCTCTAGAGCTGGCTGCCTCACCATAACACATGCTTCATTGAAAGTCTTCACCTGAAACCATACATGACCATTTTTCTTCATAGTGGACATTTTACTGATACAAAAAAATAACAAACCAAGTCACCAAAATGATTTATGAGCCAGTAAGTGTGAATTTATATGCATGCAGTCATAGACATGAGCACATACCTGTTGTTGATAGCGCCATGGTAGGCCGTGAGGGAACAGGCTTCGGATGTGTGCAGAGGGCAGTGTGTAATACTGCCCGATGTGTTTCCCAGACTGAAATGTCTGGAAAGAGACAAAAAAAAACATTCAAATGTACAAACAATTGCTGCTGCAAACTCAAACCTGCTACAGCTAACCCCCAACCCTCAAACCCCATCTCCAACTGCTTACCGGATCATTCTCCTGTGTTCTGAAAACTGAGAAGGGCTCAGGTTCTGACTCCACATCCACAGCCACCTGTTGCTGCCCACAACCACTGGTGTGAAGGGACCTTACACCTGTAACCTGCAAAAGTGGATTAGAATTATTACTTTTATTCCAGTGTCATGTAAATCCAAAATTGCAAGACAAACATGGGTTTCCGAGATAGTATTTTCAGTACACAGAGGGCAAAGAAAACCGCAAAACATATGCTACTGTCTATTATAACAGCACAACTTATAAATGCACAACTCTCGCTCTTAATACACTGATGGAAACATGTATTATAACCAACATTCATCCGTCATATTACTCAGACTTAGCTGTCTTGTCGGCATTTTCGGGAAAAGCTTGACTCTGAGATTATGATAAATAGAATAGAATATAAAATGTATTTCGACACAAATCACACAGGTGACTCTCTCTGTCCTCCTCTTGGATGGACAAGACTCTAGTGTCGACAGCCAAAGTCTGAATATTAAATGGAAACAGATAACTTTGTGCTATTGTCACATTGAAATACAGTATTGCTCTGTTGTACATGTACTTAATAATACAGTATGTTCTTAATTTTTCATATTAAGGTAGTTTTTTTATGATATATATATATATATATATATATCAGGCCTATATGTTGTAAACAACTTTGAACACAACTATGTAAGCTTCTTTACACATAATAATTATAAGGGTATTTAGTACAGCACCTAATAAGAGACAACACATAAAATGAGATGAAGGCCAATTAGAAAAGATGGGCCTTCAGTTGCTTTTTAAAAGCTTCATCAGAGACCACAGACCATAAGGAAGAGACTTCCATAGTGTTGGAATCACTACTTCAAAAGGCATGATCCCCCTTTGTTTTTAATAAGAGAGCAGGGAAAAGCCAGTAATATTGGTCAGAAAAAGTGACCTACTGGCCATATTGAGATGGAGAAGATAACAGATGTCTGATGATGCAGAGCTGTATGCATGGAAACAAGAGGCTTAAAATGAAACCTCAACCTTATGGGTAAAAGGATACAATGGGTATGATGTCCTGCCGGACCTTGTTAACAGCCTTGCAGCAGCATTTGGTTCAGTTATGACTTGCTGAGGCAGGTGATGGGGGAATTGCAGTAGTCTAGGGATAAACTCAAATTTGTTATACCACAGACCAGAGGTGGGTAGCTATTCGAAAAAAGGTCAAAATGATCTAAAAAGGGATTATTTTTTGTATAATGTCGAGTTCATTTGTCAGCAGCTATTCAAACAGCACTTAATCCTGCTAACAGTTATCTCACCGTATACCGTAATCTGAAGGACAGTCTGTGGAGCGCCATGACCTGCAAAATGTAGACGAGATGAATTAAAGTTACATTTCAGAAATGGAGCGTCCTGTATGTAACCCGTAACCTTGCGTATACACTTAGCTTGCAGCTAGCTGCAGTAAATAGCAGGATCGAAATGTACAGGCAACATTAGCAACGCGGAGCTATTAGAGCAACGAAACACATTTACCTGCGGTTCACTTCATTAAAAATTCAGTGACGAGGTTCTCGGTTAATTTCGCCTCCTGACAAATGTCCCTGGAGTCGTTTGAAGAGAGGCTAAACTGCACAGCAGAAGTCAACGTGCCTGATCTGTCACGGACACCGCCATCATGCAACAAGGCGTAGGAAGTGACGTCACTCCATCACAATTCTTTGTTGGCCAATGAGGCAGCGGGACGAGCCAGGGGACAACAACTAAGGAAAATGTCACGTTTCACCTGAAACAGTAATTAATGCGGTGAGACTTATGGCAGCTGTAAACTAAACAACACACTTTGAGGGTGTTTTATACATTAGCTGTTTGTTAGACGGAGCGGGCTCTTTCAAAGCATTTTGACAGACTTCCTGGGAGTGTGCCCACTTTAAACCAAAAGCAATGCAATTGGAGTAGCCTATTTTCAACATTTGTAGCCTATAATATTAGTTAACAATAGATAGCCTACTACGGCTGCATGTAGATAGGAACAATATACAAACTTTTATTATTATTATTTACAATGTATCCATAATGACAAACAAATCGTATGTGGCCTTCCAACTTCATCCTCTGCTTTACAACACTTAAATCGTCAAGTTTTAAAATAAAATGTGCCTCAGTTTCTTACTTATTGTCATGTTACATATTGTTCCTTACAGATAGGCTAGGGGTCTGGGTACCTATTAGCACTTGCTTGACTGCTTATTTGTCGATTTGCCCTATGCTCCCAGCTGAAAATACTTTATTTCGATTTTAATCTTTTGAATGTTGTCTATTTTGCACCCTCGTGGAGATGGTGAGTAGGCCTATAAGCATTTCACTTTTTTTCTTTTCTTTTTTAAGAATCCAACTAACAATTGTCAACTTTTCAAACCTCACATACAGTACCAGAAACAGGAACAATTTAGCCTACAGGGAATAGCTTTTAAATAGTGTACTGTATGTGAAATATACAGTCAGAGTAAGAGATGTATAACTAGAGCCCCAAAAAGGCCCAGATTGAGTCTATGAGTCAATTATATTTAGGTAATTAACGGCATAGAAAAAAGTAAGCCACAATATTTAAAAATAAATGTGGTCCTTCATTATAACCTCATAATTCTAAAATTCTACTTGATAAAGAAAGGCTCTTTACTATTTTGTCTAAATCCTTAAACTTGTTTTATGTTAATGTAAAACGGGATATGTGTTTAGGCAATAATGGCTCTATAACCAGCCAGGCAAAGCTGGCAACAACTCCAGGGCCTTGGACCCGGGTTTAATATAAGTAATTTGATTTGTAGCTATCTATTATTTGATACATTGCACTCCAATTGAGATACCAGCCCTATGACAAGTGCTGAATAATTCCCTAATCCTGAGGCTAAGGGGATTGTCTCGCAAACCCTGCAAATCCAAAAGTTCTTGGTTTTTACTGGATATACCTCTAGGTGAAATTCATGTAGTATGTGGAACATAATGCATATTTGGGGGTTACATTGTAACCTAGGCCTACTCGATGCACAGAGCATTGGGACAAGGGGGCAATAGACCCCAAGAGATTTTTCCCAGGGCCCAATCATTTGTATAGACACAACAAATAATAACAACCAATAATGATGGTGTCACAAGCTAAATATCGCTATTAGATAGCCTTAATAACAATATAGATTATAGATAACAAAAAAAAGAACAATAATAATTCTGTTTATTACTAGGCTACTTTTTTGTATCATCATCATCATCATCATCATCTAATTTGTTATTCAATATTATGGTTAGTTATATTACTTTATCTTCATGTTCAAAACAAATAGGCCTTAAGTCTAGGCCTATTTAAAATGTGTGTAGGCCTATTATAGCTTATTGGCGTATTGAGCAAGTTATATTGTTGTTGTATATTCCTACTGTTTAGTTCATTGGGGGGTATTACACCGCGTTTGCAGTTTTGGATCAATATTATACCGATGCATCAGGCCACTCAACAACTCTCAAATAGGCCTACCTTATTTACTTTTTTAATAAGTGCGTAGCCCAACCTGCCTTTCTTTCCTACCCCCACCAGTGTGGACCTTCGCTGAATCCCCATATTTCATTATTCGATACAACTTTTGAATTGCGTCTCAAATCCTACCAGCAGCAAGCCAGATACTTTTTGGCCAAGTCGTCGCCATTTTATTAAGCGTCTAAATAGCCCTCCCCAATCGCGCTGAGATCCTGTGCTGTATACGCCGTTTTATCTTCTCCTCTCCGCTTTGGACACATGAAAATGGCCACGAAATTGCATTCCCGCACATCCTCCTCCAACCAACCCTTCTGCGCTGTCAGCCCAGTTAACCACGCACACACGCCGCTGCAGACTATAGCCTACAAGCCCGACGCACTGACACGTTTAACAGCTTGTATGCATAGTCTGAGCCATTATTACTGGCGGGAGAGATGTAACTTTCCCCGAGAGGAGTGGGCAAAATAAAATCCAGCGTAACCAGTCCGCCACCTAGCTGCAGAGACGCGCCGACGGAGATCTGACTGTCGACTGTACGATTATGAAAACACCCGCGCCAATGTTGTTGCACAGTAGGCTCCGCGCTCCGATGAGACTGAAACTCGGTTTTAAGGAGGTGTATTAACCTCCGCTGGCCTTAGTTATGTAATCAAAGCGCCATCCAATGCGCCAAAAGCTCCGGATTGCTGTTGGTGCTAAGGGGAGAGCAGGACAGCAACACCTTAACCTCATGCCTAAACGCAGTTGGCTCCGGGACGCGCTCTCGGGTAAGTAGCCTACGTAGCCTTATTACAGATTTTCATGGCAGTCTGTATTAATGTGCACAGGCCTGTCATCATCAGCGAGCTCATAGCCTTGAACAAGCAAGTCAGGGAAAATGTTTTTTGATGTGCATCCGCTTTGCTCTAATTGGATCCCTTGTTGCTGAGTATGTTTCTTTCAACGTTCCCCGCGCATGGTGATATTTCTTATTTCGATGTTGCTGACACTACCAGAAGGGCTGGCAGAGGACAGATAGAAGAGAGGAAAAAAGGTGGCTCGCGACTATTCCACATCACAAACACGAGTAGCAAGCACATTTTTGACGCTACGTAGCAGCCCACTTCCATGTCGAGTTTCCATTTTCGACTGTTTTAAGACGCTTTAATGTTTTTATATTTTTTATTTATTATGGAGATAGGACTGAAGACAACAACAACACGTGCAAGTGTGTGTATCATAAGTGCGACAGCATCAGGCGGATAGTGATTTTCAGGTGCGCAAAGTCATAATGGTGAAGGGAGCCCCTAACGTCCTCAGTAAACCAGTGATAGGTTGCTCCAGTGCGGTAACACCCCCACTGCCCATACTGTACTACAGTAGCAACATCAGTCAGCCTACGCAGCTGCGACCCCGGGTACACAATGTACGACCAACACACTTCTGATACACTTAACCGGGGCGAAAGTACGTGTGTGTGGAGGAGGGAGACTCACGTGAGAAACTTCCCCGTGCATGTGGAGTTCACGGTTCAATATTTTGAGATGCCTTCACAGCAGCTCCCTAATTTAAAGCTGGGCTGCCGTGCTCATGCTGTTGTCAGGCAGATGATAATGGGGTTGTAGTTATTGATGATAATACCGTCATGGCGTGGTGATGATGGCTGGAAATAGGGTGGGCCATTATCATGATTTAATCGTCGCCTTAGCGCTTCCGAGGAACCACACGACTACAGCGTCAAGTCCACCCATCATCCTGTCACTGCAAATAGCTTCTGGTCTAATGTTGGAATAATTCTGAGTTATGTTTGAGATGTATTGCTCTTGAGAATATAAAGAGCTATACATATGCACTTTGACTGACTTCAATGGGCTCGTCCTTATATGTTAGGGTACAAACCTGTCACTCTTTTACTCTTCTTGGAGTTTGCACATAATGCACAATGGGATTGAAACCCATACTACTCAGGCTTCTCCAGGTTGCTCTTTTTCAGTTAGCTAGGTCATGCTTCTGTAGAGCAGAGGTCATAATAGAAGTGGCTGCAGTAATTCAGGAGCACCACTTTCCTTCTCTCTATGCTCAATCTATTTTATTGTAAGGAGGTTTGGCCTTGGAAATGCGTTACGTAACAGCAGTTACTGGAACAGATGTTGATTTGAGCTTGGTATGATTCAAGGAAAGAGTTTGGGTGTGGAGGGACCGAGAGGCAGGAGAGATAGCCCACTGAGCTCCTAAATGAAAACATTATCTGAGATGCTCTTCTAAGTTTAAGGGGGCAGTTCAGAGCGTCGAGAGACAGAAGGCTCTCAGGAGATAGCTGCAAGAATGCTTTGCAGGGTGTGATTTATTAGAAAATAGATGAGTGTCTCTTAATGAGAGAGCATAACGAAGGAAGCATGACAGACAATGCTGCTTCCCTTCGAGCGCAGTGTGAGTGAGAGTGAAAGCTTTTTTTTTCTTCTGGTGAGGAGAACGTTATTTTAGGGTGTGTTACTTGCAGTAATGTTACATTAAAAGTCCATTTACAATGGGGTCAATGAAAAGCTTACTTGACTTAGAGGAAGCAATGGGAGGAGAAGGAATTTGCACTCCTTTCCAAAAATAAGTTTTACCCTTTCCTACGGATTTGTGTTACCACTACTGAAAGGGGAGGAGGGGAATAGTCAGACGGTGAATGGAGGGATTTAGGTTGGAGAGGAGGAAAAGAACGAAGTGGTGGAGGAAATATGGTTCTGATTAACATGGATTCAGTGTATGAGTTGACTATTTTACTGTGTGCTCTACAGAGAGAGAGAGAGAGAGTGTGTGAGAGAGAGAGAGAGAGAGAGAGAGAGGGTGGATGGGACTAATAGAGAATGCATGCAAAAGCTTTCTGCCAAACATGAAAAGGGGAGTTTCGGAGAGAAAAGAAAGTACAGCAGAGGGAAGGGTGGGAGGAGAAGTGCTTGTGGGAGTAGCTGAGAACAGAAGGCGCAAAGACAGCGGGGAGAGGAGGGGAGGAGACTGGATCAAGTGTTTGAATCAGTCAGGAGCTGAGTGATTGATATATTGATTTTAGGGAGAGGAGGCAGAGTGGGGATTAGAACGTAAGTAAAAGCGCAGGGGTTCAGGGAGTGTTTGCTGTCGTTCGCTGCTGCCGTTATTTACAGATTGTTGGAGGAAAAAAATAGCTGAAGCTGTTTTTTTGAGGTATGTGAATAGGTCTTTATTCCAGTTAGCGGCGACATTCTGGGAATCGGCCACATTGATTGGCCCCCTGGGTTTTCTGTATGATGAGATCATCTCTCAGACTTTAGCACCTCTCTAGTACAGCTGCCTTCAGGAAGGGGACTTTCCCCTCAATTCCTGTACTGCTGCTACTCCACATCTGAGCTCACTGAAATGACTAATCCCTGGCTTCTCTATCTTTCTGTGTCTGTCTGTCTTTTCTCCCCCCCCCCCCTCTCTCTTTCTCTGTCTTAAACTTACTCCATCTCAGTGCAAGCCTAACGGACAACAGAGAGAGACCTTGCTTAGCTGGATGAAGCAGCTGTTCCTGAACTGTTTGTAGGATATTCTTTTTGGAAATCACCAGACCCACACACACACCTGGTTTCTTCTCTATGCCCGTTGAGCCCAACGACCCACCGGGTTCTTGTAAATTTGTTATACTGGAAACCCCACAGCAGCATCCGACTTCTCCCCCCGGACTTCTCTGATGGACCAGAGAGTGAAGGGGGGAATCCCTCCAACCTCCAACTCCACTCTGGACCCCACCCACGCACCTGAAGACCTTGACCAAGGAGTCGCGCAAAAGAGGAGAGTTGAGGAGGACAATGGAGATGTAGGGGAGAATGAGGAGGAGAAGAGAGGAGCAGGGAAGAAGAGAGAGGGAGACAAGGGGGCAGTGCTGGAGCTGCTCATCGAGGGGCGCTGTGGAAGCGCCGGGCAGCAGCAGCTTCAGATCTCTGGCAGAGAGAGCAGCTGCCCCGACGGGAATGTACGGCTCAGGATCGGACTGCAGGCCAAGCGCACCAAGAAGCCGCCCAAGATCTTGGAGAGCTACGTTTGCAAGCCCACCATCAGGACCTATCAGAGACAAGGCAGGGGGGCACCGCTGAGGGGGGACGGAGACGGGGGCTCGGGCCAGCAGAGCAAACGCAGCCCCACTGCAGACAGGGCGACCAGAGATCAACGCTCAGGCTTGGATGCTGTCCAGACCACATCCCAAAAAACAGCATCTGCTGCTTTGCCACCGCTTGCATCATCCTTGTTGACCTCATCACCGGCATCGTCGCAGCCACCGTCATTATCAACAACAATTACTACGACTTCCAGCCCGGGCTCAGTCCCTTCCGTTACCAGCCAAGGGACCAAGTCTGCCAAACAGGTAAGTTAACAACAAAGGCAACGTGCCTCACACACACACACACTGATTCCCTATGTAAACCACAGATAATAAACCTACTAAAAGTTAAAATTAGCTTAAAATACACACAAAAAACCTATGACTGAATGGAATTCATACATTATTAATGGCACATGTGCTGCTGTTGCTATGTTTTGGTTTATCACAGTTTAACACCAGACGGGCTTACATGGTGCAAAATTGCCCTGCTTTCTGTTCAGTTGTAATAAGGTCAAATTAGCTATTGTCTCAATACTGAAACCTAAGCAGCCCATTTAAATAAACAGACCTATAAATAGGAGGAGAGCACGGCAACCACTCGGAGCTATTACAGACATTGGTCCATCAGTTCCTATGACAATCACCCAAGGGGAAGCTTATTGCTTTAGCTGCACAAACGCCACTCAAGCAGCAGCATACCAAAATTACAGGACAAGTACGAAATGTCAAGCCTTCTCATTTCTATTAGTGGCAATTTATAGCTACCAATAGAACAGCTTTCTCTCTCTCTCTCTCTCTCTCACCCTCTCTTTCTCAGCTTTCTGCCCGGCTCTCTATATCCGTCCCTCTCTTCTATTTTTACATCCCCTCTTTTCTCTACCTGCTCTCATTTATCTTTCACTCCCCCCTGTCCCTGTCCCACTCCCTTCCTCTCTGTTTCTCTGCCTTTGTGTTTCTCCTTTCTGTGTCACCCCCGTTCCTGTTTCCATCACTTCACCCTCTCTTTCTCCTCAGTATTGCCCTCTTTTTCTCTGCCTGATTGAGTAATTTTCTACTCACTCTCTTTTAATGGGCGGACAGAAACAAAAGCATTTCAGTTATTGACTGTTCCACGATTGTCCTTCACCCTTGTCAACAGCAAACTAATGGATGTCCCAGCCATTGTTGTCTATGACAATGATCCGTGTTTGCATTCCCCCAGGTTCCTATCAAGCTGGCCGATAAGACAGAGGTGAATTGGAATGGCTCATCCGAGAGAGTGAAGAAAGAGAAGCTTCCTAGTGTCAATGGACAGCCGGTCCCTGCAGCACACAAACCCTGCTCGCCCACAAAAGACCAGACTGCTTTAGCTGCTCCTTCCTCCCCATGCATCCAAGCCCTGTCTACATCGGAAGCTAGGAATGAAGGAAAGACCTCCAAGAAACACAATGGTTTGGTGCAGACAACAAAACAGAAGGAGCTATCAAATGGGAAAGGCTCTGGCGACATCCATCGCACTTCCACCTCTTCGAAAATCAAAGTCGGAAAACACAGCAGCTTCTCCTCTGTTTCTTCCACAGACTCCACAACAAGACCTCCAGTGCCCACCAGCTGCCATCAAGAACAAAGCCTGTCCAATAAGAGTTGGCCGGACTCCCCTTCTTCTTCTTCCTCTCCCTCAGTCACCCCCAAACCACACTCTGCCCCCGCTGTGGCTCTCTCCCCTGCCCAGTCCCAAGACCAGGATCCCTCTCTGCATCTCTCGCTAGAGAAAAAGAAAGAGAAAGAGAGGAAAGCAAAGAAAGAGAAACGGAAAGACAGAAAGTCAAAGCGAGATAATAAATTGGAGGCGGAAAGAGCTAAGGGTGAGGGGAGCAAGGAGGAAAGCAAGAAAAAGAAAAAGGAGAAAGCAAAGGATGTAAAATCACGGCACGGTAAAGAAAAGGATGAAAGACGCAAGACTGATGATGATACGTGGAGGGAAGAACTAAAGAATGAAAGGGGAAAGGTGGAGAAAAAGGACACGCTTAGCCCAGAGAGGGAGAAAAGAGAGGATAATAATAATGGAAAATGTGGGGAAATAGTGGTTGACAGTGGTAAACTAGATCAATCCTGTAAAGCAGTGAGTCAAGGCAGGCCAGATGAGATAGACAAGACGGATGACAATTGCAAGCCAGTTAAACAAGCTGAGCCAGCGACGGCAACAGGTGACGCCAGTAAATCAAAAGAGCAAGACGTCTCGAGGCATTCAACTGTGCCTCCAAGCCACCCCTCTAATTCTGCTCCTCCTTCCCTCCTGCCCACTCCCTCTGCCCATGCCCCCGTCTCTCCCCCGTCCTCACCCCGAGAGCAGGACAGCCGGCCGTTCAAGAAACGCAAAGCACGTCGGCCCAGCTGGACCAAGCTGGTGCAGCGCGCTCTGAGGGAGAATGAGAATCAGGAGGCCCGTTCAGATTCCCAACACAACGGCATATCACTCAGCCATTTCCCCCTGAACCCCAAGACGTCCCTTCCTGCTAAGGCCAGCGTTCAACAGACTGACGAGTCACACCCAGCTCCCTCTTGCGTCTCAACCGGCAGCTCCTCCCCTCTCTCCTCTGCAACCAAACCTCCATCCCTGAAACAGAGTCACCCCACCACATCAGACCCTAGTAGCCCCCCTGCTTCTCGCTACCCCATGGTCACCCCTGCCCAAAAAAGGGGCCGCCCTAAATCCTACAGCTCGAGCCTAGACGAACCTCCCCCTAGACTTTCACCAAGCACTCTCCCGACCGAGGTGCCTCCTCTGGGCAGTGACGGAATTCAGAAAGCCCCTGCGCCGGAGCCAAGCCTGCCGCCACCGCAGCAGTGTGCCGCTCAGTCTAAATCCAGCCCCAAGAAGCGCGGCCGTCCTCCCAAACGGCAACTCTCCGACGAGCAGAGCGGAGATGCACTGAATTGCGCCGAGCAGAGGAGTGAAGATTTTCACCCTCCTGACAACGGGAACAGGCAGCTAAAGATCAGGAGGCTGATTAACGAGATGAAGAAGAGAAAGAAGAGGAGGCTCCACAAGGTAATGCTGTCTGGGTATGGAGAGAAGGAGGGAAGGGGATGCGGGGCGGCAGACGGCGAGAGCTCTCTGAGAATGTGTAAATCGATAGAGGCTACAACAGTACAAACACTCTCAGCCCTGTCCTCCTCCTTCGGGAGTAAGCTTGGCCCGCAGATTAACGTGAGCAAGAGAGGGACCATCTACATGGGCAAGAGGCGAGGACGCAAGCCCAAAGCCCAAAACAACTCCCAGAGCTCCATTCAGTCGTCTCTGTTTACCAATCCGTCCGAAACGTCCCTCTTCTCTAGCCAACCTCAGCCTCACTCTCACCCGTTTCCCTCCCCGTCCCTGACCCACTCCAGTGGGGCCCAGAGCCCTTACAGCGAGGGCAGCCTCACAGAACCCACCACCTCGCTGTTGTTCCCTCACTCCTTCACCCTCCCATCCCCGTCCTCCTCCTGCACGTCCCCCCGTCCTCCCTCCTCCTCCTCAGCCCTCTCTCCCTTCGTGAAGAAGAGCTGTCCATGTCAGGGCAGGCACCACTTCCCCTTCCACCAGTCGTCGTGTAAGCTCTCCTGCCCTACCCCTCCGCTGCATCACACACCTGGCTCTCCTGGCCACTTGAAGGAGGCCACCCCCTCCCCCAGGAGCGAATCGCACAGTGAGGAGACTCAGCCCAGCGACAGCGGCATCGGAACGGATAACAACAGTGTTTCAGAGCGAGTGGATATGAGAGGCGCTCGAGGCATACTCAGGTTGGGTCAGGGGTCGGGAGTGATTCTGGGCAGTCAAAGGCACCCCTCTTCTCTCACCGATCGTCCCTCTCCGGTGTCTTCACCCCTCTCTCACATGCCCAGACACAAAAACCCCGTCGCCAACCCAGCTACTGTGGAGCGCCACAGACACAGAAACAGGCGGAGGGAGTACGACTGTTCCCCCTCCTGCACTTGCTTGTGCCCAAGACACAACAATTGCACTCATTCTGACTATTACCCTTGCCTTGGGCACAATGCACTGAAGAGACAGAAAAATAAACATAAGAAGAAGCACCAGCAGCTGCACATGCAGGATCCAGAGTTTCTTGCTGAGCTAGAGGATCTCATCGGTCAGTTCAGCGAGGTCCATATTGGACGTCGTAGTTGGGCGAGGGCCGGACTGGGACAGGGCTTCGATGGGAGCGCGGCCGGAGGAAGGCGCCATCACTCCTCCTCCTCCCATTCTCTGCGCTCCAACATCTTCAGGATCAACCTGAACGGCTTCTACTCACCTCACCCTTCACCTTACTCTGCTAATCCGTCCTTCTCCCATCAACCGTTCTACCCCTGCCAGCCTGTGCAGCACTGTAACAGGAAGCCGGACCGCAGGCAATGCGGTTGCCCGTCTAAGTTCCAGGAGACCATTGAAAATATGGGCTTTTACAGCAGCTATCCACCTGCCACCACGCTCTACCACCACCTGCCCAGCTCCTACCCGCTTCCCTCGCCCCACCAGTACGCCCCCCATCAGCCCCATCATGCCCACTTCCTCCTCAACCCCGCCCGCTTCCACAGGCGGAGGAGCAGGCTGCTGAGGGAGGGAGCCTTAGGAGGGGAAGTGGAGGGAGAGATAGGGGGAGGCAGCGGGGGAGGCCCACACCTCAGCTCAGGGTTCACATCCAGCCTCTCCTGTGGCTGTGGGAGGAGCGAACACAAACACAAGCATAAGCACCGCCACAGGCACTGCGACCTGGATGACGAGGAGGAGTTACACGAGGACGAGGAAGAAGATGTCTTGGAGAGAGAGGGCTTGGCCAGTTCAAAGCCGAGGTCAGGGTTAATTTTGGGGCAAAGAGAAGGAGGACGGAAAGGGGCGAGAGGAATGGAGGGCATGCTGTATAAAGAATCGCCTTGGTTGCGCGAGAACGGAAATGATTCCTTCTCCTCTGCTGCTGCCAAATCCTCATCTTCTTCCTCAGAGAGGTTCCACCACACGTCACTGGGAATGGGTTCCTCTCACTTGTCCTCGTTTGGAGGAGGCTGGGGCGGCCTCAGCCAGAGCTGGACCAAGTTCGGGGGCCTGGGTGGGACAGGTTTTGGAAAGTCTAACCCCAGCTGGAGAGGTTTTACTGGGGAGCAACACACAGGCAGACCGATCGCATCCGATGGGGAGGACGAAGACGGCGAGGACATTGAGGAGTCATACAGGACGTCCCCCTCACCGACACACACCAACCTGTTCGCCACCATGGCGACGGGGTCAAGGGGTCTGCGGAGCGGATTGGCTGCTAGGAATCCAGGAGGTGGAGACAGGT
This sequence comes from Ammodytes marinus, assembly GCF_949987685.1. Classification (NCBI taxonomy): domain Eukaryota; kingdom Metazoa; phylum Chordata; class Actinopteri; order Uranoscopiformes; family Ammodytidae; genus Ammodytes; species Ammodytes marinus. The sequence goes on along the minus strand of NC_137217.1, from coordinate 20,304,678 downwards.
CATGGAGGAGAGATGAGCCAGCGTGGACAGAGAGGAGAGAAGCAGGTGAGGATGCATTCATGATTTAATGATTTGATCAATTGCTGTGTGAATGAGTATAGCACAATGGATTTGCCTCTGTTTGATGCCTCAATATGAGGTTATGTTAGCATTAATGCTACAAAGTTGGTGCTAATTAACATGTATGTTACTATTTTTGGATTTTAAGAAATTGGAAACTGTTGTTAAATGCTACAATTCAAAGATAAATTATTTATATTATTTCATTGGCAGGACTAACTGACTGTCATTTAGATAATATGGGAAATCTAACATCAACTGTGCTCATAGATAGATAGATAGATAGATAGATAGATAGATAGATAGATAGATAGATAGATAGATAGATAGATAGATAGATAGATAGATAGATAGATAGATAGATAGATAGATAGATAGATAGATAGATAGATAGATAGATAGATAGATAGATAGATAGATAGATAGATAGATACAATGTGGAAATGAGATGTGTGGCACTGATAGTTTGCCCGAAATAGTGTCAGGTGTTGTTGAGACTCACATCAAAGCCTGGAGGGTGTTTGAGAGGAAATTAGACTCCGTTCTTTTTATAGCGTATTTCAGTCTCCCTCTGCTGTAAGAGGGAACATGCATAACTCACACGCACGCACACACACACACACACACACACACACACACACACACACACACATCACAAATGCAACCACTGTGTTGCAATTTTTAAAAACTGTTTATAGGAGAAGGCCAATTTCTTAATGAGAATCTTCCAGAAAATCATGAAATCTTCCCGTTCTGCATACGAACCGCATGCTGTAGCAGGCCGGGGCTATCCAGTGAACACAGTCATTAGTTAACCACCAGATTGGCTATTTAAAGCCTGGCCGATCCCTCAATGCTGGCCAACAGGGCTTATTTGACTTGGAAAAATTCAATAAGGAAAGAGTGGTCAGTCTTGTCAGGCACTGTGGAAAATGGAACAAAAAGATAGATGACCTCAGGAGTGATTAATGAAGGAATGGCAGGGAGGTCAGAATTGGGGCAAAAAAGAGCTTGTGAGGGGGAAATGTTGTTTTTGTAAGAGGTGGAATACATTTGACATCAGTTCATCATCTAACTGAACACACATGTGTTTTAAAGTGAGGCACGCTAGCACGGGCACAGTCACACTCTATTTTCCCCTCTCTTTTTCTTTGCTCAGCCTTTTGAGATTAAGTGAATGTGCAAAAACAATTTTGTGTGCAAGAGTGCATACGTGTGCATGATCATAGTAACAACTTTGCATTCTGCACAGTGTCGGTGTCCATTCTTGTGTGTTTTTTTCCCCGCCGTCTGCGTGTGTACATAAATCACGTCTTAATGCATTTCCCAGAAGTGATCTGGTCAGAGGAAATGTTGTGACTCAACCTAATCTGTGGCCCATCCGCATGACTCAGCCTAGACTGGCCTCACCTCTCACACCTCCTGCCGGCTCGATCACTGATCCACATCTGTTTCATTTCCTCTCCACCACTTAAACCCCACCCTTCCCCTTCTGCCCCCCCCCCCCCTCCCTCCCCCTCCCCCATTTTCTGTTTCAATGACTGAAGGTTTACAAGGTGACTCGAGAAGCCGGGGGCAGCAGAAAAGCATGCCAACACCAGACAGTGTGGCAGGGAAAAACAAGAGGAGACCAGGACGGCCCAGAAAGCACCCGCCGCCCTCCTCCGTAACCTCCCCCACCAACTCATCTGTGTTCACCTCCATGTCCGCGCCTGACCTGTTGCCAAGACACAACCACAACAGAGATGGGAGACAAGTGGGAGGGAGGAGAGAAGGAAGAGGGCCAGATAGAGAGCGAGGTGGCAGTATGGTGCAGGAGCTGACAGACTTAGAGCTACAGGCCAGGAGGAAAAGAGGACGGAAGAGAAAACACGGTGACTCTCCTTGTCATCAGAGGTAAAAAACAAACAAAAAAAAATAAAAAAATAAAAATTGGATTTAAAAGTACCTGAGCTGGTTGACTTGAAAATGCAATACAACCACTCACTACTGCTATTATTAACCCATCGTTTTCAGCACTGTGTGCTAAACCAGTGCCTTTTCTCTCTTTCTCTTTTTCCTCTCTATCGTTCTATCTCTCTCTCTTCATGCTTTCCTTTTAGTGTCGCGGAGGATAAACCGAAGTGTGACACCCCCCCTGAATGTTGTAGCCAATCAGATGTTGTGGACCAGGCTCCATTCCAACCAGTAACCATCCAAACAGAGGAGAGAGCAGACGGTCCTCCCTGGAAGAAGTTTCTGAGGGCAGGTCTTTACTCTGATGATTACAAAACTACAGAGTGAGTTGACCGAAATCATAAACAAACTATTATAACTTTGTTTCCTTTATGAGGGTTCTTGTTTATCTAACTATTTAATGTGTCTCTTTGCTAGTCCTCCCTCCCAAGGCCAGCAGTCGTGCAGAGAAAGTATGGAATTCACACCAGAGGAACGTGAATACAGCCTTTTACCTGCTCCGATACATGTTGGTGAGTGCATAATAACATGCTACCACTGATGTAGTTTGTTGCAGCTGCAATAGTTCATCTAAACTCCCATTTGTTTCCTTCAGGGAAGTACCTTAGGCTGAAGCGGATTCATTTCCAGTTACCTTATGATGTTATGTGGCTGTGGCAGAACGATCAGGTACAGTAGAGCCCCATAACACAGAATCAGAATGTATGAAAAGGTCAAGCTTTCGAGCTGAAAGAGTGTTACAAGGAGGATTTATTTTTTCATGTTGTGTTGTTGCAGCTTCAAAAGCAGCCTGCTGTGCCCCTGAAGAGGAAGCGGCGTTACTGTAAGTAGCCAGTGTTGGATGTGTTATCTTAAGGTGTTAGTTGATGGATCAGATCTATACTATCATTCAGCGTCTTACAGTCTTTCTCTCTGTCTCCTTTCTGCTCAGGCCGGATGAGGGAGAGGACCGTATCCTCTCAGCAGACTGTGGTGAGTTCATGTGGCTTGAGGTTGTTTCATTCCAGTGAGGAACGCAACTTCAGTAGCTGTTTCAAAACTCACAGTTGTCCCTCCATTTTCTTTTTCTTTTCTTTTTTAACAGGAGGAGGGCTCCGGTGACCTTACCAGCCTTTTCCCTCACCTCGACATGGAGCCTTTGACCAGCATTGAGAGGTATTAAAAGACACACACAGCGAAACACCTTTTCAAGATAAACTACCTGATGCGTTGTTACTGAGCTAATGTCAGCAAGAATGGCTTATGTTTCTCCCCCCGTGTGCCCGGGCCAGGAGCTTTGTGGTGAAACAGCACGTGTTCCTTGTGAGGAACTGGGAGCTCGTGAGAGACAGACAGATCCAACTGAGGATAGAGAGGGAGAGGGAGAGAGACGCAGAGGGAGAGGAGAGGGAGTCACCGCGTCAATCTTGCGATGGAGCCAATGGGGACGACAGCCACATCAAGTCAGGTCCATGAAGCAAGTGTGTGTGTTAGTTTTTGTTTCTGTAGGTGTTCGTGTATGCATACGTGTATGCGGTTGAGCTCCATCAAGTCTTTTTTTTTTACTATACATCTGAATGGATTTTTCCTAGTGTCTTGTGTCGTGTCTTACCTACTGCGTGTGCATGTATGTATGTATGTATGTGTATGTGTGTGCTTTACTCACAGCCGGTTGTTCTCATATTTGGCTTGTCTCTCCATTTCATACTCAGCAGCACAAACTAAGTGGTTTTCCAACCACAGAATTTCAGGCCGCAGAAATGTTTCCCCATTTCAGTCATCCACTGTTGGTGTCCAAGAACCCAGCAGACATCGACTTTCCCCATTAACAGTGAAACCACACTGTTTCCATCAAAGACTCCCTGACTGATTGCAGATAGGAATCAAGGGAAAATGAGGACACTCACATAATTACAATTTGATCTGTAAAAAATCTATTTATATCTCTATACACTCACCGGCCACTTTATTAGGTACAGCGGTTCATTTTCTTGTTAACACATATAACTAATCAGCCAATCACATGTCAGCAACTCAATGCATTTTGGCATGTAGACCTGGATGGGACAACTTATTGAGGTTGAAACCGAGCAACATAATGGGGAAGAAAGGGGTTTTAAGTGACTTTGAACATGGCAATGTTGAGGGTGCCAGGAGGGCTGGTATGAGTATCTCAGAAACTGCTGATCTACTGGGATCCGTCCAAACCATCTCTAGGGTTTACAGAGAATGGTCCGAAAAAGAAAAAATATCCAGTGAGCGGCATTAGTGCGGATGTAAAATGCCTTGTTGAAGTCAGAGGTCAGTGGAGGATGGGCATACTGGTTTGAGATGATAGAAAGGCAACAGTAACTCAAATAACCACTCGTTACAACCAGGGTATGCAGAACACCATCTCTGAACGAAAAACACGACCAACCTTGAAGCAGATGGGCTACAGCAACAGAAGACCCCACTGGGTGCCACTCCTGTCAGCTAAAACAATTCTCACAGGATCACCAATATTGGACAATAGAAGATTGAAAAATCATGCCTGGTCTGATGAGTCTCGATTTCAGTTGCGACATTCAAATGGCAGGTTCAGAATTTGGCGTAAACAACATAAAAGTATGGATCCATCCTGCCGTGCACCATCAACCACGCCATGTTCAAAGTCACCTAAACCCCTTTCTTCCCCATTCTGATGCTCGGTTTGACTTTGTACATTGTCTTGACCACGTCTAAATGCATAAATGCATTACATTGCTGCCATGTGATTGGCTGATTAGCTTTTTGTTTTTATAAGCCATTGAACAGGTGTACCTAATAAAGTGGCCGGTGAGTGTATATAGATGGTTTAATTCCCACCCTGCAACACCTACACTAACATACAAAATGCTGTTTGACCTCTAACCATCAGATCAGCAAGTGGGGGTGGAGGTGACGGTTATCAGCAGTGACCCCTGCCATCAGAGTCAGGACACCTCCGGATCACTCACTGCCAGCCCCCGTGTGAGTGAACCAATGCAGCATTACCCATGATGGAAATAAATCAATAAAAATAATGAAAATGTGCACAAGGTTAAAAATCTGATTTTGCACCACAGCCCACCACAACCCAGAACAGACAAGAGGAGAAGGTAGAGGAGGAAAAACGAGGGGAAGAAGAGGTCTGTAGCAGAGAACAGAGGAGGAAACGGCTGAATGATTTCCTTTTGACCCTGCAGCATTGATAAGCTAACAGAGAGCGGTAAGTAGATTATCAGATAGAGAAAGAAGAAGGACTTGGAGAGAGGTATAGATATGCTTTTATTGATACTATCTTCCCCTTTATGTAGGTGGGACCACTCTGGAGAAAAGGGACCAGGCCCACCACTTGACAGATGGACACCAAACGGATGTGGCAACACTGCTCTTAACAATAGCAGTGCCACGGAGAACTAATGCGGCGAGGATAAGAGAGCTGGAGAATTATAGAGGCTGAAAATGCAAGAAAGACATCTCACACACTGACAGATTAGTGTGTTGAACCCTAGCGCTCTGAAGGGCATCACACCAAGGATGAAACCATGGCAACACATCTTTTGTCCAGGCGGCGAGGGGATGAAATAGAGACTGTCCTGAATGAAAGGCAGAAACAGACCAGCTGAAATGAATTTGCACTAGTGCTGGATGAACAAGCACACTAAAGATTGTATGTACGCTGAGTGGACACACTATAAACACGTATGCTTTGATCGCGCTCACTTCTGCACCTTAAGCAAACCGGGAAAGAAAGACATTGCTCGGAGACTGAAAGTGGACATAGATGGGACTCAGCATTTCGGTTCCGACGTTTCCAAGAGACGAGGAGTTTACAAACTGCCCGGGGGGAACAAAGCTGTAGCCCGGGCCCTAAGTAGGTCAAAATTGAACCCCCAATTTGAATCGTTTGGCTTTCAAAGTCACATTGCACCTTTGGGAAATGACACCAGGAGAAGTGAACCAGTTAAAAGCTGTTGAGACAGTGTTAGGGTTTTTTTTTTTTCTTTCACTTTACCAAGACAGTGTCTGCTATGTACCAGTGAATAGGCAGGGGAGGGGGTGGGCTTAGTGATAGGAATTTTGGCATCGCTGCAAGAGAATTTCTAATGAGGTTTTAAGAAAGAAGTTATTTTTGAGAAAAAGAAGAGGACAGCTTGAATACTGTCTGTTACAGAAATGGACAAATTATATTCATAATAGGAATGTTTATTGTTGACTATTTTCAGTATTGCTTCCTAGGGAAGGGAGTGAGAGGGGTAAAACGTGTTTTGTTTACTTCAGACTGCCTTTGAGAATGTTTGCTCTTTGCTCCAGAGCATTGACAATCAGAATGTCCTGGGGAGGGTAAGGGGTGGGGGACAAAGGGGGGAGGAAGGGAATGAAAACTAGAATTGATTTACTCCAAATGCTCTGTAGAAGTGCCATGTTGTCTTGTGTACGTACCTAAGCGAACTCTTGCAGTCTTTAAAAAGCAATATATCCTCCTTTAAGGATTTCCTTTGTTACGTTTTTTTTGCTGTTGTTTTTAAATCGTGAATAATCCAGGATTGGAGGTAGTTTCTTTCTGTACAGTTGCATAGTAGATTGTTCTCATCTTAAAGAGCATTGGGCTAATCCACTTAGTGGAAGTAACCACAAGCATTTAGCTTCATGTGAATGTACATAGAGAGAGACCTGTTTTCCTCCTATCAGCAGTAGTGTGTACAATTAGTGTCATAACTGACAATACTATTGGGATTATAAATGGAACTCAATAATCAAATTTTTCATTTTACTAACATGTTTTTACCAGGTTATACAGCTGACCAATATATCAGTAATTTCTCCTTAATGTTGACTATGATTGTAATGTTTTTTTTATTTAGAACTACATAATTTGTCTTTTGTTTTTTAGCTTAGTGTACTTTTTGTTTTGTTTTTTATTGGTCAGACAATCAGTGACAGTGAATTAGTTTTTTCCAGTGTTAAATTTATGCTCTCTTTCAGTAGTGTGGCTTCGAATAACAAGCCAAGAAAGTGCAATTTCTTTGACTGTTTACATATTGTATGTATATTTTTCCTCTTTCCTTTTTTTAACTAAGAGCACTACATTATTGCCAGTGGATGATTAACTTTATAGCAAAGGTACACATAAAGAGTTATTTATCTAGTTTGCATGACATGTAACCTTTGCCTGTTGCCTCCGATAATGTGCATCTGAAAACATAAAAAAAGTTATATTAATGCTATAGAATGTCAGCTCAGACTTTTTGCCTCTACTATAACCATAATAATAAAAGCATTTTATGTCTACTAGTACAGACTCTTGGTGTCAGCGAATAAGGCCCTCTTCTTGTTTTGTTTTGTGTGTGTGTGTGTGTGTGCGCGTGCGTGCGTGCGTGTGTGTGCTGGGAGGTTACTGCAGTGATTTTTATCAGCCTGAGCTAACAGTGCTATCTAGTGGTGTTACATTGTATATCTCTCACTTTGTGTTGTCCTTTATAATGACCCACAATAGAGGACGCTATCAAAGGAACACGGTTACAAGATGGGGGAGGGTTTTTTGCAGCTTGCTCAGGAGATTTATTCTCCTCTTTCTGCCCTTCACAAATCCTGAGGGCATTCTGTGATCCCTAGATCTGAGCAGACGAGTGAGAGAAGAACTTCCCTATTTACTTAAAGGGGATAAAGTGTGTAGTTTGATATCGACTGTGATATAGGCCCAATCAGTCTCTACTTCCTTTGCAATCTGACACACGCAGGTAGTTTCCTGTCACATTTAAGATAGAAACAATTGCAGTATGTGTTTTTTTTATGTTGAACATTTTCTGAGTGAGGTATCTACTAAATTTTTTGAATGGAGAAACTCTTGATTGATAAGGCGTTATACATGAACTTAAGTGCAAAAATACGACTCTTGACAGCTGCACAGGTTTGGTTTATACTGATCATTTTATTTGGTGTATTTACAAACAAGCACATGCATGCAGGAGGTGGACAGTGACTGACACTAGAGGGTCACTGAACTATATGCAATAGTAGGACACAGGGATGTCTACAAGCTACATGACACTAGAGAGAAAGAGAGGATGAGGAAGTATAGAACTTGTTGTTTTACACATACACACACACACATACACAAAGGTGAAAGTGCAGGATGTGCAGACACACAGATGTGCTCACACTCATCTCTGCTTTCACTGCCACATACACATCCATGTGCACACACACACACACACACACACACACACACACACACACACACACACACACACACACACACACACACACACACACACACACACACACACACACACACACACACACACACACACACACACACACACACACACACACACACACACACACACACACACACACACACACACACACACACACACACACACACACACACACACACAGAACCCAGATAGATAGAGAGACACTTGATGGGCCAGATAGAGCTATTCCTTTCACAAACTTCAAGATCAATAAATAGTACATCCGACAAATTAAATGCATTAAGATCCGTTACTTCACATATGGATAAATAAATGCACACAAAAAAACAATTTAATGTGTCAACTGATATTTTATCTTGATCTAGACATTACTTCTCGTAAACACCTATTTATTATCCATAGGATGGCATTTTATTGTGATCATAAGATACTAGTTATGAGCACTGGCTTAACTTAACAAAACTTGGACAGCTGCCATAGTGACAGTGATGGCACCCTACATGGCACTGACTCAAAAACACGAGGAAACTTTGAAGAATTGAGCTTTCCCTGATTGATCAATAGCAATGAAATATTGCCGCCAAATCAAATGGAGATACTTTAGTGGCAGCCTTTCCCTGACCAGTTCTAACCAGGCTCTTGTTTTTTTATTAACTTGTTTTAGGCTTCAGAAGTCAACTTGCATGAATACTTCAAATCTAAACCATGACTTTTTAGCACAAACCAAAAGGCTTCTAGAATGTCTATTATTTAACCATGTGCATATTCATCAATACACAGTACTTTTCCTATGAGCAACATTAAAATCAACATCACTTCCACCACTACCACTTCCACTATCATTAATATCAATGATTATGATGAGCAAACTTGGCGGCAGGCGCTTATATAAATACATACGCTGAGGTATGAGATGAGGACCAGCCACCAAAAACCTACAAACTTTACACTTACATTTATGAGATACATACATCTGGGAATTTGTTTCTATATGCAATAAACTGAAGGTCAAATAGTGCTGAACAAGAAATGAGCATAGTTTTGTGAGGCGTTTGCTCCGACACGTGTCGGCCCTGTGAGGTCTTGGAGTGGAGAGATTAGCTACAGATTGCTGTTCTATAACCTTGTGGGATAGTTAAGATATTTGTCAAGCATTCCTTTAAAGCATTCATGGCACATTACGATGCATACAATGTTTAAGGTATGAGGCTGAATCTAATAATTTTCATGAATATTATGATGTCAAGACAATGGCGGTACATAAAGCACACAGAAGGGAAGATACTTGATTTCATACTTAAGACGAACACGTACACCTTTTCTTTTTTTGTCATCGTTGAATGTATGATACCGCTTAATTGTGTGCGTAAAGTTGCAGATGTAAAGTTGAATAATGAATCCATTAATGTTCTCGATATGGCCACAGTATTAAGCTGCATCATGTGTTTTACAAATTTGCTTTCTCTTGTTCATCCATCTTTCTATCTATCTTGGTAATATCAATCTCAATATCTTATATACCTATATATAGATTTTTTATGTATATTTATACAGTCAAATATAGTAGCAGAAACATGTCACACACATGAACCAGGCGATAAAGGTGAGAGGTCAATAGGGATGGAAGGTCAATAGAACACAGGTCTACACAGCTACAATTCACTACATTACTACGCAGTATGCAACAGGAGCTACGGCCCAATACTCTAAACGCACCTACTCCACGCCTGTTTCACTCCTTGTAATCGGGCAGCCACTGATCTGAAAGCACTTGCATCTGCTATAGATCGATTGCACAGAAACATCCCCCTGTGATCAATTTCAGATTAGTGGCTGACGAGGGGAGCAGAAATTGAGAAAGGGGACATTTAAAGGGATACTTCACTCAAAGATCAAAGTTCTTCCAGCTTGAGATGATCTTAATTTGACGTGAGTCATTATTTCACACCATCTGCCGCATTCCTGCTGCTAAAATCCATTAGTTTAATGCTACCAAACTTAATTGATTATGATGGGCTAAAAAAGCCTCCCATATGTTCATAAAGGGAGAGTTTTGCATTCTGCTCCTGATGCACGTAAAGCAGAACAGATGGTGTTATGCACTCAACTCTAACTGTAAACCGAGCAGGCGTGAAATATCCCTTTCAGAGTAGTGGAGCCTCACCATAACTTCTCAACCACTCGCCTAAAATATATATGTTTTTGTTTATTTTGTATTGATTGAGTGCAGCAGTTACGGTGCCGAAGTCACATGATGAGGGAGGTGTAGCCAATAGGTACCAGCCCCTCTCGGTCTCCCTGACGACAGCGAATCCAGTCCTGATCCACTCCTCCTAACACCACTAGTTCCTCCCCTTTGCAGAAGGTGAGCTCCGAACCTATTCCAGCATGGTCACACAGCGTCCGTACTGACCTGAGGACAGACGGCAGAGATAGTCTCTACACCAACAACAAACAATGACATCATCCCCAACAATATGTAATGCTAACCAACATTAGATGACTCACAATGCCGGATCGGAAATTTGGGGACTCGGACTGGTGAGTCACCAATTATAGCCCAGGTTCAAAGACAAAAATGATCACACACTATAACCCACAATGCTATTGGAGGTGTAAACAAGTATTTCAAAACGAGAAAAATAAACATCCAAATTAAACACCCTGAGGAAGACAAAATATACCATTAAGTGTAACTGTAAATATTCAAATATATATCATATTTATTGGTGTTTCTACGTATCTTTCACCTTCCACCCGAAATTGGCCTTTTAAAGTTTTTTTTTTAAGTACATTTTTTCCCCCTTTTTCTAAATAATAGTTTTAGTTAAATGGTAAAAGTTACTCAAAAACAACACCTGCAATGGACATGAGTGGTGTGCCCCAGTTTTGTTTATTTTATTTTTTTCTCTCTTTTTGTTTATGTGTGTGTATGTGTTTTTTTTTTTTTTTACATTTCTTGTCTGTTTGTGTGAGGGAGGGGGGTGGGGGGTGGTTGTGTGTGTACTGTATGTGTGTACTTATTTTGTCTTTTTTGTCTGTATAAAAAATGAAAAACCCATTAAAATATAAGTTTAAAAAAAAGGTTACTCAAAATATAGCTTTCCATTCAGGTTTAAGTATTTTAGGAAAATACTGATTTTTAAAAAATTATCGTGCATTCCCTTCGTCTCTAGATTGGGGCAATAAATTGGTCTTGACCTCAGATTAAAGCGCCACCATGTGGTTATGTCAAAATAAGGATAGTGGGAACAAAGAGATAGCCCCCAGTTTTGACTTCTGGCTCATAGAGTTCTTCAGCAGAGAAAGCAAAGGAGTTTAAACAAATTTGGCAGCCTTTTCTTGACTATATAGCAGTACTGAAGGCTCCTACATGACACCTCATTGACTTTTTATTTTCTGTTTAACATTTGACATAGAAACCTGTATAGTATAGTACGCCATGTTTGTTGTTAATTTTATTTTATCTTTTATTTTTGTATTCCCCTTTTCAGTGTTTTTTCAGTGTGTATGTTCATAAAAGAAAAATCTATAAATAATGGGGTAGTGTAGTCTGAGAGTTCAGGTTTGGTTCCATACACTTTTCCATATCTTTATACACTCTTTAGGGCAACTTGAGTTACTTTTACAACTTGTAAAAAATATACCATCCTTACAAGTTCAATCAACACTGAATCAGGTGTATGAAATATTAACAGTGAGATAACAATTAGACTCTTATTGCATCTGATATGACACAAAGCTAAAATCCCACCTCCACATCACCATCACCATCACTTTATGGTACGTCTGCTGTACCTGAGTGGTCTGGGTTTTTCCTTCATCTCCACTGCATCAACCTCCTTCACCGACTCCGGCTCACTTTCTCCCTGGGGCTCCGGGGCCCTCCTTATTATCGGGGTGGAGCTGCTGCTCACCATTCGGGTCAGTGCATTGACACCGGGACCCAGCCACTGAGAGGGCCGCCTGCAGAGACGGACAGAGGACAAGAAGAATTTTCTCTCCAATTAAATATATAATAATCAGAAGATTTGTTAAAGGTGCACTATGTAACATTCAGTGTGTCAAATAAATGAACATTTTCAAGATATATTCTCATAACTGAATAAAAAAAAACTTTCCTCACAGGAACATTGGATCCCTGGAACACTGTTTGAAGTTAGAAAGCTACCTGAAAAGTTACTGTTTCACTGTTGTTGTTTATAGCATCAGGGCCCACAGTTTGGTTTTTACAACAATATTCTAGTCTTACATTTGGTTCCCGGTGCCACATTATAATTTAGTTTTTATTTATGATAGAATTATTTAATTCTAAGAGTTACATGTAGAGAAAATCTGTTTTGTGAACTAACTGCAGGCTCTGCAAATGTAAAAAAAAATCCCCCTCCTGAAACTGCATAGGGCACTTTTAAAGTTATTTTCTAACCTGGTTGGTGGTGTGAGACCTGGTGGGCTGTTGGGGCTTTTAGAGGCTCCAAAGAGCCGCCCCAGACCCCAGGGAACCTGAGTACCACTGCTGACCGGAGCAAAGTCACTCCCTGCCTGGGTCTGGATATCAGCCAGATCCATCCCCATGTCCTCCTTCTTCAGGTTGTGGCTCAGTCTGCCTCCCCAACGCACCACAGCCCCCCATCCCTGCTGGATCACCTAAGATTAGAGAAATGTCAGCCCTGCAGGGTCACACAAACATTTCTGACTACAAACACTGAGCAGCCAAACATACTGTATATGAGTACCTGTCCTGCTTGCTGAGCAAGGCTGTCCTCGTCAATATTAGGAAGAGGTAGTGCTCCAATTTCCTTCTCCTGCACCCACAGCAGCTGAGGACTCGTCTGGCAGAGAGTGACCGAAGCCTTAACGGGCGCATCGCTGTTCTGCGTCGACTCCCCCGATCCTCCATTCTCTTGATAAGCCAACTGTGATGCCTTTTCTTTGTTCAAGTGACGATCTGGGCTTCCAAAGTCTACTTCTGACAGGCTTTCAATGTATTTGCAGCCTGCAATGTTGGATTGGGAGCCCTCTGTTGAGAGTCGGAATCCAACATCTTGACAAGGTGGACTGGGGATCTCTGGACCATGGCCGGCTGCTTCTAGATGGTGGTGCTGGAAGAGCAGGTCCAGGTTGAAGGTGAGCAGGCTGAGAGGCTGCAGCACAAGGAGCAGCTCCTCAAACAGAGGCCGGCAGGCGCTCAGCGACAGACGCATGAAGGAGGTGGGACGGTAATATGTCTCCAGCACATCTGGGAGGAGGACAGATCACTGTCACATAAATGTGTGACCACAAAAACACAGGGAAAGGAAAAGAAGGCGAAGGAAACTTACCGCTGCAAAACTGAAGGTGAGACAGCCATACATCAAGAAGTTTGGTGCTAGAGTTAAAAAAATATATATATTTATTTAGAGAAAGAAGAGGAAAATTGAGGCCATGTGCAAGGACATTTAAACAGCGTACCAGTACAAAAATGTATTCATATTTCTAAAAAATACTGATTTGAGCACTTTTCATACCATCACTGGAGACAAGAGAGGATAAGGAGTCAGTACTTACTTCAGTAGACCAAGAAGGAATGCGTTGAACCTATGTTTGCTCTGTCTGAGCTGGGGCAGCTCTCTAACTCGAACTTGAAGGTTGAACAAAGCCTGTGTTTTTGGACCTTAAGAAATAGGTTGAGAGGAAAGGAAGGAAAATATAAATAGAGGTAGAGAGAGACAGAGAGAGAGAAAGAGAGAGAGAGAGAGAGGGATCAACAGAGGAACTTACAGTATGGGAAAAAATTACAGTGAAACTTGGCACTCACAGACCAATCAATAACTGCATCCCGTTGATGTCTTGATACAGCATTTTAGACACTCAAATCAACAAGTATTGACTGATTAACTGCATCCCGTTGATGTCTTGATACAGCATTTTAGACACTCAAATCAACAAGTATTGACTGATGTGTATGGGAAAATAAGGTACGAACTAAGACTTTAAAAAAGCCTTCTTATAATTAACCAGGAAACAATCCCCACAGTAATAATAGTCTATCAAACCCCTAATAGACAAGTCTATAAATGCAAATATGACGCCCTGAGAGCTACCTGGCCTGGTCGAGGCCTGGACTAGACCCCAGGCGGAGTTTGGCCTCCTGCCTGCGATCAGGTCACTCTGGTGGGGTTTTAAGCCGTCCGTCAGCAAACTGTGCAGTGCAGGGCAGAGGCACTGCAGCACCAGACGGCCAAGAGATGGATTTATAGCGCCGTCCCCTGATAAGGCCTGAGAGAGGAGAGGAAAAGAAGAGGAGAGGAAAATGAGATGGAGTGAGAAAGAGGATGTGCGGAAAATTGGGAGAGACAGTGGAATAGATCAGAAAGGATGATTCAAGAAAGAGGCAAGGACAGAGAAATGGGACACATATAAATGTAGGTTGGAGCGTAACAGGGAGCGAAGAGGAGTCATGATTTCATGATGTAATGAGAGATGAGTGTGGGGGGAAGGGAGGGGTCGGAGTTAGTTTACAAAAAGAAATTCTTAATGCTACAGGATTGGGTTATCCAAAGATAGTCTAGTACCTTGTTAACTGAGACAGACTGAGGAGAGATGGAACAAGATATGTAGAGTCAGAACAAGAGGTAAGGGAGCATTGGAAAAAAGATAAACAATAACTGCATTATAATTTGACATCTGGTTTCTTGATACAAAGATTCATTACCAACGCCTTTTTGATGGCGAGGCAAACAAAGGAAAGCAAATGAAATCCCGCTAATGATGTCAATTTGGCAGGGACTCACCTTCTGAACTACAGTCCGAGAAGAGCTAAACTGGGCTAAGATGGCTTCCACTGCCACACTGACTGCACTGACCAGAGCTGGAGGGAAGAACAATGGTTTACAGTTAAACTTCAAGCGCTGCAGACATCTAAAGGCAAATATAGACAGCCAGACAGGTGAACATGAACACGCACACACACACCTTTTTTCTCCTGCAGGCACAGAGAGGACAGGCCAAGACCTCTCATTGGAAGCGTCACATCTTCACCCATCCAGGACGTCTCTGACCTCTGTACAGAGCCAGCGAACGAGACACTACGAACAGCTGAATGTGGCAGAAAAAGAGCTATTATTTTTTTATTATGTTTTTTAATCAACAGAAGCAAAAGGAATAACCACAGATGGGAAATATCAAAACTAAAATCTCTGTGTTATTATTAGCGGGAGCAATTAAGCGATGGGAAGCATTGGAGTAGGCAGATAGAAGCAGATGGTACCACAACACAACAGACATTTTTTGAGGACATCTTGTAAATATTGTTTTGCCGTGGTGAGCTTTCAACATCTGTATCTGAAAACAACATCTGGGATAAGCAGGATCCCATGCATTAATACTGACTCAAACGCACAAATACACTCATACATACTTACTATAAGGGAAAGCATTCATTAGAGAAACTGCAGAGCTAGGTAAAGGGACAATTGTATAAGCTACCAGTCAGGTCAGGTCAGATATAATTACTCACATGCGCAAAGGGCAGGTGTATAGTGTGACGTTTATAAAGAATGGATTTATATAAGCTAGTTATATAAATACCAACATTCTTGTAATGAACAGGATGCAGTGGACCATAATTACTTATTATATTATACTATTATAACTTATTACACATTAATTACAACATCATTAACAAGCTACCTGGGTTGTGCCTGGCATGAAATGCATGTGTCCGTTTTAACATCATGCAAAAAACAGGGAGACAGACAAGACCGACACAAAGACAAGGAAAGATAGAGGAAGACAAACAGAGAGAGTGATGGGAGTGACTCTGGTCACCCTCTGACAGGCACAGCTGTTGCCCTTCTGATGGCCCTTTGCAGATTTGAAAGGACAGTATACATAAGAAGTATCAGATGACCTGCAGGGAGCTGCCATCTGATAAATAAAACAGCTTCAGTTAACCAGTTCTTTCAAATCTGCAAAATCCCTCGGGTTGTCAAAGTGACAAAAGTGTGAGGGCCACCATATCCATGGCAGAGAGCAAAGACAGAATACAGATAGTGAGACAGACAGACATGCACACAGGCAAGATGTCAGACAAAGAGAGAGTGAGTGTGTGTAAGATATAGGGAGAGAGAGAAATCTTACTCGCCACGCGCGACTGCTGAGGAACCTGGTGGAGTTTTGGGGGTAGGGGGGGTGCCCTGGGCGGTATCGCAGGGTAGAGGTTTGGATAGTAGAGGGGTGCAGCGAGGGCAGGCAAGGTGTGAGAGCGGGGGAAAAGCGGGGAGCTGAGGCAATAGCCTGCTGCGCCTGGAGGGGGCGCTCCTGAGCGCTGGGGAGGGGAGAGCGCACCTATAGGGGATAGGCGCGGAGGGGCTCCCCTGTGCAGAGGGCAGTTTTTGGGGTGGTACAGGTAGTATGTGGGGAGAGGAGGAAGCTCTTTAGATGTCCTGGTCTTGTTGCTATTGTGGTCTGCGTGTGAGTGAGAGCGCTTTTCTGAATACAGCGAATCCAGAGTACTGATGCTGTTTGAATACGTCATCATGACTTCAATGTTCTTATATGGGGTGGTGCAACCTTGAGCTTCTGCGGTGCCGCTAACAGGTGTGTCTGACTGAGTGTGCGTGCGGTTCTGCTTCTCTGAGTTACTGCAGTAGAGAGAGTCTGACGCAAAGTCCCTGTGTGTGTTGAAGAAATTCCCATGATCGCATGGAGAGTCTACATCAAAATCCGCAAGGGATTCATAGATAAACCCAGAGCTTATATCAGTGCTGGAATCATCTTTGTGGATACAAGCTGAGCTGGCAGGAGGGGCCCGCTGTGTGTTGCAGTGTTGGTCTGTGGACTCCCTGCCAACATGGCTGCTGGGTCTGGGATCTGCAAAGGGCTTGGAGTTACAGTAGCCCGGGCGATAGGGAGGGAGGGCAGTGTTAAGGAAGTAGGGTTGGGAGGACTGGGCAAGGGACAGTGGGGGGGAGGAAACTGCTCATTGGAAAAGGTAAAAAGACCAATTGTTATGTGCAGGAGTCAGGATGGAGAGGGTGGGTGCATAAGCAAAGTGATACAAGGGAGCAAAGCGGAGCCGTGGACAAAGAATGGAACCAACAGATGGATAGGTGAGAAAAACAAGGAAGGTTAAAGTAAAAAAGAAAATGTAAATGGAGCAAAGAAATGGGAAGGAGAGATAGATGCAAAAATTGTTAGTGTCTGTCGAGAGAGAAAAATGCACATTCATGAGCAGAAATCATCATCATGTAACATCATGCAGTAATGCAATATTCAAACAAGTGAAACAGTTGATAGACAAGTACACATTAACAGTGCATGAGAGTCAATGGAGTTGATTTATGAAGAGCAACAACCACACCGTCTTTCGTTTGTCTGGGTTTGGAAACAACAGGAAACAACATCCTGGCCATGAAAGAATAACTGTGCCTTCTCACAGCTGTCAATGAGCCACTCATTTACCAGTAACACCCTAATTAAAATGCCACCATCAATCATAAAGATTCATCATGATAGGATCTAAGTTTTCTTTATGGCATCTGGTTTCACTTTCTTTTCATACTTGTCCTGAGATATATGACTTATTAATAAGTAGAGGAGAGCACAGTTTGTGCCAATCTTTTGGCTCCCTGTTTTGTACTTTACTGCAGTGCGTGACACCATACGTTCTGGATCACCTTTTCTCTCTCTCTCTCCCCCTCTCTCTCTCTCCCCCTCTTTCTCTCTCTTATTTTGCTAGCTCTCTCTACCTCCTTCCCCACCAGCCCTCCCCTTCCCTCTCCACCACTACAGCATACAGTGTAATGCTGAGTCAGTCAACAGATAGCAGAGTTCTGTGCGTTCCTGCTCGATCACTGTGTCCTTCTATGGGACGATTTAGAGACAGTGGCAACACACATTTTAATTACACATTTTCAGTGACAGACTTGCTTGGCTATGGGCTACAAAATGAGCAAGAAAAGCAACCATACCTGGGTTAGACTTGAGCTGTCTTTGAACTGTAACCAACACATGATACTTCCTATTTTTCTGGCACTAGCTCTCAGCAATTGGTCCATGTACTAAGATCCACCCATAGGATTCTTAAAGGTGTACACACCTAGTGCTGGCTTGTTCACCCCCAGGTTCTTTCAGGGATTTTAAGGATATTCCAGCAACATATAACTTATCATATATATATAGTACATATATATATATATATATATATATATATATATATATATATATATATATATTGTAACTTTACAACAACAAAACACGTTTATAGTCTTAAAGCAAATTCAGAAATAAAGCCAAAAAATAAAATAAAAAATAGAGAACTACCCCGTAGTTGACATGAGCCATGAATTTGGAGCAATTTAAATTGAACACTGTATGTATACAAATAACTTGATCTTCTCTGTCTGTGCAACTCTAAAGAGCAAGGGTGGTGGGAAGCAGGATAGACAGCAAGGGAAAAGCATACAAACATCCCATGTTGACGGGATTTAAAACCAGTAAAGAGGCAGAAATAAAAGAAAGGACACACATATAGACAGCAAGAAGAAAACAGTAGTAAACAGTGGTAGCAAGAAGGAAGAGAAATGTAGGGATCTCTGTGGGCACTACATTATCCCCCTCCCCTCGGTCTGAAGAGTGGATGAATAATTGAATAAGGCAGTGATGACATCACACTCTGATAACCATTGCAGGAAATACTGGCTGGAAAGTTTCCAATGTCTACTCTCTCCTCATATTACTTTCACTCCCTTCCCTGTCTTTATCCCTCCATCTCTCACTGCTGTTGTTCATGTCCCCTCTCCAGCTTCCACTGTCTTGTTTGCATTCACATCAGTTAATCCCCCATCCTCACTTCATCATACCACACATCATCCTTTTCTATGACTCATGCTTGTCCTCCATAAATGAGTCAACCTCATTGTTTTTATTCTCGTCCATTCTATTGTACCGTCCCAAGGATATTATTTGTGCATCAAATAGAAAGGAAAAAAGGTGACTGTAAATGTGTCTTTTCCTCGTCCGTCTCTCTCCAGCACCTGCCCACCCCCAATGTGTCTTATTGTCCAAATGACCCTTTACTGTGTTTTTTGTCACCCCTAGACACACACAAATGCACATTAACACAATGAATCCTTCCCCTACGTTTTCTAATTCCTCCGTCATTATAATTAGCATCATTGCACAAATTCATGCTCACCTGTAGTTCTTGATTCAATAGTCCTTCCTCCATCGGCTCGTCCTCTCACCTCCACCTCCACCTCTGCCTCCTCTGTCTCATCTTCTTCTTCTTTCCCTTCCTTTTCCTCCCTCTTAACTTCTTCACACTCCCACTCTCTGCCCGTGGTCCACAGGCTGCTGTCACTCAATGAGCAGCCAATCTTCTGTGATGGGCACAGCTCCAGTTGCCCACCTTCCTTGTCAGCTCTCTGGAGCATCTCCTTCAGAGCGGCCATTGAGGTCAGTGCTGGTGGGGGCTGCATGAAGAAGGCCTGAGCCTGAGAGGTGTACTCCCACTGGTTGCCATCGCCACCTGCCTTCTCTCTTCTCCACCTCAGGTTGTACAGTATGTCTGGGTCTGGAGTAATAATGTTTGGGTCAGGATCTGGGTCTGTGAACACCTTGGTTGTGAGGAAGGCCCCTTTGTTGCGGTTGCGCATCTCTTTGAAAGTCGTGACCTTTGGAGCAGACCCTAGAGACAACCCTGACGAGCTTAGCTTCTTTGGAGCTTCCACATGGGATTTTCTCATTTCTATGGATGGAAGCTGTGGTGCGGCTTCACTATCGGGCGTGAATGCTATGAGCCAATCAAATCGCTCGGGTCGCGCAGAGTTGGCAGAGAGAGTGCTGACTTTTGGGGGTGGCAAAGATGGCGGGATTGGGGGTAAGGGACGAGGAGGAGGGGGAGGGGGAGGTGAATCTAGTACATCAGCAGGATACTGGAAAGACTCAAAGCTCTTTGTTTTAGTTTCATGTGTATTGCTTGTAGTGCTGAAGTAAGGGTCGGAGGTCAGACCGCCATTCTTCTTCCTTCTCCGCGCCATCTCAGTGAATGAGGTGGTTCTCTGTGGGTCTTTGCTCTCCCCCGTTTTTTCTCCTTCTTCGCCTATGTCTCCTCTTCGATCTTCATCCAACTTGACTCTGCTGCTCCAGGTGTCTCTGGCCATCCACTTGGCGTCGCATTCCTTCTCCTCTTCCTCCATTTCTTTTAGTCTGAACTTGCATGGCTCTACAGACCTTGACGATTTAACGATATCTTCATCTCCCTCGTCCTCCAACCCTCCGACACAAACGCCAAGCTCTGGGCTCAGCTTGAGGAGCTCAGCGTGGGTCAATCCGGCAAGCATCAGCAGCTTCCGAATCTCTACGTCCAGTGCATGGAAGGAGGGGGGAGGAGGCAGGGCGGGTGGGGGTGGTATGGCAGGGGGCGATGAGGAGGATATGGATATAACTGGCGGAGGAGGCAGAGGTGGGGGATGCATGGTAGGGGGAGGAAAGGACAGGGGGGTCTTCTCCTGCTCGGCCTGCAGAGCAGCCAGCCGCTGGGCCTCCTTCCTGGCAAGATG
Source organism: Ammodytes marinus (assembly GCF_949987685.1). Lineage (NCBI taxonomy): Eukaryota > Metazoa > Chordata > Actinopteri > Uranoscopiformes > Ammodytidae > Ammodytes > Ammodytes marinus. The sequence goes on along the minus strand of NC_137217.1, from coordinate 20,283,914 downwards.
GCGCCACCGAGGGGGAGGGATGGGAGGAGTCGGGGTGGGGATAGACGGAGGCGGAGAAGAAGTGGTGTACAGGGTGAGGTAAGGAACCGGCTTAGAGGTGGGGAGAGGAGGGATGGATGGTGGAGACAGAGGTAGTGGTTTCTCACACCTAAAAGTGGTGAATGTGGGGGATGAGGAGTTGGGGGAGAAAGTAGTCAAGGTGGGAGAAGTGGAGACGGCCATGGAGGTGGTCTCCCTGCTGATGTTGATGTAGGTGTGGAGGTCAGAGCTAACACTGGCGTGGCGTGCTGGAGGTTTGGGGGGTCTGGGCGGCGGCTCTACAGGAGAGGGGGTGAGGGAATCAGGGGCGAGATGGTCCTCGCAGTCTGACGGAGCGGTGAGGTCGACCCCTGCATCTGAAAACTCCTGAGAGTCTCCCATTGATCCCCCACGGCCTTTGTACAACTTGGAGGGAATGTCAATGTTGCCCATTTCGTCCATGACATCCGAGAGATCCTGCTCCTCCAGATCTCCCAGATCAAATCCCTTCTCGTGGAGTCTGGCGATGTGGGCGAGTTTGACCTCCCTGTTCACCTTCTCCAATCGATCCAGGTGATCCAGCCGATCCCTCAGAACGTCCCAGTGCTGTTCCCCCTCCAGATCCCAGCGAGCCACTTGGATCACCTGGCTGAAGCGCTCCATTTTCCCAAACTCCCCTACCGACTCGAGAAAGTCAAGCAAGCCTAGTTTGGTGACCTCAGAATCACCTTTGACTCCTAAGTATTCAGGAGAAGGGGAGTCCAGGGCGGAGGGGTAGCCCTCGTCGGGGGAGCAAGGGGGACTTGGGGAATGTGACATTAAGGTGAAGGGATTTCGGCTTACAGGGAGAGATCTGGGTGAACGCGCAGGAGACTGCAATTCAAGGGTCTGTGGAACAGAGTGGTCTTTGGGGGACAGGGCCATTGACAGAGTTTCTTGGTCGAGGGAAGAGCAGAGGGAGGTGGACTGATCGGCACAGTCGGACTCCAGATCGGAGCAGGAGCTGATGGACGTGGAGGATGAGGAGGTAGAAGAGGAGAGCGAGAACTCCAGGAGTGAGGGGGGACAGTCACAGCACGATGGAACCAGGGTGTCATCATCGTCATCATCATCATCAGCATCCTCTTCATCGTCGTCAATATCAATATCCCCACTGCTCTCTTCCTCGTCGTCGTCTTCCTCTACTTTTACACTATTCTTGTTGTCCAGGGTGGCGCTTTTATCTGCATTGTTGCCTACATTTTCCAGACTGGCAGCTGGGCAGGCAGAAGGCTCCAGTTGGGCCTGTGCTTGAGCGGAAGGCTCAGGCTGCTCCTTGGCCCCTGACCCATCCAGCCTCTGGGGCAACGGGGCCGGAGGAGGCGGTAGCTTCAGTTGCTGTCTGATAGAGACAGTGTTGTTGTTGTTGTGGTTATGGTTAAACATACTGTTGTTGTCCTGCGGGGAGCGGCCATCGCAGCATAGACACGGGAGGCTTGGTTCGTTGCAATTTGGGTCAAGAGGGAGAACAGAAGGAAGCAGAGGCGGAGGGGGAGTGGCGGCAGGGGAAATTTTCGCTGCCGCCAATGCACGAACGCTCTTGGGTTTGGGCTTCACAGATTTGGAGATGGTGGACACCTGTTTCTGTGAGCCAAACCTGGGCTGGCTTAGGGGTGCTCGAGGCTGCACACCCATCCTGGCCCTGGTGGGCGGAGTAGGGCCTTTAGTAGGCCGGCGTTGGGAGGGCGTGGTGATCATGTTCATGTTCTTATCCTCCCTCTGAGAAGCAGGGCCATAAGACTTTGTTCCAGCTATGGCATTGGTCCGTCTGCTGCCGTCAAAGCGCCGTGGCTTCGGAGGCTGAGAGGAGCAGCTAGTAGACTGCATTCTGGCAATGGGACTTTTTCAAAAACTCTGATATTTCTGTTGCTATAGAAACAAGTGCTGCAAATGCTGGGATTATCCAAACTACGACTATCCGTGACGGTCACATCTTGGCTGGACTCCCAAGATCCTGTAACATCAAAGGAGACACAGAGTGAATAACAACTTCAAGCAAATTCTGATCTTCAATTAATATTTTCTTGCCCTACACACATTTTCATATTGACTAAATCTTTGAAGTTAAACCCATAATCTGGACGACTCAAATAAACTCTTTTGCTTTCGGCTTTCTGTTTTCTAATTGTCACAAACCCAGGAGCACACTGACACAGCACTTTATCAAACATCACCACATGATTAGAGCACAATTAGTCCATTAATAAATGGTCAGAAAATGAATCAGCAACTATTCAATCAATAGTAAACAAGCTGCTTAAAATGCTTAATCGAGTAAGCAAAAAGAAGAATAGGCAGATCAGTTGATAATGCTAGTTGCAGTCCTTAAATAATGTTGCATCTTTTTTAGAGCTATTTGGTAGCTTCACTACAAAAAAAACAATAATAGAATTTTAATTAAAAATAAATAAAGAAACATTGAGATGCCACAATAATTTAGACTCCATTTCAGTTCAACAAATACTTCTCTCATCTCTTCAGGGGTTTGCTGCAAGGTGCATATTTACCTTGTTTCATCTGGTTTCCAGATTTTCTTATTTATTCTAATTCAAACATGCACCACACGAATATCACATGGAATGACCCTGTGATAATAATTGTCAGGTCAATTATAGCTTAATAGCTGTCACTCATCATCTTTATCATGTGCATGTTCAGCTTCACTGAGCACTGGTATTCATGAGTGTACAGAATGCAAGCTGCCTCCATCTTTGCCAGTCCATCCTTACAAGCTGACAATAATGAGCAGATCCAGATCAAAATAAATTTTGTTTCCTCGAGCTATAACTGAACATTTAACTGGAGCATGACAAATCAGGCAGCAGCTCTAAACAAACAGCACAGACACTGCCTTTTTTCAAGCCACCGAAAGCAACTGCTCATATATTCCTCCACAGTGCCCTTCACATCAGCTGAAGAATATAAATCACTGAAGTGCTTGCTTACACAGGGCCTTTCGTTGGAATACCCATTAAAAGACCAAAAAAAGCCTTGGAATAAAAAGAGCATGTGATCATATGTAATGTAACCCATCCTGTGCACAGTATTTACCCCAGCATATATTGATCCCACAGAGCTGATGGAGACAGGGAGGTTGGGAGGAGGAGAGGGATGGGGGAGGGAGGGAGGAGGGGGTAGCCTAGGCCTACCTCCAACCGCAACGCTCTGATATACAGGCCCATCCGCCCCTATTATAACTCATGTAACATACTGCATATTTAGATAATAATCAAAACGGATACTAAAATCAATGTATTTTAATCAAAAAACGATTCTAGAATGATCACTGTTAATAGCGATATTGGATGTTTCTTGATCTAGGCTACGCAGGTTCCGTGTGGGAATAGGGGTTTTTGCACCCGACTAGTCAAATGCATTTACATGAGAGAAAAAAACAACCATAAAAAAATATATATATACGGTAAGAGCAAAATAACGATTTGACTCACGCTGAGATTCAGGTAAAGATGGATGAAGGTCTCCATCTCGTTCGGGCTCTCACATCCCTAGACCGTGTGAATGTGAATCTACGTCCGACGAGAACAGCCTCAGCATCTGTATTCTCGCGAGCATCCAACCAAGTACCCCCCCCCCCCCCCCCATCTTAACCAACCTACCAACCCAACCTAACCACTCCCATTATTTATATCGTCTCATCCTATTGTACTTGAGTCATTTTTAAGCATAATCTAATCTCCGTTCAAATAATAAGACAAAGAGTCTAGATTAATATGAAATCCTCCTATCAACCTCAAATTCAGCCGTCTGTGCTTCAGTACAATGTTGAGGTACTTTACTTATACTCCTATTCATGAGTGGGAGAACTATTGCATTTCCTGTTACACAACTTAATTTATGGGACAGCTGTAGTAACTAATAACTTAAAATATTAAGATTGTTTGCCTAAAAATACATTTGAAGACTTTACAAATTATGATGTCTTGTTATAATTAAACTACCCAACAGTAGGCCTATATCAAAGTACAGCTGAAACCACCAATTGATTATTTCATTGATTAACCAGGTGTTATGAAGGTGTTACTAGCTCTGGGCAAAATGTACAGCATTTCTAACTCACAAACCCATCATGTAGCCGATGAAGGAAACAATCATCAGATGAACCCATAATGAATATAATCATCGTCCTATATAAAATTGTTAAAAGCAAGCTCCACCTGAACCAACAGTAAAATCTTGCTTTAACATAAATGACCCGATACAAATATTCTAATAATAAAATGTGTAATAGTATAACAGTGATAGGAGAAAAATTATATATCTAGTACATTTGTATACAAAGTTCAATTTTCAATTAAATTTGACTTGTATGTAGAAGATTATTTTTACAGTATGGTGACCGTGGCTCAGGTGGTTAAGCGGGTTGGCCAATGATCCAAGGGTTGGCGGTTCGATCCCCGCTCTGCCACCAGTGTCATGGTTGTTGTGTCCTTGGGCAAGACACTTCACCCACCTTGCCTCGTGTGAATGTGTATGACTGCTGTATGTTTGAGGTGGTGGTCGGAGGGGCCGTAGGCGCTGAATGGCAGCCACGCTTCCGTCAGTCTGCCCCAGGGCAGCTGTGGCTACTATGGTAGTTTCCCACCACCAGTATGACTGTGTGTGAATGAATGGAACCTGGAACCCTGTAAAGCGTCTTTGAGTGCCTTGAAAAGCGCTATATAAATCCAATCCATTATTATTATTACTTTTATCAATTAAAAAATATGAATACTTCTTCCAACCAGTTTATTGTTTAGTGTAAAAGATATCAGAAAAAAGGGAAACAAAAGCATAGAATCCTCAATTTTTTATTTGGCATATTTGCTTGATGAATGACTGAAAAGATTAATCAATTATTAAAATAGATGCAAATACATTTTATTTTATTTGAACCAACTGATTGTTTCGGGTCTACAGCAAACAGAAACAATTATTTTGTTTTCTAAACAGCCTTAACATTCGGGCAAGTACAGATTGAACAGCAGCAATAACAAAAAAATATATGGAATTAGAAAGCTGATAACGTTTGACCTTCTGTCCTCATTCAGGATATACTGTCACGTACAGTATGCACTGTCCTTTTAGTCCCTAATCAATTAATAAATCCATTCCTACAAAATAAAAATTCTGATTTGCTTTGCGTCTTCATCCTGCCAGGCATTTCTCAAGGCAGACAATTATTAGAACTAGATCCAGTGCATGCATGATTCCTTTCAGTGTATTTATCTTAACCACACAACTCCTCAGTGGATAAATTACAGAAGACACTGTACACTATGGACTAGGTTCAATAAATACATAACATGGAGCCAGAGAGAGTGTTGGATGACATAAACAACCAAATATCTACAAAGCCTTGCAAAGTTAAGAAAGTGCCTACAATATTTCTAAATGTCACAGTCCTGTTCGGGTCCTGCTGGTGGGAGTCCGAGCCTTGTCGCTCAGAGAAAGGAGAGAAGTTGATCCGTGCTTCATGATGAAAGTCACTAAAGGAACCAGGCTGATTCAGCCGACACTGCAGTGTTTGTCGACCACGGTTTTCACTCACTTGTCCCTCTTGTAGATTTTCTTGGCAAAGTTGAGGAAGACTGAGTGAGGAAGGTTTTGAGCGTGACAGGCGATGAGTTTCTGTAGCCGCTGGTAGCTCTCATCTTCGTATCTGTGGTACAGCGTTGGCATTTGCAGGGTCTTGTACAGCGTTTTGACCTTTTCCACACTAGCATCGTCATGGCGCGCGTAACATGCCTGAGGAGTAGATATGGTGGAATTAAGTAGGGATCGGTGGCCAAAATCCTTGCCCTACATACACTTCATCTATTTTTTGAAAGTTTACTTTATGGCTTTCATTTTTTTTTACTCTAGCTACGCCTTTGGACTCAAAGCGTCTTTGAGTGACCTCCAAAAAAGCGCTATATAAATCCTATACATTATTATAAGCGGTAGTGTTTTTAAGAAACCAGCTACCAAGCTGCCTGTGAATTTGTTAAGGAAAAGAGTGAAAGACACAGGATGCATAGCGATGAGATAATGTATTTATAACTGCCTATGTACAATTAATAATGGTAATATGCCAATGGTGAAGCAAAGCAAACTTTGATGTAGTACCATTCGGGAAACACAGGATGTTACAGTCTGCCTGGTGTAAATCGTTTGTCTACATTCCTGGGAAATAATAACTATTATAAAATTGTGTTTTGTTTGATGATCTTTTTTGCTATTACAGGTCATTTATAAACTTTGAAAACATTTGAGAAATGTGACTGTTTCATAAACATTGTAGAAGGTTTAGGCTTCAGAATCTGTCAGCAGGTGCTGGTTCAAATTCAAATGTACAGAACAGAAATGTGGTACAGTATACACATGCATTGTATTTATTCTGTTGCATGTACTCACCAATGATCATTTAATATTAATGCATTCTCGCTAATGTTTGTGTGAAATGAAAGGAAATAAAACCGGAAAAGTAAATTTACATACATCCCGTCTTTTGTGTGATCCGACAGTGTGAGCAATGCAAGATCCATGCATACTACCAGGGGAGATTTTACCCTCATTTTAGGGGAGCCTCAGCACTATAGTTTTATCCTGGCACCCATAAAAATGTTTTGTACAAAAATTAATTTGAAAGGGTCTGTGTTTGACAAGCAATCTGAAAATGCATATCCAGTCAAACAAGATAACGTAAATTAAATGTTGAATACATTTTTTCCCCTTATTTTACAAAAAAATATGTAATGTGAACTAAGATGTATTTTGGGAGATCAATCAATGAAAAAAACTGACATTTTCAATATGCAGTATCAATATGTTTTGAAAATTAGAGATTTGTGTAATTTTTTCCTTGTGAATTACAAGCCCTATTTTATGAAAATGGCTCAGAATGAATTTCTGAATGAATCTAGATCTCTTGATTTTAGGTCTACAGTTTCATGAGGCTGTGATTAACATGGTTCCTCAGCTCACAATAGATTAGCCCAGGATTAGCCGTGTTTGACGAGCTCCACCAATTTCAGTTTTTGAGCCATAGCAGAGATCCTGGTATGACTTAAAATGCATATCCAGTCAAACAGGTAGTTGTCAATCCTGTTATGCTAGAGTTACCACCACTAACAGGATTGACTAACATCAAAGCTCTGGTCGTAGAATCACCCCTGCATACTAGGCAAGGCAAGGCAAGGCAAGTTTATTTATATAGCACAATTCAGACACAAGGCCACTCAAAGTGCTTTACAGGGGCAAGATTAGAATACATAAAACACATTATAAAACATTTAAAAGCGAATAAAAGAAACAAATAACAAAAAATGAAAACTCGATTTAAAAACATTTAAAAGCAAATAAAAGAAGCAAATAAAATGAAAATTGCAGGTTAAAATGGAAACAAAAAAGTCTTCAGACTCGATTTAAAAGAACTGAGAGTTGCAGCAGACCTCAAGTTCTCTGGGAGTTTGTTCCAGATTGTTGGTGCATAATAACTAAAAGCTGCTTCTCCTTGTTTAGTCCTAACTCTAGGGACTGTAAGTAGACCTGTCCCAGACGACCTAAGGGCTCTGGACGGTTCATAACTTATCAGCATATCAGTAATGTATTTTGGCCCTAAACCATTTAGTGCTTTATAAACCAACATCAGTATTTTGAAATCACTACTCTGAATATTGCAACAAAGTAATACCAGCACACATTTTAAGTGTTCACAATGAAAAGAAACAGTGTTGTGATCTGATGTCTCACCTCCAGCTCCGCTCTCTGTTCAGGAGTCATAATTTCCAGTGCCGTCACTACTAGCCAGCTGCATTTGTTGTCCTGGATGTCTGTACCAATCTTTCCTGTCACATTGGGGTCTCCGTAACAGTCTAAGTAGTCATCCTGCAATCAAAACACAATGGAGTGGTTATAAACTCTCTCTGTATATCATTCAATAGGTGACGGGAAAACAGGCTGACGTGCAAAAGTAATTACCTGTATTTGAAAGAACTCTCCCATCTCCAGTAAGATGTGTTTGGCGTTATTGTGTTCCTCTTCACTCTCAATTCCAGCCTATAGTAAGTAAGTAAGATATTGACATCACTGTTACTTTTCTTGTCCACACTTGTTCTGTAACCTTTATATTTGTTTCCGCCCTTTAAACTCATCCCCATAACGCCTGTGAGTTCCATCTTTAAAGTGTGTGAATGAAATGAAACACACTTACCATGTACATTGCAGCTGCCACTGGGAGGTAAAACGAGTAAAAGGCCGTCTTGTATTTCACAATAGCTTTGTACCTGAAAGATAAAGAGAGAATAGGTTAACTAACATTTGCTTTTGTCAGCAACATCCATTTCTGCAAATGTACTTAACAGATTGATCTTCACCTACCTATCCATGGTGAATCTGTTGAGGTCAATCTGACCGGGGGGAGCCGTCATTAGGTCAAGAGCTTGGCCGAGCTCTGTCTGGAAAGTTGTCTGAAACAAACAAGAGTTGCACTAAGAATCCTGTGTTAATGTGTGTGTGTGTGTGTGTGTGCCTGTGTAATCAATCAGGACGTAGAGTACCTCAGTAAATAGCTCCAGGAGATGAACGTAGTAGGGCTGATCCCTACAATGTCTGCGGAGTAGTCTGTAGATTGACGCCTCTAAGAGATATGAATCATTGATAGCATCCATACCTATCCCATCCTTAAAGAAACAAACAGACAGGATTGGACTGAGACACTACGTAAGAACACGTTGTTGATAGTGAAACATAATTTAATTAACACAACACTATTTTAGCATTTTTTTTAAAATGCATAAAGGCTCACCTTCTTGTACCAGCAGGGCTGCCCTCTCCGAGTCACAGATCCATCCATGATATCATCCGCCACAAGGAAGAATGCCTGAAGCTGCAAGCAAGAGACACAGTTCCAACACTTGAGACTTGAAAGAACGCAACACCTATGCATAGTGTCACTTCAACAGTCAGCCTGTGTGTGAGGGCTGAAGTTTTATTGACACACTGGGTGGCAGAAAAAAATAAGCCAAAACTTAATATAGTGGAGTTAAGACAATTAATATGTTTAGGATAAGTATATGTGAATATTATGTGACTTTAAAGGTTATAAATAACCAATGTGCTGCTCTGTTCACATCACGCTTTGTGCCAGAATGCTTTAAATATATTTTTGTTGGCATTTTAAAGCTTTATTGATAGTGTAGAGACAGACTTGAAATGGGGCAGAGAGGGGAGTGAAATGCAGAGAACAACCCCGGGCTGGAATCGAACCTGCGTCCACTGCTGGCCGAGGCCCATGGGGGGGACGCCCTAACAACTGAGCAAAGGGCTCCCCTTGTGCCATAACTCTTGGTGCGAACACACTGCACACCGCCGCGCGGCGAGTTTACATGGAAAGTCAATGTATTTTGCGCGTCGCCGCACGACTAGGGCGGCCGCCGCAGAAGTTGAAAATATTGAACTTTTTGCCGCCGGCCGCGCCGCGATAGCCAATCAGCGTTGAGCTCCTCCCGACGTCACTCGCTTCAGGGCGACTGACAGAGGAAATTAAGATGGATGAAAACATAATAGTCACAGTTTGCTCCCATAAGTTCTGTGAATAGCCTCTGTGTCTGTTGCCTGCTGTGTACAGCTATCAGTTTTGCTTTATGACCCAAGTTAGCACCAGTTAGCTTGGGTAAAGCACCATCAGCACAGCAGACTGGTGCTCTCAGCACCGGTTAGCACCAGCGCCAGCATATCCCCAGAACCCCAGAGTAGGAGAAGGCTACTCTGGTCGGGCGGTGGACACAATATGACCCAATATGATCACACGGCGCGGAACCTGCAATTCGTGCTGTGTAGCTCAACAAGATGCAGATCCGATCGTGAATTATCACACAAAAGCCCACAGATAGTACAGTAGCTCAGGCTCAATTTTATCATCATCCTGTCCTGTCTGTGGCATTTGGTCCCAATTAGAGCTGCAACGATTAATCGACGAATCGATTATTAATCGATTACTAAAATAATCGCCAACTATTCTGATAATCGATTAATCGTTTCGAGTAATTTTTTAACAAAAAAATTCCAAATTCTCTGATTTCAGCTTCTCAAATGTGAATATTTTCTGGTTTCTTTAATCCTCTTATGACAATAAACTGAAATATCTGTTTGTTTTGGACATAACAATACATTTGAGGACGTCAACCTGGGCTTTGGAAAATTGATCAACATTTTTCACAATTTTCTGACATTTTACGGACCAAAACACTAATCGATTAATAATCGATTAATCGAAAAAATAATCGACAGATTAATCGATTATCAAAATAATCGTTAGTTGCAGCCCTAGTCCCAATCCCATTTGTATTTTCTGCTGAAGATTAACATTTAACTTTTTTTTAAAAACATACAGGTAACACATATATCATTTATCTTTCAAAAAGTTATTATTTTCCTTACAATGCTAATGCCTGCAGTCTTTAGTAAATTGTCTTAAACAGAAAATACATTTCTTGTATAGGGAAATTGTAAGTGTTCACTATAGAGCATCAGGATGCTGCTGGAGGATTAATACAAAAGGTGTGGATTGGACAACAGTGCAGATCTATGACACAGAAATATAAGCAACATCACACTTTGACCTTCCTGGCAACACCGGTTATGGTGTTTTAAATGGATGTGTTCACAATAAGAAAGATCTGAGATACTGTCACACTGATCCAGGGCCGCCGCTCCCTATACGCAGAGTACGCAGACTGCGTAGGGCACCAAGTTCCTGGGGGAGGCACCCCAAAAAAAAAAAATTATAATTATAATTTTTTTTTTTTTTTTTTTTTTATTAAAAAGGAAAAAGAGATGGTCTGGGGGCCCCCCAAAATAGTTTATTTTTTTTAAAGTTCATGATAATCATTACATTACAAAAAATAAATAAATTAGTTATGAACAGGCCCATCGTTGTTTTTTCTTAATTGTGTAACCTATCCAGGGGTGGATTACTGCACAGGCACACCGGGCACAGGCCCAGGGGCCCAAGGGCTCAGGGGGGCCCTTAGCCAGAGATACTGATAGTAACTTTTCATGTTGCATAGTCAAAGAGCTCAGTCACTGATGTCAATAACAGGGTCCAAAAAGGAATAGCCTAAATATAAGTACTCATTAAAATGTAACAAGATAGAAATCATCATGGGCCCCTCAACTAGTAGGGGAGAAATACAAAAGCAAGTTAAAAACAACAGCATTAGTAGCTCTGTCTAAGGGGGTTGAAGGCCCCCTCACACATACACAAATAAACTTTATATGTGTGAATTCTAAATTGTTCATATCCACCCTTTATCTGTTGAAATGGGCCTCTCCATCATAGAACATGGGTCTGCAGACCAATCTACTGTTTTTACAGTTGCAGAGTAAAGAGTGCTGCCTGTTTAAGAAAAATCTGAAAAATAATGTTCCTTCTGCATCTCAGGATTTGATATCTCTCTAGTCTCTAAAATTTCCTCACAAAGTGCACCAGATTGATAGCCTGGCATTCCCAGACCTGCCACTAGGCGCTGGCAAATTAAATTTGCTGCGCGTGTTGGTCTGGAGACGCTCCGTTGAAGCTTATCAAGACTACCAGAAATCTGGTATAACGTTTCAATTGGTTCTATCTAATATGGGCGCGCCAGAGCCCTTTATATGGTGCTCTGGGGAGGACGTAACCGGATGACGACAGTGACGTGCATGCGACGTCGAAGCTGTGATAGTAAACATCAAAGATGGCTGCGGATATGTTGTGTGAGTTTGAGACTGCTTTGGCCTCGACCCTTAACGAATTGGAAGACGGGACTCATAGCTTTCACTAGCAAGTAAGTGGAATGTTCTGTTTTGCCGACCGACAACGGCAAACGTTTAATTGAACAGTTTAACAGCTGTTCGCTAAACGAACGGGGCTTACGTCACTTGTGCATCGCTCTGATTGGTTGTAGTGCTATCCAACTGCGTGCAGTGGCATTTGAAATGCACGAGTAGGAGCCGCCCCTAGAGTTGGAAATTACTATTGATCGTCGCCAGACCCTCTATCGTTCAAGATATCAGGGTCAGGATTTCCAGGCTACCAGATTGATGCATTTTACTTTAAAAAGGTAAAAAAAATTCCACCCACCCCCCAACAAGGTACAGGGTCCCTCCAACAATACCCCAAGATCCTGTGGGAAACACTGACTTCCTTAATATGTTTTTGCCATTAATTGTATGTATCCGTGTAGAAAATTCAGTGTACCTGACTGGATAGGGACAAGTGGGGGGCCCTTTAAGAGTGTAAGCCCAGGGGCCCATTATCTCATAATCAGTCTATGATCCTATCACTCAATTCCTTTGCAAAGGCAGTTTTTTCACAAGTTAAGCTGTTCTTTCTGTTAGTAAATGCTGGCAAATGTGCCAAAAAGCAGTCGCAGAGATCTTGCAATGGCAAAAAAAATTCGCCCGCGCCCTGCGGACGCGACCTTCTCGGTGTTTTCTTTTTGGGGGGGGGGGGGGGGGGCATCACTGACAATTTCTGCTTAGGGCACCCAAAAGCATAGCAGCGCCCCTGCACTGATCCATTATTAACATATCAAATCATGTCCTTACCAGCTCAATGCACCAGCCAACCAACATAGCCCGCTGCACCATGTCCTGCGAGAGCTTGGTGGGTGGGAGAAGTTCCCTCAGCGAGCCAATCACAGACAGGCCACGGTTCCTCTTGCCTCCAGGCGAATTGTAAACCAAAACCTTTCAGGAAAAAAAAAAAAGATTTAAGATAGAGGCACTGCGTTAACTACGAGTGAAGCCAGCCATAAACTCAATTTACCTCTCTCAGCCTTTTTAGAGCATCAGCCAGCGCCGGATCGGTAAAGTCCTTCTCTGAGAGCTCTGCCACGAGTTCCTCAAACTGGGCTTCAAACATCTGAGGGTCAGACAAAAACGCCTTCTTGCTGTGCGTCCCATTGCAAATGCTGTCCCCCTGGAAAGATGAAGTGCACAGCAGAAGAGTTGAGGTGTTGTTTTTCTTAAACGGGGGGCATGTCGGCCACATGATCCGGATTAATTTAGGGGCTTTAATGGCCCAGGTTAGCAGACGCCTCATTCTCAAAACCAGCCGTCAAAATGCTCACACACCATAAACGTGTCAGACTGAAGAGGTTACTAGCAAAACACACAACGTCGGTAACTTGGTCCGGTTGAGAAAAAATAGCTAGTGAGCGACATGGTATAATACTTTAGCACACTCAACTCAGTAAACAAGAGTAAGGCATAGGTAAAGACAATAAGAGTTATCAGCTAGCAGATTCCCTTGTACTGAAAAGAAGCGTTGGCTGACGTTAGCTTACACTGTGGGCTTCCAGTCTGTAAACAAGGCTAGCATATAGTACTATGATTTTTTTTGTTCATACACATGCCAATACATACCATAATAACGCTGTCTTATTATCCCCAAAATGTCCGGTATGATACAACCAAATAGTTTATCTTCTGTTTATTCGTCTTCTTGCTATGAAACAGAAGTCTGTGAACGTCTCGTAAAACAGGATGTGTAGATTGTAGTTCACTCTCTCGCTACCGTCCGTTTTATTTCGAAGCTTCAGAACTAAATTTCACAACATGCATTGCGAGTGGCGCGTGTGGGCGTGGACTGATCTCGAAGGCCTCATTTGACATTGGACGTTTTGATTGGCTTGTAGCATCGAACCAGGATGGGCTTTCACAACGGCTGACAAATAGGATTTAAGAAGAGGCGGAGTCAAGGTGGAGCGGGGAGTAGCGTGGGACAAACCCAAACCTCTATAATTGTAGTCCTACTGACAGCAATGGACAAAATAGACAGAAAAAAGTAAAAGAATATTTACCACAGTAAAGTATTGGAGCTTGCCCTTCATAATATTAATACAAAAACATCAACATAGCTGTTTATTTTATTATTTTATGTCATTTATTTCATATTTTGAAATACATAACTTGCATTGAAAGTTTTGCCATTGACACTGCATTTTAAATCTGGAATAGGTGTCATATTTAGATACATGTATTATTCAGGTTCCAAGGCTCTATCCTGCTAAGCCTGCAATCAATACATATATACATTTCTTCAAATAAATAATGTTTTATGCAAGACAGGAGGTAGAAATACAGCTCAGTGCCTTAATAATGGGGTGTCTGTATCTGTGTGCAGGCTAAGTGTGTATGCGTGACCATTTTTAAAATCAGTTACAATATATGAGTGGAGTCTATCCAAAATGTGCCTTCTCTTGGAGTCGATATCATCACTTAGTGAGCACACCAAAAATAGTCTATACTTTCCAAAGAAGAAAATAAAATCCAACTAGACACAACTATTGATACCCCCCATTTAACCATTAATAACCCCTGCAAGTCCAAAGAAGACTGTGCCAACACATAGCCTAGTGTGAAGACCTACCTCGTAATAAATTTGTCTGTACATTTATTGCAAGAGACCCTTCATGTAATCAGAGTCAGAATGCAATTTACACCTCTTTATCTTACAGAAATAGGCTGCATTAGCCAGTGTCACACATAGGATTGTGTACTTGTAACATTTTCAAACCCGATCAAAGTCAAATTAGAATGCAGAAGCATGTTTTGTGCCATCTGGCAGAACATTTTGGGATCACTGCACATCCTTGACTCTGACCTTCCCATTCAGCTATCTATTAACACACACAAACACACATTTCAAATGGCTACTATCATAGGTCTTGGGTGCAATAGGAAGAAAAGTAAGAAGCATTTTCAAAACATGCAGATAAAGACATTCTGAGGACATGTTACTTTAGTTACACAGACTGTTGGGTTTGAATGCACAAGGATCCTGTTGTATTTGGGAGGCTGTAGTGAAAACATGCACATATGCAAATCAAACACTCCTGTCCAGGGGCCAACCACAGAGAGACTGAGCATATGTCTGTGGTGTGCATTCATTTAAATTTAAAAACGCTAGCTTACTTATTTATTTTTGTTTTTCTGAAGGTGGAAAAGCATGGGGACAAACTGTTTTGCTAAATGAAAAAAGACAAAATAAGCAACTCAATAAAGGGTTCCCCATGTGAGCGCCTTTGTCCTGATGTGCAGCCTCACCTGTATATCTTACATTGTTCTCTAACGATATGTTTATTGAGATGATTTTTTAAAATCAATGGAAGACATCACTTCACCTGAGCGATGCTGTGGATTAATAGCAATGTACAAGACGGCCAGAAGCACATTGCCACCCATAGTTATGTAACAGACTGAATGTTATTATGAGTAAGTTGTTGTCACAGCGTGAATGCTAGTTGAGTTATGTCTCCAGTCTTGAGGGAGAATTTTTTTTAGCACGGGGGTGACGAGAGTGAGAGAAAGGAGAATGCAGAAGGAAAGATGCGTCAGTTGGTTGTCTCGGCCGGTCTTGGATTTATTGTTTGAACAGGGACCAAACAGCCTAGAAATGAGCATCTAGTGGCTGTTTCACTGATGTTGAACAGTGAAATAGTGTGAGGCTGATGTTCAGAGTGATATAGAGCACCGCTGAATAAGGCCATTTGCACCGATGGCTTCAGAAAACGGAGGAAATACATTTTCAGCACTAGTTATCTCCCCTAAACTGCCTTAGTCTCTCCTTTTCATCAACCTACCTCGTTCCCTCCCACCCATGTCCACTTTACAACCCTGTTCCCCTCCTTCACCCCGTCCTCTCTTCCTCACAGTGCAGACTCTGTGTAGAGAGCTCCCGATGAGCCATGCGTATGGTGAGGCGTCACTAAGCGAAGTAGTGACGTGGAGGAGGAGGAGCTTAAGTCTCCACAGCTGCGCAGGTGAATCCCCTCTGGCACCCAGCTGCTGTGGTGCCGGTTGTGTCGACTGTCACTGTGGGAGTGGTGGTGTCCACGGCGATGAGGGTGATGGGAGTGATGGTTGGGGTGTGCTCGGCTGGTGTTCCAAGGGGTCCGCAACACCTGAGGGAGAATTTTATTGAGAAAACATTTAATGGACTATTCTGATGATGTAGTGAACTGGACATAGAGGTAAACAAATCAAGATTTAATTTAGAGCTTTATTGTAATACTTCCAAAGGCAAGTGGTTGCCGGGAGCGTCCTCAGCTCCACCTCTCCTCTTAGGCCCCGTGTTCCCAGCATGCTCGGAGGAGGGCGACAGGTTGCGTTTGGAGCGTTGCAGGAAGCGAGCCATCAGAACTCGCGTCACCTAATCAAAAAACAGAAAACAGATCAGCGATGGGAGGGATGAAATAAGTCAAACAGAAGTTAAGATTTTGCTAAGGCTTATGTTGCTTCATCATATTCTATCAAAAGTTTCAGGCTGACCTTGAGGTCTCCGAGGGAACGGTGGCACTCTTTCGGTAAACGCAATGGCGATGTAGGGGGAGGTTTGGAGGGGACCTGCACCCCTGTGGCTGCAAATTTCATGCTGTCTTTCCTCGGCAGAGCTGCAGCAGGAGGTGAAGAAGTGCGGGGCAACAGACATGCCTCCGAGTATGGACCTTACGAGAGATGGAGAGTCGGAGAGAAAGAGAACAATTTTGGCCCTTGTTTATAAAGGGCCATTCTACAAAATTGGTGCAAAACGCTGTCCCCAAACAAAAAAAATAATTTAAAAAGCATTTAAGTATGCAAATTTTAAATGTTTACTAAGATCCTGCAATTATCTATTGAAACCCAAAATAATATTTAAAAAATAAGTATTCTAAATATATTTAAAATCCTCATTTATAGGGTACTTAACATTGGGAGGTGGCTGTCCCCAACCCCAACTCCTAAATTTCAATTCATGAAAATGATACTGAAATGATTTTTATAAATTTTTCTTTTGGTGTTTTTATAAAGATCTTTTTGATTTTTTTGAAAGTGAAATGTAAAAAAGTACATTGATTTTATATTTTTTTTGTAAATCATGAAAATGCATGTAAAAAATGTTGTCCCTCATTTTTTTGTCACTACCAAAACTTTGTAGGTTTTAGTCCATAGACTGAGACTGATTTAAGCCACACCTCTAATTTTTTTTATCAGTAAGCATTCCTCTGCATATGCTAATGTTTTGTATGCATGTGTTCTTGTATTTCAGTTTTACAAAAAAAGGAATTATCTAAATGAGAGGCAATAAATCACCCTAAACTGGAAGCCTTTGTCTGTCATTTGGAGAACTGTTTAGCTATCTGCCAAACTCAGCACCAACGTCTAGGAAGGGCAGAATACTATTTATTATATTTATTGTTTATCTAATGTATCAAATGTGTTCAATTGTTTCGCCTCAAAACAAATCTTTGGGGCTTTTTTTCCCGCCTTTGGACATTAAAAGAGAAGCAGCGGGGACATTCAACATATTTTATTAGACAGATTTCAGCCTAGGATGTTATGTACCAAGGACATCACATCTTAAAGCCCTTATATGCTCTCACCTGTGTCTATAGATGATTTGCTGCCTCCAGAGCCAAAGTCAACTAGAGGAGGCGATACAAGCACAGGTTATTGACACTAAGATAACAATGTAAGAGGTGTATTCGTGTTCCTTTCCAACTTACCCGTGTCAGTTGAGGAGCCGAGGCCTGGTTCACTGTGTGACCGCACAAGGCGTAGGAGTCCTTCGCTTTCCCTTGTTACACCTTCTTCATCCTTCTCAGCATTCCCTGCCATCCGTCGCAGGTACAGCGGTTGGCCCAGGACGGCTGGCCCGCTCCCCTGACCAGCACTCTCCTCACTGGCAGCAGAGGAGGACGAGTTGGGAGGAGCAGACGAGGTTGGGTCAGCTCCTTGGAGTGAGGGAGTGGAGGGGCGAACTCTAATCTCTGGGATGGAGGATCGCTGGTGAGAGGGGGAAATCCCTATTGCTTCCAGTTGGGAACAGCTACTAGCTAGCACGGCCTGGCGATGCAATACTGGAGACCTGCCAGACAAAACAGGAGAGCACAAAATAAGATTTCTGTGTATGGCTGTGCTGGTTACAGACGTTATTTTGGATTTCACAACACGGAATTAAAATTAGTTTTTTATCCCAATATTACAATTAAAAAGATACATTTGTTTTTCCTCACTTGTATGTGTTGGTGGCTGTGCTGGGCGAGGAGCAGGAGTTGGACCTCTCTCCTCTGAGGTAGCGCCTGGCCCTCGGCCCTCCTGCAAGAGGACTCTCAGGTGTCTGAGATGGGGGTCCTCTAAAGCTGATGTACTCCCCACTGTCTCCTGCGTCTCCCCCCTCACCCACAGTCCTGTTGCCCCTCTCCCCCTGGTTCCTCAGCCCCACCTCCAACAGACAGGAGTCCTCAGATGGAGAGGAATCATCAGGGATGTCCACAATCTCTGACATCAGCAGGGATCCACTGTCCATGGACACTAAAAAAAAAAGGTAGTCCTTCATTTTGCAGGGGAAAATGTAGCTTACAAAAATGATTTATATATTAGAAAGATTAAGCCTCTTTATTTTCTGTATCTCCTTAATATACTGTGAGAAGGCTAATAACTGAACTGTTATGGTATTTTAAGTATTTCTGCTATGTTATGTGTCATGATTTTTAGTATCACATTTCGAAATATAAATCCATTTCATGCAATTATAGTTAGAATATACACTCTAAAATGTCCTTTTAGCACATTGTTGACATTTTCACATTTTACATTTGGTCTGGAAATCACAAAATTATTTTTATTTTCAGTAAATATATAGACCATTTTTTCTCACCTTCTCCACTGAAGGCAGTAGAAGTCCCCCTCTCTCCTGACAGCTCATTGCCGTGGGAATCATAGACTGTTGCCTAGACCATCAAAATACACAAGGATGGGCATAGGCAGTGGGCACAACATGCAAAACACTTACAGATGGACCCCCAAATATACACTTACCTGGCTTGCATTTCTTTGTCCCATCACAGCTTCATAAGGAGGGGGGCAGTCAGTGGGGTAAAGAGGAACGGGGCTCTCCATGGAGCCATTATAGGTGATGCTAGACGTGAATACAAAAAATAAAAACAAATCGGTTCTTTGCACACCTAAATTGTTCATTGTTTTTTGTATTTTAATCATGTGCATGGGTATGCATGAATCGATGATGGTAAATACTTAATAAGTGTCAGGTAGTACCTCTGAGCGTCTGTTTCAGAGCTGCAGGTGTATTCAGGAGGATAGTAGGGGGGCGGAGGGATGGGTGGGATAAACTCCTCAAAGTCCATGATGTTGGTCAGGAAGGCATCCTGAGGAGTGGTGCATTCTGGGTTGACTGAACGAGAGCGATGTGGGGCCAGCTATAGGCAGGAAGAATAGGAAACACATCAAGATCATACAATCAGATAGATGTTATGGGATATATTAAATTTGTACAAATGCTGTTTATTAAAATATTTAAATCCCAATCCCTGAATGCAGCAGCAGTGTAGTTTATTGCTGGGTACTTTTCATTAGTGACAACAATGACAAAAAAGAGAGAAGCCAGTCCGGTGTAAAATGTGCTGTGTCTGCACTCACCAGGTGCACGAGGTCCAGGGAGAATATGTGGATACTGCAGGTCACAGTGGACAGAGTGCAGATGATGGTGGAGAGAATGCTGAGACCACATGCACTGAACAAAAGGTCCTGCAAAGAATTACACACTTAGAAACAAATCTGAATCTGAAAACATAAAGTCATTTTGTAGGAAAGATTTACTATTTTCAAGTCTTAAAGGTATCAAAGTAAAACTGTGTTCTTTGGGATTTGCCAACCTTCCCCTATGAGCTGGAGTGGACTAATAGTAACAGAAGGAAGGAATTTTGTACTAATAAACACCGGTTTGGGAGATATCCGTTGGAATTTTTTATTCAGGTTAACTTTTGAATTTGTGTATTACATTGAGTATTTTTTTAATGGCCTGTATGACCAGGAGGGATCACTATATAGCAAGAAAACCCTTTTCAATGATCATACAGGGCCGCTGACTATTGTTTGTTTATAGACCTACTTGAGAAATGGCAAAGGTCTCCTTTAGCGGTTGACTTAGGCAATAACAATGTTAATCTGGGCCTCTCCAGTATAGAGACACATCTTACCTTCAGCTGACGTCTGACTGAGTGACAGTCAGCGTTCAGGTAGAGGACCAGGGTCTCCTCCTCTGTGATGGAGCAGGAGTGAGTGGGCGTGCAACACACACAAAGGCCGTTCTCCACCTATGCACATTCCCATACAAAACAGGACTGGAGTAAAACACTGAACTGCACACTGAAAAAGTATATTCACAATTATTTCTGCAACGTTCCTGCCTACATCTGGCTAAAAGGGCATTTTGGCATCAGACAGAAAACAAAACTTGCATCATGCTGTGTATACCTGGCAGGTGAGCATGGACTTGACCATCTGTGCGTTCTGACAGGAGAGCATGGAGCCGGCCAGGCTTAGGATCACACACACTGCAGACAGCAGCATGAACAGTGACACCTGTGAAGTGACACAGAGGCCATGGTTCGAAATTAAGGTGTCAAAACGTTTGCCCTGCAGGGCCAAGAGTGTGCTTAGTTTTTATTCTTCCAAACAAAGACGAAGACTGGTAATTTCACTGATAAACAGAGGGAACTAATAAGTGAAGTACTTGGTTTTGAGATGGACATGAACTTTGCACACGATACCATGGTCAGATCACCTTCCCTCGCACAGTGTCTAGTAATTCTATTAAATGAGTACATGAATATGCGTAATGTAGGCAACGTATTAAACAATATTGCTTTTATGTAAAGCTGTACAAACATTTTATAACTTCACTCTGATACAGGGCCCCTGGTATTTTTTAAATACATTTTTTCATGCTTTAATTGACAGAGTGTAGAGACAGAGATGGAATGGGGTAGAAAGGAGAATGACATGCAGAGAACGACCCGGGCTGGAGTCGAACCTGCATCTGCTGCGACACAGACTGAGCTTCAATATGGTACACGCGCTAACCACTACACCATGAGCGCCCCCAAAGTCAAGGATCATCTTTGAACTTCTGCTTTTAAGCTTACATGCACAAGAAGTCCTTGAAGTGCTAAGATTTCTTTCTATTTGATTTTTTTCTATAACAAATAGGCAAACTCCATCTGCTGATGAAAACCACTTTATGCAATCATAAGCTCCAGAACAGCTACTACAGTGACCATAACATGGCTGTCATAAGGTGAACCTTGAGTTTGTGGGGGCCCCTGGTGGCTCGTTGGTGTTTTGTGCCCCCAACAGAGCCTTCAAGGCAGCACAGCCTGGAAGGCCCCTATCCCCTAACCTGAACCCGAACCCTAACCCTTAACCAGCACTGCCTTGAAGGCTCCGTTGGGGGCAAAAAACACCAAACTACCGCCTGCTGCCTTGGGGTCCTCTTTACCTTTTTGGTAATCCAAGTATGCTGCATGGCACATGGTTTGAGAGCTAAGAGACTTGAATCAGATGGGAACATACATACCACCAGTGTCAGAGGTCTCCTCCATGAGATTATTCCAACGACTCCCGATGCCACCACCTGCCAAACAGACACCACATACATCAGAAAAAAACATCTTTCAGGATCTTTGTATCTATATTATTAATACCATCACGATTATACAGTATACTTACAAAGAAACCGGCCCAGAATGGACAGGACTGCCTGACGCGGGCTGAGGAGGTAAAGGCCATGCTGGTGAAGGAGAAGGCCAGGACCATGGCCCCTAAGCCCAGGTGGCAGAGCCCTAGGTAGAGGAGTAGCCGTGCCCCACCAGGCCCCCTGCCCGACATGCCCCTGCGGCTGTCTGACCAGCCTCGAGAGCCAGAGGCCGAAGCCACACTGCTGGACTCTGACGGCGAAGGCATGTTATAGGCTCGCCAATGCTTTCGGAGGAAACTCAAGAGAGGTTTCACCCTCGCTCTGGGTTCACAAGACAAAGTTCAGTTGTGTGGGTAGCAGTGCAGGATAGCAGAAGAGGGAGACACATAAATTCTGGCTTAAGAGCTCCACTCTTTCACAATTATGCACCAAGCTCTCCACTGGCAGGTGCCATAGGTTCTGCGCAGTGCCCCATGGTGAGTGAGTGGTCAGAGTCCAATAACTTTGTCAGCAGAAAGTTGGGAATTGGGCAGCCACTACACACTGGCAGCAACCCTACTCACCTCATATGACAGCTCTGCCATGATACTAACATCTGCTTCAGTCAATACCGTGTCTCCCATACAGCTCACAGAGCAGTGTACAACTGCCTATAGAGTAAAGTCTATACCATTCTCCTCGACAGCCATCCTCTGATTAAAAACGCAATCACACAATGGGGATAGTTTTATATAGGCTATATGTTTTTGGAGTCTGTAGGCTACATCTTTATATTACTCATTTGCTTTTCGGTGCTCCTTCCTCTCCATCTTTTGCCTTCCACCTCTCCCTCCTCTCACCAGAGGTATTGCGGTAACTGGAGACCAGAACAGGCCGCAAAATTTAAAGCATTCCAAAGAAAGCCGCTGATTCCTCGTTGTTTCACCACCCGGCAGAGATGACAAGAGCCGATCGGTCCGTGTGTCCGGTCAAGGAGGTGCACCGTCCGAACATGTGCGCTACCATCCCGCGACAGTGTGTTAGGTTCTCATCCCGTCAGACGGTGTGTGGACCAAAGCCCGGGTATAACATCGGTTCGTTCGGAAAGCGAGACTAATTAAGCTTCCACAACATGGACAGGAAAGAAATATCCTAAATCGATTTTCAAACTGCACCAAAAATAGCAGCCAGGCTAGAGTTATCCTAATCTTTTCCCCACAGCATCTATCTTTGACAACTCCACCTCTGGGGTTTTGCGGTGGTCCACACGCACCTATACCCCCTCCTACTCCTCTTCCTCCTCCGCCGCCTCTTTTCCTCCCTGCAGTCACGCGGGCATCCCGTTCAGCCCGTGTGTTTTTGTGTGTGTGTGTGTGTGTGTGTGTGTGTGTGTGTGTGTGTGTGTGTGTGTGTGTGTAGGCCTATGTATAGCGGACGTTCACCTTAATGCCTCTCACCGTGAGCATAACAGAATAGCCTACCCTACCTATGCCTACCATGTTTCATCCATCAATCCATCCATCCAAGTTCATGAAATATTTTTTAAATTGTCTCCTCTCACCGCTGCCCTAACGTCCTTTCGTGTGACACTTAACGGGATGTATCGTGTTTGCAAACCGAAACCTGCCCCGCGTGATGACAAGGCACGCAGCAGAACGTGCAGGCAAGTTGAAGATGCGGCAGAGCGCGTGAACACCGTCGTGGTGATGCTGATGCTGAGAAGGAGGGGCGGTTGCCTAGCGACAGGGTCCAGCCCCTGGTGCTGAAGCAATTAGGGGGGAAATCAAAACACTGTCACCGTACTGGCAGCTGTACTGGGAGAATAATGGTTGAAAAGAAGACACCACAGTGTCCCATGATGAGAATGGGTGTCCCATAGGTGCCAGGTCTAATTTAGGCCCCTGTGTCAATAGACATATTTCCTGTCAGTGTCCTTGAGACACAATTACACACTAATTTTCATTGAATTAATCTTTATTTCAGTCTTAAAAGAAGAAATTATTATTTTTAACTTTAAAAAGTATTATAGCCACGTTCTAAAATAGATCAGAACAATGACCAAAAAGTTATACGACGAACCTTCTCACAATACAAAATATACTTTTTCTGTTATCCTTATTCTTCATATAGCCTACTGTATGTTTGCTACATTGTTATTCAGATTTACCAGAGCCCTCTTGTGCTGTCCCTCCTTAGTTTTCTTCCTTTTCGACTCTGTGAAAGTTTCTTAAAATGAGACAAAGGGCCGATAGGGTGCCATAAGGTGTAGCCTTTTGAGGTAAATGGTTGTGTAAATCCGCTAAATGTGTGTACATATCAGCAAAATGAACCCGACTTCTAACAATAAAACATTTACGAAATTCATGCATACTCATTTATTATTTTGCCAACATAATGGTTCAAACCACAACACACTCATAATTTTGATTGTTTTGTATTTTTATTCGACAAGCGGCAGGTCTGTAAACTACATACAGTCTTGTGGCAAAAAAAAGAAAAATAAATGCATAAAAGGTAGGTACAGTTTGTCTGCCAAGATCAGATGAACACCTTGAATCATTGTTGTCACTTTGAATGATCAAATTGCCTGAACAAGAACACTGTCATGACAGATTTAGCTAATGTGTGATAGCGTTGGGTGAGTGATACTTTCAGATAAAAGGGCAAGACCCACTTGATAAATTTTATAATGAGGGACACGTTAGGATTGCCGCTTCCGCCCACATCCTGTCCAATCACTTGCATAATCCATCCTTCTTTCATCTCCCCCACTCATCTCCTCATATTGCACTTATCTCTGCTCCCATCTTCCACATTCTCAATCCATCTGTCTGTTAAACACAATGCTTGTTTGTCCGCACAATCATTTTACACTTGTTTGAAACTTTTAACGTGAGGAGCACGTTTTCATTTTCTCATACAATGCAACGAGAAAATTGTCCTCGCTATGGAGTCTGGGTCTTTAATATGCATGGCATCCGTTCCTATAGATTCTGTTGAATGCATTATAGAATACTGCACACACTACTGTAACATTTAATCAATTCTCAAAGGATAAGCACAACATAAACACGATCAAATGTGACTTGTCCAGTCTATGACACCTCTGCAGTATATTTATGGGGGCCTATATTTTACATGGCACTTGTGACAGCTCCTGATTGGCAGGCTGCCAGGAGCTGATTGCTGATCATCTCCACCCATGCTGGCTGCTCTCCTGAGCTATAAAAGCTGCAGGAGTCAGCCACTTGCTCTCCCTCTCTTGACGAATGGTTTGTTTTGGTTTGGGTTAGTTAGGTTGAGTTAGTGCTGCTTTACACACACCATACACTCATTCACTGACACAGACACCGCACCCATTACTGACTACTGACATTCACGCACCATTTATTATTTTAATTTTAACTTTGTTAAATAAATTATAATTTGGTAAAACTACCTTTCTTGTGTGGTCTCCTCTTTTGTCATTCCCTTGAGCCGGGCTGTGACACACTGCAGGATTTGTGACGTAAACGTGTCTGTGCTTTTGATGTAAGCACTGATGAAAGAATATCAAACAGTTAAATAACAAAAGTAAAAGTGCATTTGGTAAGAAAGGAAGTTTTAAGACTTACTTAGAAACCAATCTGTCCAGCATTTAAACCATCTAACAGAATATATGAGGTGCCACAACCAGAAACCATAGTGTGTTTACTGTATGTGAGTCAAAACGCTTTCCATCAAACTCCTCCTCTGCCACTGAACTCCTAAAAGCTACTACTGCATGTGCCCACACATAAGAAATTAATGAAATGGTTCCACTAAGAAGAGAGATTCTTTGTCTTTTTATACAGCTATGCGGTGCATGAAGTATAATTGCATTGAAGTATTATAGTGCAAAGTATAATTATAAGTCATTTTAAGAGATTAAACCGTGATTGTTGTGGGAGATGATAAAGTCGTGATAAGCAAGAGAAATAGAAAATGTAATGTACATTTTCATTTACATCAAATGTACATCTTTAACTAACTACACATGGTGGGAAATGCCTGGTGAAATACTGTCAGCGGTATCTGCTTAGAACATTGCAATGACAAGAAGACCAGCACAGGATGTGGCAGAGGATAGGTTCAATGTAAAATACAAATCCCCCTCAATACATTTTCAGTTCAAAGGAGGAATCCATACATAACCTTTTAGCATCTGTATGTGTTTCATATTGGAGCCCACCAGATGGAGACAGAAAACCTGCTGCACTGTACAATACTGATGTGCTCTTCGATTCGTACTGCGATTTCCTAATTAATGTGTGCTGGCCAGGGCTGTATCTAAAGAAGAACACATTTGGAGGATTTCTTCTCTGTGCCGCTTGTGATTTTCACCTCTCGGCCTGTGGGGCCCTGTCAAACAAGAAGACACAGACAAAGAGGGGGAAATTAGTTATTACAGACATTTCTAGTGCAACATGAAGTTACAAGTCTTATGTGCACGGAGGAACAAATGTGTCACTTTGGTATCATTTTGGTATGAAGAGTCTGTTCTGACTTACTTGTTTCTTGCTGCTGGACTTCTGTAGTATTTCGCGTGCCAAAGACATAAAAGACTAAAAAGAAAACATAGATTAGGAGAAAAGTCATTTTACTGCACGTCATGGTCTAAAGCATTTGTAACATATTAACACAAAGCCATGATTTGAATGAGGCATAAAGAGTGTTTCATTATGTCATGGGCCGGCTCACCTCCTCCACGTTGATGCTGGCCTTTGCACTCGTCTCAAAGAAGCTGATGCCATGATCTTTTGCCAGCTGTTAACAACAGACACATACCTGATTACAGCACATTAGGACATGGAGTATAACCACTTCCTGAGTCTTATCTAAAGTAAATGCGATGTGACAAACTCAATGCCTTCCTCAAACAACCACTCCCTCTTATATTTAAGAAAGTAAAGAAAAAGTCAACAAGTAAAAAGTTGAATTGTCTGCACACTTTCTCTCTGAAAGACACTGCTCTTAAATTAACACAATACATTAGCTATAATTAAGCACCTCACCTTTTCTCCTGTCTCCTTGGTAACTTTCCGCTTTGCTTCAATGTCACACTTATTAGCCAGTAACATGCGACTGACCCCAGCTGATGCATTCTGGGAGGGAAAGAGGGAATGCAGTTAATTCATTAGGGAAGTTTGAGTTCTCTGGTCTCTGAAAAATGTTTGCTTAGCCAACGGAGAGTACATTTAGGAGGAGATCACACAGTGACGGAAAGCAGACGTCTTTACATCTAGTGGCAGCAGCTGCACTGTGGGAAAACACCAAGATATCCTCACTGAAATAATTAGATGAAAGGATTCCTTCAACAAAAAAACTGAGCAACCGAGTTATGTCATTTGGTCTGTATCATTTAGTGATGATCAAGGACGGATACATTTGCATGTTTTGTTTCAGTTTTGATGAGGCTATGCAGAAGGGAATCCTCTGTATGAATGCATTCAAATGTCATTTTATGTCATTATATTCACACAAACAGAAAACATTTAGACGGAAGTTTAATTCAATACCATCTCAGTTGAAGGCTTACTTTAAACTGGTATGTAAACAAAGGGAATGCAAACACCCACTTTGTTTCCATTGGCTTTGTTCACATACTAGTTTACAGAGCCTTGGCTGTGTATTCGCATATCGTTTTTATTTCAGCGCACACACACAGTACGGACAGGTAGAAGATTGTGAGGAGATATTCACTGATTTTGACAAAAAGTGATTTGTCGACAAACAATCTCCAGAATTACCTATGCCTTTAAATTACCTATGCATTTAAAGCCCTGGCTAACAGTTTAGATTAGATGTTTTTCTTTCAATAGCTGCCTTTAGATAGTTAGAAGTTAAATTGATTGTTTGGATACAATCAAAAGCAGTTTAATGAGAAATAACCAAATAATTGCACCGCACTGCTGGTTACTTCCACTCGTTCTATTCCTTGGGTTTTTTGAAACACAATATATTTATAAAACTAAGCTGTTATTATAAAAATTATCATTATGGCTCAATTCTTGACCCTAAAATCAGAAAATAATGAATTTGCCTGAGGAAAACATCATCAGTAAAGTGACCAGGCATTTGGGTGAACTAACCCTTTTAAATCAAATCACCAGCTGTGCAATGACCCTGCTTTGTTGTTTCATTGAGTAAAGGCACATCCTCATGACTAACATGCTTCCTGCTGACAAAGCACTTTTTTTAAATTGTTTCCTGGTTAGCTTTGCTCACTTCTTTGATACTCTTCATCCAGTTCTGAATGTTTTCGTAGGACTTTTCGTCTGTGATGTCGTAGACCAGGATGATGCCCTGACAAGGAGAGACAAAGGAGGGAGAGAGGGTTTAAGGAAATGGGGCGAAGGGAACACAAAGGGACGGTGATGTCAACCTGAGTCTGCTCACCATGGCTCCTCTGTAGTAGGCTGTCGTAATGGTCTTGAACCTCTCCTGCCCTGCTGTGTCCCTGCACAAAGTACACACAAACAAACTCACAAAAAACTAAGAAAAAAAGTGCACTGATGCATGCATGTATCGCAAAAAACTGAAATACAACTGCAATCTAGAGAAAGTTGGATATATTATCAGAATGCAGGACAAATGCAGGACGGACTTCTGTTACCTGTATGACGGGTTTAGTGTGCTGCGCTATGGCCATGTGTCATGGACAGTTGGACAATTAACCCTGTCACATACAGTCCTGATTTGAGAACACAAGAGGGAGGTTCCTCTTTCCTCTAGTAAATGAGCAAGAGGAACATAACTCTGCGTATTACTAAGTGTTAACTGCTTCGCCCAAACCCAAAACAAAGCACTTTCAACTGTCATCTCTTACCAGACTTGTAGTTTCACTTTCTTCCCTTCCACTTCAATAGTTTTTACTTTAAAGTCGATGCCTGAGAGACAACGAGAGGAGAGGAAAGAGTGGAGAGGAGAAGGGGGGTTAGAGAATCAGTTAAATACCTCAGATATGACCTAAAAACACACATTGCAGAATATATAGGTCACTATCACAGGGGTGGAGAGTAATTCATTTCCACTGTGAGTTTGACCCACTCTGTGCACTGCCATCCACAAAGAGACAGAAAGGAAGGACATCCAGGCCGGCAGGACACACTGTCTTTGAGTTTGTTTCTGCTACTGGATAGACAAGCTGACAGAAAGATAGACAGCACAGTGTCAGAGGAGGAGAAAGAAGAGGGGGGGGGGGGGAAATCGGTGCATGCCAGCAAAGCCAACCATTCTTCTGGGAACGCAGAGATTGTAAACGAGATAGGAATGAGGGTGGGTGGACCCTGTGAGAGCCAAGTGAGAGGAATGAGATCTGAAGTTGAGATGGGGGAGAGAGGGTCAGGGAACAGACACGGTCAATGGGAGGAGAAAAAAAGAAAAAGATATGGGACAGAATGAAAGAAAAAAAGGAAAAGAAATGAGGGAGCACAGACTAGTTCAGACATGAAGAAAAAAAACTGTCTAGGAAACCAGTTTGTACAGTGTGAAGGGCATCAAATAATAGAGGAAGAATTACGTGTCAGCATTCAGCAAACATCTGTCTCACTCATATTTTCATTCAGGCCATTCATAAGCTGGTGCAGACACGTAGGTTATAATTAAGGCAAACGGTATCTGACTGTATCAACGTACCGATGGTGGAGATGTACGTGGAGTTGAAATTGTCCTCAGAGAAACGGATAATCAGACATGTTTTGCCCACTCCGCTGTCCCCGATGAGTAGCAATTTGAATAGGAAATCATACTTTTTCGCCATGGTTGGAGCTGCTCCTAAAAGTTAAACCAGGGGTAAAAAGTGGGAAAAGTTTGGGGGTTTACCCTTTCTGGAAATTGGCAACTTTTCACCAACTTCAGTCTTCAAATCAAAGATTAGGGTTAAACGCGGGCCCTTAAATATGAAAAAGGTTGCTCCATGTATCGAGTCCTCTTTTCCCTGTGTTGTTTTCCTCCCCTCCCAGACTTGTCACCGGTAAATTCCGATTCCCCTCAGCGCCTCTGTGCTGTGTTTGGACTGCGTTGGGTAAGGAAGAAAAAACACTCCATCCAAAGTTGAACTGTCTATTGCGGATCTGTCTTCATCGCCAAAACTATTCGGGATTCATTTTATTTTCTTCCGGGAATCAATATCACCGCGTTGGGGTAGCTACGTGTTTTTTTTCTGCCTCCCCCAAAAAAAGAAACAAAAACTTGCTGTCGGCCCAGATCCCAGATCCGCTGAAAGGGCTACGTATAGAGTGGGAGTGCTTCATAGGAGTCACGGCTCAGAGCTGCAGGTACCCAGCATGGACACAAGGTGGCGCCGTTTGATCAGAAAACACCCGAATGCAAGTTTTTTTTTAAACTCCTAAACCAGTGGGATTTTCGCTTTCTCTCATATTTTGTCAAGTTTATTGGTAACACTTTACAATAAGTTACACAAAAAAAGAGTAGTTACCCTTTTAAAAAGGGTAGTTTTCCTTTTAAAAAGGTTACCTTTTTAAAAGGTAAACTAATCTTTTTAAAAGGTAAACTTACCTTTTTTGAAAGGTAAACTTACCTTCTTTGAAAGGTAAACTTACCTTTTTAAAAGTTAAACTACCCTTTTTAAAAGGGTAACTACTCTTTTTTTGTGTAACTTATTGTAAAGTGTTACCAGTTTATTTTTTACTCTGTAGGCCTACCTGAACAATAAAATGTAACTTTTATATATTTATGGACATTCAAAAGTCGCACCCCCCCCCTGCCAACTCACGGCGCCCCCCATGGTTTAGAACTGGTCGGACAGGATCTTCCTCCATAGATATTACAATTGCATCAGCAGAGTTGGCAGCAATAAATAGGTGGGAGACAATGGACCAGTATACAGTGGGAAGCGATCATGTACCAATCATTTGCAAATTTGGTAGCTGTCTAATTGAGGAACCAGGCAATCTGTCCTTGAGGCTAAATTATAAAAGGGCAAATTGGAGCATGTTTGTGGAGGATGTAAATATGGGTTTATCATTAATAGAGAGTGAGAAAGGGGTAGATGAGTGGAATAATTCTTTAACCAAGGTAATCTGGTCAGCTGCAGTAAAAAATATCCCTAAGAAAAAAGTTCCTTCAAGGAGGTCAATGGTTCCATGGTGGACGGAAGAATGCAACTTTGCAGTCCGGGCTAGAAATAGGGCATAGGCTGAGGAAGCATCTGTTTGAGAAATATGCTATTGAATATAAAAGACTTAGAGCTAAGGCAAGACGTGTCATTAAGGAGGCAAAAAAACAAAGTTGGAGGAGTTTTTGTGAGAAATTAGGACCGGATACTCCCTTAAAAAAGATCTGGAGTCTTGTGCATAGAATGGCAGGTGTTTATCAGCAGACAGCAGTCCCTGTCCTTCATTGTGATTGAATTGAAGCTATGAATAACAAAGAAAAAGCAAATATGTTAGTTAAGCAATTCCGTAAAGTGCATAGCTCTAATAATGTAAGTGATGTAAATAGAAGTAGGAGATGTGAAATAATGGGAAAACACCTAGATAAACTGCAAATTAACTGTGATAACTCTGGTGAATTCAATATGTTTTTCTCTCTAGGCGTGTTACATAGAGCTATGGAACAGGGAAAAGATACCTCTCCAGGTAGGGATGGGTTGGGATATCAATTATTTAAAAACTCAGGAGAGCTTGGGGGAGGAAATTGTGGTATAAATTAATAGTGTTTGGGAGAGTGGGTATCTGCCTAAAGAATGGAAACATGCTGTAATTATTCCAATTGTGAAACCTGGAAAGCAATCAAACATCCCAAGTTCCTACAGGCCAATTGCATTTACTTTTGTCTTGTGCAAAATTATGGAACGTATGATAACGGATAGGCTCGTAGATAAGCTGGAGAAAGAGGATTTTTTTGTGACTCACCAGAGTGGATTTAGGCAGGGAAGATCGACAATGGATGCCGTGTTAAGCTTGGACTTGGATATAAAGAAAGCTATTGCTAATAAGGAAGCGTTAGTAGCAGTATTTCTGGACATTGAAAAAGCATATGACATGCTTTGGAAGGAAGGGTTACTAATAGCACTATATGAAGCTGGAATCAAAGGGAGAATGTTCAATTGGATCAAACATTTTTTATGTTACAGGTCAATTCAAGTGAGGATTGGGAATGACGATCAGATGAGTTTGAGGTGGAGAATGGAACCCCTCAAGGAAGTGTGATTAGTCCGGTTCTTTTTAATATATTAGTGAATGGCATGTTTAGCAGAGTGGGGAAAGGATTTGGGTTTTCACTATTCACAGACGATGGGGCTATCTGGAAGCGAGGGAGGAACCTCCTCTTCCTGTTTGATCAAATCCAAGGTGCTTTAGAGAAAGTAACTGAGTGGGCTAATGACTGGGGTTTTAAGATATCTATTGATAAAACAAAGTATATGGTCTTTGGGAATAAGAAAAAGATGCCATCTCAGACAATACAATTGTACAACAACAATCTTGAGAAAGTCAAGTAGGCTATTTCAAGTTTTTAGGAATGTGGTTAGATGAAAGAATGACAGGGAAAAAGCATATTGAGATGGTTGCTTTAAAATGTGGGAAAGTAATTAATGTCCTCAGGTGTGTGGCTGGTTCTGACTGGGGAGCTGAGAGAGAATCAATGATTATGATATATAGAGCTATGATAAGATCAGCAATTGATTATGGATGTATGGTTTATGGATCAGCAGCTTGTTCAGTGCTAAGTAAACTAGTCATAGTCCAAGCTAAAGCCTTAAGAGTGTGCTGTGGAGCATTCTGCTCAACTCCAATAGCAGCATTGCTAATAGAAATGGGGGAGATGCCGCTTGAACTAAGAAGGCATAAACTCGGCTTAAAATACCTAATGAAGCTCAAAGGACAAAGTGAAATGATACCTACAAAAGACCTATTATAATAATCTTTATTAAGGACTCAGATGGTCCACTCACATCCAACATACACACACACACACACACACACACACACACACACACACACACACACACACACACACACACACACACACACACACACACACACACACACACACACACATAGGAGAAGTGAAGGTGGTAGAATACAGTAGACATGAACTGCAATTTTAAATGACATCAACTTAAATACCAAACTGAAATTGGCAATGAGAACACAGACAGCGATCAACAAGTATAACATGAGCGGTGCCCATATAAGTAGCCTACATGGATGAATAAATGTGTCCTTGGGGAACTAGGATGTAGAAAAGCAACTGTATAGATCAGTGAAGATGGTGGAGATGGCTATTTTGAACGATAAAATGGTTCCAATCTCTCATGCTAGAATTCTGTAGACACTGCAAAGGGTTTAAATGTGTTGCTTGAGGCCTGTCTTTGCTCCAACTCAAGAACACATTAAAATACATTACTCAATAAAATACTGTACTAAAATAGGTGCAAGCTATCATGCCAATGCTTTCGAAGCCTGGATGTGAACCTATCCCATTGGTTAAGGCTATAATGATGCTATTTTCCTATTGAGTGCTATTTGAGTGAGCAATGGGAGTTTATGGGAATAAAAGCAGCTAAAACTAACTTTGCAGAACATCTTAAATCTTTGGCACAGGAAATTGGTATTGGGGATGTTAGTGTCTGTCCTCCAGTGTGTCGCTCACTTGCTCCATCATGGCTGATCCCAGATCCCAGTGTTGACCTAAAGTTTTTGAATGTAAGCAAATCAAGGATGACAGAGGGTGTAGTTAAAGAAATAGAAGTCTGGCAGCAACAGGTATGGGGAGACCATCTTCTCATTTATACTGATGGCTCAAAGGAGCAAGAAAGTGGTAAGGTAGCAGTGGGTATTAGCATTCCTGAAATCGGGTACAAAAAAGGATATAGAATCTCAGATCACATGTCAGTATTCACTGCAGAGATGGTGACAATTCTATGGGCATTACAATGGGTGGAGGAGGATAATAAACAGGGGCATTCTGTAGTGATTCAGCTGCAGCTTTGCATTCAATAAAAGATGGACAATCTAAGTCCAGACCAGACTTAAGTGTGAAAATACAACAGTCTTTGTTTAGAAGTTACAAGGCAGGGAGAGAGGTGGGGTTTCTCTGGGTGCCAGCACATGTGGGTGTGAAAGGGAATGAGGAGGCAAAGAAGGCGGTGAAGGAGGAAACAGTACACATTCATTTGCAACATGGGATACCGGAGTACATGGAAAAAATAAACGGGGCTCTAAAAGAAAGGTGGCAAAAAGCTTGGGAGAGGAAAAGAAGGGAAGGGCGTACTTTGCAGTGCAGGAAAATGTACAGTGCCTTGCAAAAGTATTCATACCCCTTGGAATTTTCCACATTTTGTCACATTAAAACCACACACGTACATTTATTTTATTGGGATTTCATGTGATAGACCAACACACAGTGGTGCATCATTGTGAAGTGGAATGAAAATGAAATATGGTTTTAAATTTTTTTTAGAAATAAAAAACTTAAAAGTGTGGCGTGCAAAAGTATTCAGCCCCCCTGAGTCGATACGTTGTAGAACCACCCATCGCTGCAATTACAGCTGCAAATCTATTTGGGGTATGTCTCCACCACCTATGCCCATCTACAGACTGACATTTTTGCCCATTCTTCTTTAAAAAATAGCTTGAGCTTCAGATTTAGCATCAGATTGGCTGGAGAGCATCTGTCAACAGCAATTTTCAAGTCTTTCCAGAGATTCTCAATTGTATTGAGGTCTGGACTTTGACTGGACCATTCTAACACATGACCATGCTTTGATTTAAACCATTCCATAGTAGATCTGGCTGTATTTTTAGGCTAGTTGTCCCTCTGGAAGGTGAACCTCCACCCCAGTCTCAAGTCTTTGCAGACTCTAAGAGGTTTTCTGTCCTGTATTTGGCTCCATCCATCTTCCTATCAACTCTAACCAGCTTCCCTCTTCCCTGCTGAAGAAAAGCATCCCCATAGCATGATGCTGCCACCACCATGTTTCACAGTGAGGATGGTGTGTATAGGGTGATGTGCTGTGTTAGTTTCCGCCACACATTGCATTTTCCATTCAGGCCAAAAACTTCAAGTTTGGTCTCATCTGAATATGCTGTGTCCCCCGCATGGCTTGTGGCAAGTGTTGGAGGAAGTTGCTCTGATCAGATGAGACCAAAATTGAAACCAAAGTTTTTGGCCTTAAGGCAAAGTGCAATGTGTGGCAGAAAACTAACACTGCACATCACCCTGAACACACCATCCCCACAGTGAAACATGGTGGTGGCAGCATCATGCTGTTGGGGTCCTGTTTTTCAGCAGGGATAGGGAAGCTGGTCAGAGTTGATGGGAAGAAGGATGGAGCCAAATACAGGGCAGAAAAACCTGTTAGAGTCTGCAAAAGACTTGAGACTGGGTGGAGGTTCACCTTCCAGAAGGTTAAATACCCTAAACATACAGCCAGATCTACTATGGAATGGTTCAAAGTATAGTCATGTGTTAGAATGGTCCAGTCAAAGTCCAGACATCAATACAATTGAGAATATCTGGAAAGACTTGAAAATTGCTGTTGACAGATGCTCTCCATCCAATCTGATGCTGAATCTGAAGCTTGAGCTATTTTGCAAAGAAGAATGGGCAAAAATATCAGTCTCTAGATGGGCAAAGCTGGCGGAGACATACCCCAATAGACTTGCAGCTGTTATTGCAGCGATTGGTGGTTCTACAAAGCATTGACTCAGGGGGCTGAATACTTATGCACGCCACACTTTTCAGTTTTTTATTTCTAAAAAAAATGTAAAACCATATTTAATTTTCATTCCACTTCACAATGATGCACCACTGTGTGTTGGTCTATCACATGAAATCCCAATAAAATAAATGTACGTGTGTGGTTTTAATGTGACAAAATGTGGAAAATTCCAAGGGGTATGAATACTTTTGCAAGGCACTGTAAATAGAGGTAGGTGCACTTTCAGGTGTGTTAGAAAAGACACAGTAGGCTAGTTATCACAAGACTGAGGCTTGTTCACTGTGGGTTGAGAAGTGGGCTGGCTCTGATTGGCAAACACCCAGATGGCAAGTGTGAGTGTGGAGACAGAGAGACTGTGAAGCATGTGCTCCTCCAGTGTAAGCTCTATTCCAGTCAAAGGAGGACTCTTTTCCGAAAACTTGGATCAGCTGGGGAATTATAGTTTTCAATATGCGCAACCTTCTGAATCTGGATTCATTGGATAAAACAAAGGACTTGTTGGAGTATCTTCACAACACTGGACTATATAGGCTACAAGGATTTAGAATTTTAGAGTAACATAACAAACAGTGGGGGCAGCAATACGCCATAGCTGCGTCAAGTCTGCCTAAAATCAAAGAAGAAGAAGAATCTTCTTCCGCCGGGTTTTTTCAGTCAGCTACACGTTCCGGTGACGATACAGACACGCAGACATGCCTGTAAGTAGCACTACGCTTTTATTAGAACTACTATTAACCTTTAACAAGTTGATGGGCGGATTTTAAACGATATTAAATTAGTGTTTTATTTATGTCGGAGGTAACGCTGCGACGTCGCTGTATTGTACACTTAAAATTGTTAAAATGGACGCAATATGGCGAAACACGTGCTCAACAAAGCAGCGCACGCGGTCCCATCATATATTTTTTTAGAGCATTAGAAATCATATACAACTTTTAAAATATCTGAAGTTGTGATCGTTTGATAAAACATGCGAAGAATTTCATCATGGCACTTTTGATTTCCCTTCTTCACATCTCCTGTCAAAACAAAGCTGTAAAACCAATCTCGACCTTTGCTCCGCTCATGTTGTAAAGTGCGTTACTCTGACCAGGAATTTAAATGTATTATTATCCTTATGTTACAGTAATTTCTCTTTTAGATGGTTATATAGAATTGATGTGGACTGGCATTTAGCTTCAGTGTTTGTGATTTCTTTCAGCTCGCTCAGGATCTTTTGCACCCGACCCCCGAGGCGGAAAAGAGGAGCCACAAGAAAAAACGTCTTGTTCAGTCTCCTAATTCTTATTTTATGGATGTCAAATGTCCAGGTCTGTTTCTTTTCATAGCAACCCCTCATTTTTCGATCATTGAGCACTTTGTAATATACACACTATGCCTCTATTACTAACTCATATAAAAGTAGTTGCATTTGACTTATTTTAATGAAATGTACTTTTATGCCAATACATTATTTTAAAAATGAAGGAAACAAAGCAAGGGTTAAAATGAAATATTCAAAATAACGCATAGATAAAGGACTTTTCCCTTTATGCCTAAAATTTAGATTGTGATTTTATTTTTGTGATGGATTGAAGTACATCTCCCACATTACTCGACCAAACATGTTTGCCTTTATGTGTTGCCCTTTCACTGTTTCCCTGGTGATCGGGGTGTCAAATAAGGCATACAGTAACACTTGTGACTGTGACTGTTTAGTGGGTTTCAAGTGGCTCCTTTACACCAACAGTCCCAAGGACACAATTAAACAAAGACTACATGTCATGTGATTATGCAATGGTTATTGTGTTGGTGGGGGCTGGCTTTTGTTTTCATTGTCATGGCTGTCCCATTCAATGTCATGTATTTATGTGTTGTCTGCAGGTTGCTATAAGATCACAACAGTGTTCAGTCACGCTCAGACTGTTGTGCTGTGTGTCGGCTGTTCCACAGTCCTCTGCCAGCCGACTGGAGGGAAAGCTCGCCTTACAGAAGGTACAGAAAACCACTCTGAATAGTTAAGACACTTTACTACAACCAAACCCAGCCTGTATGCCTACCTGCCTGGGTCTTTGACCAAACCTGACTAATACTGCCACATTTAAAAACTCCAAACTATTCATCTGCTTTCCTTCATCCATCACTGACATTTAACTTTCTAGACTAATGCAATGTAGAAGTACGCTGAGAGTTAAATATGTAAGGTTAATCTGGCCATGGAAACTGCCCGTTTGAGAGAGACTAACATAAATGCATTCAAGAAATAGGATGAGAAAATAATGCACCAAAATGTCCACAAACTCAATATTTGTTATACACCAAGACATTTGCCTTTGTGTTGCCCTTTCACTGTTCTCGTCATGAACAGGGTGTCTACTAAGGCATACAGTGACTCTTGTGGTTGTGACAGAAATTCATCATTATTGATCCATTTCTACACAGTCAACTACATGCACACATGCTATTTTCATTCAGATGTGTTCAGGGGCCGTATTCACAAAACATTTTATCTTAGCGCTAAGAGTACTCCTAAGGAGAACTAAAACTTCTTAGTAAGGAGTAATTTCTTAAAACCTATTCACAAAGCTGATAAGACCAACTTTTACTAAGGAATGGGAGGGACTCCTAAAATAAGACTAGAGGGCAGGGTTGACCCTGTTGCTATGGATGACGTCATGATCATACCTTCTATGCCCACGGTGATTGACTGAGAGGGAATGAGTCCCTAAGAGTGAATTTATGATAGAAACACTGTGGGAGATATCCATATACAGTATCTCACAAAAGTGAGTACACCCCTCACATTTCTTCACATTTTTCTTTATATCTTTCCATGGGACAACACTGAAGAAATGACACTTTGATACAATGCAAAGTAGTCAGTGTACAGCTTGTATAACAGTGTAAATTTACTGTCCCCTCAAAATAACTCGACACACAGCCATTAATGTCTAAACTGCTGGCAACAAAAGTGAGTACACCCCTTAGAAAAAATTTACAAATTGGGCCCAAAGTGTAAATATTTTGTGTGGCCACCATTATTTTCCAGCACTGCCTTAACCCTCTTGGGCATGTAGTTCACTAGAGCTTCACAGGTTGCAACTGGAACCCTCTTCCACCCATTTATGACGGCATCACAGAGCTGGTGGATATTAAAAACCTTGCGCTCCTCCACCTTCTGTTTGAGGATGCCCCAAAGATGCTCAATAGGGGTTAGGTCTGGAGACATGCTTGGCCAGGCCATAACCTTTACCCTCAGCTTTTTTAGCAAGCCACTGGTCGTCTTGGAGGTGTGTTTGGGGTCGTTATCATGTTGCAACACCACCCTGCGGCCCAGTTTACGAAGGTTGAGTGCACGTGGTCAGCGTCGTACACAGAGGTTGGCTTTGGAAAATAGACGTATGAGTGCTGCCAGCATTGCTGAAGGGCTTGAAGGGGTGGGGGGTCAACCTGTCAGTGCTCAGACCATACGCCACACTCTGCATCATACTGGTCTGCATGGCTGTCATCCCAGAAGGAAGCCTATTCTAAAGATGATGCACAAGAAACCCCACAAAAAGTTTGCTGAAGACAAACAGACTACGGACATGGATTACTGCAACCATGTCCTGTGGTCTGATGAGACCAAAATACATTTATTTGGTTCAGATGGTGTTAAGAGTGTGGAGCGGCAACCAGGTGAGGAGTACAAAGACAAGTGTGTCTTGCCTAGAGTCAAGCATGGTGGTTGGAGTGTCATGGTCTGGGGCTGCATGAGTGCTGCCAGCACTGGGGATCTACAGTTCATTGAATTCTAACATGTACTGTGCCATACTGAAGCAGAGCATGATCCCCTCCCTTCATAAACTGGGCCGCAGGGCAGTACTGCAACATGATAACGACCCCAAACACACCTCTGAACGACCACTGGCTTGCTAAAGAAGCTGAGGGTAAAGGTTATGGACTGGCCAAGCATGTCACCAGTCTTAAACCCTATTGAGCATCTTTGGGGCATCCTCAAACGGGAGATGGAGGAGCGCAAGGACTCTAATATCCACCAGCTCCTTGATGTCGTCATGAATGGGTAGAAGAGGGTTCCTGTTGCAACCTGTGAAGCTCTAGTGAACTACATGCCCAAGAGGGTTAAGGCAGCGCTAGAAAATAATGATGGCAAAACAAAAAATTGACACTTTGGGCCCAATTTGGACATTTTTTCTTAGGGGTGTACTCACTTTTGTTGCCGACAGTTTAGACATTAATGGCTGTGTGTCGAGTTATTTTGAGGGGATAGTAAATTTACACTGTTATACAAGCTGTACACTGACTACTTGACATTGTATCAAAGTGTCATTTATTCAGTGTTGTCGCATGGAAAGATATAATGAAATATTTGAAGAAATGTTAGGGGTGTACTCACTTTTGTGAGATACTGTAAGTGACACTGATTTAACATGAAACCAAGATACTGCAGGGTTTCCCACACATTAGTTCACAATTAACCTACAATAGCGCCACATAGGCCTATTCATTTTAAATTTTACAATGATTTGAATCGGAAAAAATATCCTCATTGAACAGCTGCACGCCATGCACTCTCACTATATTTCTCTCAACGGTGAACTATGCAGCAATAGTCAGACAGCGACAAACCAGGAAATTCACAATTTAGGAACAATAGCCGGCGAAATTGTAAAGAGCATGCGGAAGGAAAAAGGCGAGACGCACACCTATACAGTAGCGGACCTGTGGAACGGAGGAGATGGAAGCTCCACATATAGGCCTACTCTAGTAACAAATTAAACCCAAACGTGACACCAACAGTAACTTTCAGTGCATCGTAAACCCAAAGCAACTGCAGGAAAAGGAACTTAATAAATATTTTTTTATATAAATATAATAAATATAAATGTGTCTATACTTTCTAAACATTGCTTTACTAAGATCATTAAACCCTTACAGCTATTAAGGTGCCTTTTTGTAAAGCTTACTAGCATAAAATCTCTCAAATGCCATCAAATGGTTGTCTGTGATTTACTCTTAGTGACTTAGGAGTCCTTTCGAGGACTCCTAGCTTTTCATAGATTTAGGAGCTAGTTTTAGCGCTAAAATGCTTTGTGAATTACACTTATCTTAAAAAGTTAGGAGTCCTAAAATTAGGAATGAAATGCCCCTTATTTTTGAGAGTTACTCCTAAATCAGCACGTTAGGACCTACTCTTAGCCTTAAAATGTTTTGTGAATACGGCCCCTGATTTCTTTACAAATGCAACCCGAAATTGGTTCAGAAAAGTTAATTTGTTATTTCTGATAAAGTGGATCCTGAATTGCTTTTCTCCAACCAGTAAAGACATCATAAGACACTTTATGCAGCATGTTAGGGATTTGGTTGTGCATAAGTTCAAGGTTTGCTTTTATAGACACTCTTACTGTCCCACCCACTCTATCCTCTGCTCTGCTGCCTTGGAAACCAGGGGCTTTTGTGCTCAGCTTTGAGTTACTATGGGTGCAGCTGGCAATAAAGCCATATTTGTTTGGTAATCATTCAGTCTATAAAATAAAGGAGATTGCAACGTTAGTTTAACTGTTCTGTTATATCTTAGTCAGGCATCGTGTGCACCTGTTGATTGTGTCTACCTCAGTTTATTTCCTATCGACACTTGAGCTGCCAGTTTATTTGATACACCTTGCTTAAATGGAGCCTTCTCTAATAAATAAGTCTTCTCTAATAGTAATGGAATGTGTAGTATTTAGTTC
Source organism: Ammodytes marinus (assembly GCF_949987685.1). Lineage (NCBI taxonomy): Eukaryota > Metazoa > Chordata > Actinopteri > Uranoscopiformes > Ammodytidae > Ammodytes > Ammodytes marinus. The sequence goes on along the minus strand of NC_137217.1, from coordinate 20,242,960 downwards.
CCAATAATTACAGACAGGGTGGACAAAATGTTCACTAAAATTTGTCAACACAAACCAAACATTTTGTTAATTAATTAACAAAAATTAAAAAATTAACAACCACCACTCGTTTTTCCCCAGGATGCTCATTCAGGAAAAAACAGCACTAGTGTGAACAGATGAGGTTGGACACCATTGAGAAGGAGAAGGAAAAAAGCTTGATGGACATCGAGTAACACTGCCATGGATATGAGGACGCATTGAGGATTTTGGGACAAGAATGCATATCATGTCGTATAAGAACTATGCACAGAAATGTTAGGCGTTGAGATCCCACCAACACAACCTATTCAGTAATTCTTCCTTCTTAATAAATGTAGGTTGTTTTTTGGTCAAAACAAGCTGGCATGTTTGTCATAGTTTGTTCTTTTGATCTTTCAAGGCTCTTATTTGTCTGGTGAAAGGCACTTGTCGGCTCAGGAATTGTTTAAAAAACTGCTGGTAAGGATCAGGGCATATATTGAGGACTCTGGTATTTGGTATCCTTCAAATATTCAGATGCATGGCCCTCCAAACTTTTTTTTGTGGCGAGTGCTTTGCTTGTTTGTATTACACACAAACATTTACAGGACGGTGAGGGTATCAAATTAGCTTTTTAGATTGCAAGTCCCTTAGACTTGCACAGCGCATAAGCTTTAAGGAAATCTCCCTATGAAAAAATTCTAAATATTATTCTAATAAACTAAGGTTTATTTCGGGGGAAGTTATCACTGGCTCCGCTTCTGTCTCCTGATGATTGTAAAACACAGTGATGTGACTCTAATTGAAATCACAATTAACATTGTAGTAATACATTTGCATATGCTTGCAAGCTTCCTGATGACTTAAGATACATTTTTGCAAATTTTAAAAGATGATCACACTTTAGAAGAGATAAATCAAATAAAATCATCCTACGGTTTACCCACAGCTGTAATCTAGGCCTGTGGACATGTAGATCTTTGCACAGTCTGTATCTGACCGCATTGAGTTGAACACTGAATAAACTACATAAGAAAAGAGTGAATAACTTTCATGCTGTCCTGGTTATATTTCTGTGTTGTGTATGTTGGATTCAATTAACAAATACATTGGGTAAAGGGAACATGACTTTTGTTCCTCTTAGTTACTAAATTAATATACAGTCAGTATCTGATAAAAGTGAGTACACCCCTCACATTTCTTCAAATATTTCATATCTTTTCATGGGACAACACTGAAGAAGTGACACTTCTCTGAGATACTATACATGTTATATGTTAATACTAGCAATGTTAAACTTCAATTTACCTCGTTATTTATAATCTCAACTTTTGGCACCTGCTGCATAACTTTGTTTTCACGGCAGAGCATCTGCAAGTCTTAAAAACATTCCATTTGGTTTCCTATATAAAAATCATTGCAAGTAACTAAAAAAGTGTAAGTGTGCTGTTTCAGTCAGCATCATCAGACTTGAAGCAAACACTACTGCTAGCTATAATAATATATTTGCTCTAAAATAAACAAGAATGAATTTTAAACTTAAAGGCATTCATTATTTTTAATTGATTACTCCATTCCTTAATGTTTACCTTTTATGTTACCCAGGTCGCACCACTTTAATCATGTTATTCATTAGTATTAATTGTGTTATACTGTTGGGTAGTAGTACCAAAAGGTTCATCCCCACTGGTTTTACTTTGATACTTAAGCCGATATGGCTGCGAAATAGGTAATGAATTGCATTCGATATGGTCTGAATTGTGAGGTGAGGTGGGGTGCTTTTGTAGAGCTCTCCTTTAAGTATCAGGTCTTGAACAGGACATTGTCCAAACCGCAGTTGTAGGAATAAACTCAACAGAGTGAACAGACATAAGATGGATGCTGTATGGTAATATCCAAAACCATGCCCTTCTGTTGCTTGTCATACCCCACTCTCCCCCTCGTTTTATATACGATAAAATCAATTAAAAAAAACCTGCCAACTTTGTTATCATTGGACAAACTGGTGATAATATACTCCATATGAACACTGATCCATGTAAATCTCAGCTTTTACTGAGTAAATACTAAATTGAACATTAAACCAAACTGCTTGTTTTGATTGTATACGCAATTCATGTCAAGACTGTAGATGCAAATATTTCATACTTAGTAAATCAATTTGACTCGCTGATGAGATACATTTTAGAATGCTTACTAAAAGCTTGTGTAACCAACTGTGTGTACTGCATGACCTTTCCTGTGTACACTTGTGTGTGAGTGTGACGCCTTGAGGGATTGAAGCATTACCTTGGTACCCATCATCACAGAAAGCTCAATGCCAGGCTGAGCGCCAGTGGGACAGGCACGACACGAAGCAGTGAAATGCCTGAAAGTAGGGCAGCATAGAAGGGACACCTGGGAGCAGCTGTGACAAGAGAGGGGACTGACCCTGCAAAGAGGCTCAGAGAACCAAATGGGAAGGTGAGTGGAGAGCAGCTGGACAACACACCATTTCAGAGATTGATTGGCTATTGGACATCTGTACAAACCTGCAGGGAAGGTAAGGTAAAGGACAAGTAAACTTTGTTAGTGTAATGAAACCCAGAGAGCTAAGGATTAAAAAGGACTATATGTAATGTGTTTTTGGTGTTCTATCAAAGTATGGCGCTCAGAACAGCACTAACTGTAACATGTTGTGTTGTAGGTAGGGGGTGCTGAAGTACCACATTTCGGAGTGCAGCAGCAGCATCCTCGCATTCAGGCGGATAAAGCTGATAAGACACCTATTATGGAAGACAAATGATGCATATGGTGGAGACTGTGATTGATGTTGGAGTGTATGTGTGTGTGTGCGTGCGCACATAGACAGACATACTGACAAGAAGGGAGGCTCCACTTTAACCTGGACACAAAACACAGACACACAATGAACCAAATGCAAAACTAGTTTGTTTTCACTTTCATCTTCAGGACTTGCTGTTCTTCTTCACCATCACAGTCCCATGATGCTTTAGGGCAGGGGTGTCAAACTCATTTTGGTTCGAGGGCCACATACAGCCTCTCTGATCTCAAGTGGGCCGGACCAGTACAATAATGGCAAAATAACGTTTTTCAGTAATATGCTTTATCACTCAGTCTACATTTGTAACCTACATTATCACGGATCACAAGGGATCTCTGTACCCCCCAGGAAATGTCTTAGTAAAGGTTGCTGCTGGCCATGGGAATAGGAGGTGCGGCGCGCAGCGCCGCAGCAAAAATTTGGGGGTATTTTGCTCAAAGATGCCAATACGCACTAATGAAATAAACAACTGTTTATTTGAATACATAAATACAACAGGCACTGACATTACAGTTGTCCAATTTTGTTTACTATATGTACAGGGACACATTTTGTGCAAACATGCAGACAGTACAAAATAAAATTTAATAAAAGTGCAACTTCTACTGTTTTGATTTATTTTTAAATACAGAGGTTATTGGTTGTTTTGGAATTCGTTTTTCCCAATTTAAAACATAAAAATAAAGCAGCATGGAAAATTAGGAAATAAATCTTGTAGGCCTACACTAGCATGCTCCTGCTCGTTTCGCACGTGCAGAGCTGCGGACACATCGCGCTTGCTAGTACATTAATTGTTCAGCACTAAAAATAAAAATTGTTTATTTATTTTTTATTTTTTTGGTTTTTACTTTGCCATAAAGCACTGGAGGAAACATTAATAGCGGTGAAGCAAGATTGCCATTTACCATTTCCCACGTTGCTAAAATGTGCTTTTTTTTTATTTAGGCTGCCCCCTAGCGGCTGGAGTGAGCATTTTGGTTATTTCTTTAAAAAATCATATCTCCTCACAGGAATGGGCTAGAGACTTACTTTTTTTTTTGAAATGCTCATAAATGTGTGCTCTACAAGTCGCGGGCCGGATTAAATCATCTCGCGGGCCGCATCCGGCCCGCGGGCCGTATGTTTGACACCACTGCTTTAGGGTAATACAAATTGTCAGTGCATTTCTTTGTGTAAATACAGAAAGGCAATATTCACTGAGGGAGCTGTTGGTGGCACTGCTAACACTCTTTTTTTTACCATAGGTTTTTACAGTATTGATCTGAGCAGTTTGCGTTCTCATCTCAGCTTCAGATCTGGCAAAACAAAAGTTTTAGAATGAAAAAGCGACATAAGTAAGATGGTGAAGATAGACGAAAACCGAAAGCAGAAACTTTTAAAAAGGTAACAAGAGTGTAGAGGGTGAGAAAGCGTATGCCAGTATTGTACAAGGTTCTCATAGAAGAGCACCTAATGACAAAGGGGAGACTTTTTGTCATTTTTTTTTCAAGCAATCATGTGTGAAATGTATTTCTGCCCTGGACGTAGCCTAATTGAATAGCATTAATGCTATAGCCTATTTACAGCAGCAGCAGGTGTGTTGTAATACATTGGATTAATTTACACTTGACAGTTCCCCCTGCAACCAATAGCAGAGGCATTGGTCATCACTTTACAGTTAATAATAATAATTTATGGAATTTATATGATGCTTTTTTGGAGGTCATTCAAAGACACTTTACATCATAGAGAATCATACATGTAGAAAAAGAAAAGAAAATACAGAAAAAATTAAAATAAGGTTTGAAGTGGAGTCAGGTGTCATTATGCTTCCTTAAAGAGGTGACTTTTGAATGAGTTTATTGAGTCTGAGATGCTGATGTTTGGGGGGAGGGAGTTCCAGAGGGTTGGGTGCAGTAAGATAAAATGCATAATGTCTGAATTTAGACATATTTATTACACTTTATTTTTTTATCGGTCGGTCGGGCCCTAGTATTTACCTATTAGATTCCTATATGCCAAAGAAAGACACATACACAATTACAAACAGAGAAACCTGCACACATGATTTGAATAGACAATTTGGAGATTTAAGGAAACATATTCTGCTAATTTTAAGGTTCAAAATTGTAATAAGATCTACTAGAAACTTTTTTCACAATGTAGTGTCCAAAAACCCTTTATATTACTCACAGTGCCATTGCTGAATCTCCTCTATTCAGCCTTTGTTTGAAACGCTCCATTTTAGAGCCTGTCTCTCTAAGGCCCGCCTTACAAAAAGGCCAGTCTGCTCTGATTTTGAATCGAACTTCCAGTTAGATTCTGGGGTATCTGGGTGTGTGCTTATCACAACTGGAGGTAATACCAAGTTACATAAGTTGGCAATGAGGGACCCATATTAGTGTTGAAAACCCATGAAAAAGAGCAATTTGCATAAAAGGTGACCTTTAAATAGAATGTGGTAATTCAATTGTATAAACACCATTTGAAGGACTCTGTTTGCTTGCCTGTGTTGTATTTGTAATTACTTTGATGACTAATGTATGTCTAGCATAATCAGCAGGCCACTTGCATCTTTGCGATATGACAGGATCCTGTTTACCATATACAGTGTGGTTCTGAGTGCAACAATAATTGTTCTGCTGATTGGAAACATTAAGATATTAAAAAGCTTAATCAATAATCTGTATAAACTGGCCTACTACAGTCACAGTGTGCTACACAACGTATTTTTTGGGGGAAGGTTTTAAGTATTCTATGTCTATAAAAGGAGACAAATCTGATGAAATGTCAAGGTTGTGTCCCTTGAGAGTAAATTCAGGCTGGTTTAACGGTTGATGTGGGGTCTTTTATGCTGCATATCTTGCATCCCGATCTCAAAGAGGCAGTCAGAGCAGAGGAGTCCAGGAGCTCGACAGTCATGAACTTGATAAATTAGTAAACATATGCCTGAAGACACAAAAAGACATATGCGCCACGCACACATATGCACACTACCTTGTGTGCACGCACATAGAAATAGACACACCACACACACCTCTGCAGGAGTGAGGGTCACTGTGATGGATGCTCCCCTGAATGGCTGTGAGTATTAAAAGCCTTGCAACCTGGTAAAAGTATCAATCATGTCAGTTTGTCACAGCTTGAAATGAATCATTCCTGTGTCTGTGATAACTTCCTGCATTGATTATTCTGACGTTGTAGCTTAAATAGTCTGTGCGCTGTGAGTGGGCCGGCCAGCACCCTGTGTGAAAGAACATTTATGGAGATGAAGGGGAGTTGGAGCAGTCATGGAGAAGGAAGTGAGATTTTGAAACAACACCCCCTTCTGGTCAAACCCTGTCAACTGCAGCTATACATACTGAGGAGAAAAGAGGGGAGAAAGCTAAAGAAAAAGAGAATGAAGAAGGATATAGGAATAAACTGTTTCCAGTGTGGTTCGTTTTGTGTTTGCTAATGGCAGCCTAGCTCCTATTGGAGGAGATAGATAATGTGTTAGGGCTGGGGTAAATAGTTTGCATGGGAGACAGGACTTTTTACAGGACAGTAAATATATACAGTTATCACCAGATGCCACTCAGTTGCACTGGTTAGTCAAGTTATTACTGAGTGTTTATAAACCTCAGTAAGGAAAATGCAATTGATGGGTACAATCACAGGTACAATAAACTGGTAGTTTACACACAAAAACAAGCACATCAATTGTATTTTAGCAATAAATATATTTTCATGTATTTAGTGGAAGGGACAAGCACACACAGGCAATTTATATTCTTTGGTACACCTGACCTATATTCCTCTGGAAAGTTATAGAGCACCAAAGCAGCACATACAGACACAGACATTAAAAGAAACATAAAACTCTACACAGGAATGCATATAAAAACAAAAAATTAATAACCTTATTTGTGTTCATCAGGCATCAAAAGTCACACTTATAGTCGTCAAATTGTAATTGCATTGTCTACACACTGGATGCTTGTACATATTCTGCCTAAATAACAATGTAAAGCCGTGTAGAAAGTCACAGAGTTCAAACAGATATGAAATTCTAATGTTGTCCTCTGTGTTTGTGTTCAGCATCTGTCTGAGAGCATAAGTGTGATAAACAGAAGGTAACAGAGCTAGTAGCAGAGAGGAAATATAGAAAAGAGCAGAGGAAATAAAACATAACGAAGGAACTTGCTGTGCTGGTGGGGCACTGGGACTACATTCAGAGGAGGGGGGCACTCAACAGGCATACATGCACAACATTTATTTAATAATGCACCCAGTGTACTAATGTCAAAAGAAAGACTGTAGAGTAGGGCTAAGATTGCTAAATATCTTATTTGACTTGAACCACATACCACAGTTCATGGGCTTTAATTGGCTGAATTGTCTCCACCTTCAGCCTGACCACACGCTCCTGCAAGGGGCCTGAAGCTACAGCTTGGGACCTGCCTCCTTCATATAACCTCCTAGGATATAAACCTAGAAAGAAAGAAAGAGAAAAAAGCAACGATCACATAGGAAAATAAAGAGTGAACTACTATACTATATTAAACATATGAGTGGATGGGAGCTGGCTGTGTGAGTGTAGTATGCAGAGGAGTTACAGGTAGCCGAGTTATGTCAGCGGAAGCAGCAACAGTTAAAGTCCTGTCAGGGGAGGAAGCAAAGCACAAGTCCCCTGTGGCATGATTAAAAACCCCACATTCTCTCCCCTTCATCCTGATTTCACCGAACAGCCAGAAAAATAGGTCAATTAACTACCTCTGCTCTCTAACTCCTGCACTCTCTCAAACACACACACACACACACACACACACACACACACACACACACACACACACACACACACACACACACACACACACACACACACACACACACACACAGGTCCCCTACACGCAGCCTGAGTAGAGTGTGGGTGGCCAGTGTTGCCATGGAGCTAATGCTGTACCAGACAGCTTCTGTGTTGATGGTGACAAGGGTTTGCACTGCACCCACTGCTTCTGCCTGCACGGCTACTTGAACCACGTTCAACAATGTTTCAAAACATATACATATGGAGTATGCAGATGGTATCAACAAATGTACTGTATGATAAGTACTTAACCAACTGCTCTTTTGTAGGAAGATCACACCTTTACATTAAATTGACTGAAAATATAGTCTTACTGTCCACTTAATGTATAAATTCCTCTTTGGGTGCTGGCCCGCCTTCTTAGTTTTTGGCATTTATACCACATAAAACATTTATGGATTTAAAAAAATATTAAAGTACTGCAGTACAGTAAGGGTGTGATAGATTGTAATGCCCCGGAATAAGCTGACTGCACGCTTCACAAATACTTCAAAGGATCCGGTAGTCATTTAAGAGCCTGTTATCTAATCTATTATGCCAACTTTTTCCATAGCCAAATGGAATGTCAACATGACTTTCATAATCGTTTGTTAGAGAACCCACTAATCCAATCAAGTCTTTAATGGACAAAGCATGAGAAAAGTTAATTGAACAGAAAAGCCAGAAAGCATATTGCTATACACTCCAAAGCCACATATCGTGTGCATTCAGTTCCATTAAATAAAATATCTACGTAGGTGTCTATGAAAGGAGTGGTTGGTGGTGACGAGTAGAGAAGAGGGATGATGATTTGCTTCCACAACTCTTTAACTTGTTGTGGACTTGGACTAAGCCAGGCAGAACTCAAGGCCAGCCACACACGCATGCCCGCCTGTCAGTACACACACATCATTAATGGAAGATGCTTTAGTGCTGAGGCACAGAAAAGTGCTGTTATGATGTGAAGGTGCTAGGCAAACACTGAGTCAGCAACAAAAACAATAAGTTTTAGTAGTAATATCAACTTTGGACATTGAATTCCTCTCATTTTTATAAGCCTTCACTGTAAAAGTTTATCCAGAATCGGATATGAACAAAAAACTGATTCATACATACACATAGCTTATAATATCAAGGTAATACTGTATTTACTGTTAATGATTGTGCAGCACAAATTTTCCCCACTAGTATATGCTATGTATGTAAGAACAGGAAAGAGGACATTAAGGGTCAAAGTCAAAAGCATCAAAACTACGGCTAACACTTTGGAAACATGAAGGCAATCCAATGAGGCAAATCAATCTCATAGCAAAGCCAGAATGCAGATAACAAGAAGACACCAGCACAAGTTGCTCTAAACACTAAATTTACTGAACATATAGGAATTGCTGTAATACAAAGGCAGCATATGAGAGTGGGGATGTGGTTGGTGTTTTACTCTGGGACTAAATGAGGGAGTGAGGGGCAGGTGTGCGGGTGCAGGATCAGGTGACTGGCAAAGGGCATCTGGTTGAAAGATGGGAACTGACAGGGCCACAAACAGATGTAGACAGGTAGACAGGGCAGCTGTCAGCATTGCACAGGATGTGTCTGAATGTTTTTCTTTTGTTTGTATTTTGTTTTACATTGTGTGTGTGTGTGTGTGTGTGGAGGGCTATGTGTGTCTGCAGGAATTATAGACTCTTTACTGCTATTATTTATTCTTTCATCACCACAGCAACATCACTTTCACTTTCTGACCAGCTCACAATGCAGCTCCCCTAGCTATACCTGCTCAGCACACGCATAAACACACATGAGCAGAAAACAAATGGCATCTCTCGAAATTGAATATACACACAGACACACAGACACAGACAGACAGACACACACACACACACACACACACACACACACACACACACACACACACACACACACACACACACACACACACACACACACACACACACACACACACACACACACACACACACACACACACACACACACACACACACACACACACACACACACACACACACACACATTATGTGATGGTAGATATGTCCCTCTTGTTACCAGGGAAACACCAGGACTAGGAATGAGGTCTCATTCATAGATCTCCATGTGCTGGTGGATGGTGGCTGAAGTCATCAGGAGGGGTTTTTACTGCCATTACTTGACAGGTGTGTACCACACATGATAGTGGACCAGTTAGTGGTTGGGTGATAATGGCCTCAGACCTCCTGCATCCATCTGTCTGCCTCCTCTTCCACTGAAAAAGCTACATGCGCTCACACATGCCCAAAATCACAGGAGCCAATCTCTGCGATATAGGTGCGTGGGGTTATGGATAATGAGGCTGGTACATTCCACCGTGCAGACAGAGCAGCAGGGCACATGGATTTTTTGGAATTCAACTAGGCGTCCTAGAGATATAAATAAAAGATGAAAATATACTCTGTTGCTGTACTTTGTGTGAGTGCATGCATGTATGATTTGTCTTGCCATACGAATTACATTGTCAAAATGTCCTTTGGGGCACAAACAAGTTGGCAAAAAAAAAATCATGTGCAATAATGGGTTAGCATTTAGAGGGAAACCGGCGTGTGAACCAGTCAGTGTGGCACATCTCTTCTAGACTGAGTGGCTGTGTCATGGTTTACTGATAACATCATTATCTTTGTCTGGGAGGTGTTGTCTACGGTTACCTGGTAACCTCTAACCAAAAGGTCACATCTGGGCAGTCAGAGGGAAGAAGAGAAAAAAAAGACCAATAAGGAAAAAATAGTTTCATTGCATGTACAGTAGTTCACACAATACCTGATTGTCCTATTCAAAGTGATTTGTGTTTTTTCCCCATGGTGATGGAATTGGGGTTAAGTGTCCTACACAACATGTGGAAAAAATCCTGGGATTGACCACACAAACCTTATGTTAAGTAGATATCTCACCCTACATACCTGCAAAGTCACAACTACCCATCTAAAACATTTAACACTTATATATTACCTTTCAAAATGGTCGGCTATAATGTTAAGTGATGTGGATTGTAATAAATGGCTTGAAACCTGCAAAAATATGGGCTTTGTAATTCTACTAATGCTTGTTATTTAAATTTTTATAAAACAAGTTCTTCCCAGTGTTCCATTTGAGCAATTTCCTGCTTTTATGAAATATTCTTCACTTATAAAAAATCTTGTTCTTCATTCAGTTATCCTTGGCTGAATGCAAGGGAGAATGGATCACATTTTTCCATTTTCTCGGGGTACTTTGCTCGCCCCTGCTCATACAGCAATCCTGAAAGACTAAATGGGTTTCAAAGAGGCAGGTAATTATAGAAAAAGAGAAGCAGAGTACAGTGTGGACATTACCTTAGCCTCAGAATTATAGAACACAATCATGAAAATGCACAAAGCCTGAGAGAGATAATGGAAACCCAGGGAGCAACGGAGCTCACTCGTAAATAACACAGATAACAAGCTCATCACATCTGGCTATGTGTTGTGCCCTGGGCAGAGCACTGCCTCAGGCTGCCTGGATTTCCCACCCGTTACTCTGATTTATTTTCACCCTAGGCAAGACACACAACTGCCTGGGTTTATACGTCTGTTGTATCAAATACTCATACAATTTTCTCTGTAAGGGAAATCTTGCGTGAATGCTTTAACTGCCTTCATGCTCAGGTACATTTACTTACACATGAGTAGCTTGCATATGGGGAAGGTAATTCTTCATTGAATTTAACTCATGTAGACATTTTAATTTTAGTTTGTTACATTTTGACACTCCACACACAAGCCCTGAGATAGTACAAATAAAAAAATTAGATTGCCACCCTTTATCAGAATGTTCTGAACAGCAAATGTGATGTCTTCACTACCTTGAGGATAAATGCAGGCTTCAGACTAGTAATCACTTTGTATTCCAACATCATTTAATCTAACAATAATAGTTTAGATTTTTATATAGGTGATTGATGGAGTGAGTAATTCTAGAGAATGATTGCTGTCAAAATCAATGTATAGCTCTTCAAGATCCATTACCTGTCAGTCCATACTGTGTGTGCACTGAAATAAAGCCAGTGTCAATGCATGGCCTTGGGCTCTGTGAACTGGGCCTAGGCTGTTTATTAACACCATTTATTTCAGTGCACACACAGTACTGACAGGCAGCGGATTCTGAGTAGATATTCAATGATTTTGACAAATAAGTGATTTTGACAACAACCGTAAACCAGAATAGCTGATTCCACCCATAATTCTCTGCGCCAGAACGGTGTCATCACAGTTCAACTGAATTATTGTAATTTGAATTTACTGTTGTTGCACTGACTCACTTGGCAGGCACATGATCGACTGACAAAGTAAGTTTAATAGCCTGTGGCAATTAGGTTGTTACTGTATGTTGGGGCAGGGAGCGCACATGGTTATTGTTTTAATTGTTGTCAACACACTGGATTAATGATAGGCCTAAAAAATGCCTACCACGTAAATGAGTTAAATAAGGAGTTTTTATTTCTAAAGCATCTCACAAGAGGCCACCTTGCTATGAAAAAAGAAAGAGTAAAACAGACGAAACAAAACATGGACTAATAAAATATTGGAAGCTATAATGTTAGAGATATATACTTTATTAATTCTCTCTGATAAAATAAAATTACAAATTTCAACCCCAAACGGCACTTTCCTTGCTCATAATGATTTAACATATTGTTCATACAGAGATCATAATTGTCATGACGAATGAGAAGAATACTATAGTTTAGTATGATAGATATCAGCTATGACTGTTTAATCAAAGTGGTAAAAAAAAAGACTAAGCAATACAAAGCTAGATTTCGTTAACAGCATACTATACAATATTCCAAGCCTATGTAATTCAGTTTTCCGGCCACAGCGTGTCGCTAGGAGACAGTTTTCGATATTGTCTACAATGCACGGGCAGACCTGTCTCTTCTGTCATCACACCATTACAATTCCTCTCAGATACACTTTAGCTTCTCTTTCTATGTTTTATTTATTTATTTCACTAACAGCTGTTCCTTCATGGCCATTTATCCTTTGTAAGGTTTATTTGTGTTCCCTTGTGTTAATCCGTAGTCCACCTTGATCTGTTTTAAAGCAGTGAAGAGCAGTCCATGTACAGCATTGTAACAAGTCCATGTTCAGATTTTCACAGTTATTCCTTCAGAATTATTATCGAGATATCTGCAACGCCTCCTGCTATCCTTTGTTCCCAGTGACAGCAGCGTTCCCTGCCTCTTATTGAAGTCCATTTAAGAGAGAGCACTTTGGTTGACGAGGTGTGTGTAGAATATCGTTGTGTGTGTGTGTGTGTGTGTGTGTGTGTGTGTGTGCGCGCATGTGCGTGTGGGAGTCTGCTTCTGTGTTTGCATGGCAGTTTAAGTGACCGAGCAAGCAAGAGTTTGAGTGTATTCCTTTACACATAAAAATACATTCATGGTAACAGTGTTTTTTTTCTGGGAAGCTAGAAAAAGAATGTCAGTGAGTAATGGATCTTCCCTTTCATAAAGGGTTGTAGAGATTGTGAAAATATATAACAAATACAAATTCTCGTTAACGTACAATTACACAGTCAATAATTGATGGATTTTTCGAAGTCAAATTAAATTCCTAATGAGAAAATCTTCAATTTTCTTATAATTCAAAGAAAACAGATTTTTTTTAAGATATTAAAAAGAAAAACAATACTACAGCATCCCAGCCAGTCTGATCCAGCTGACATCTGCCACATCTATTGTAAAAAGAAAAATCAGATAATTTATTATTGAAAGATAATGTTTTGACTTAAAACCTCTGGGTAGGTAGTCTTCACACAGTTTAATATAAAAATATGAGAACACTCACTCAACTGTAAAGCATTACGTTTGTGCAAAAGCTTTGTCTTTCAGAGTCAGTGTTTCGTGAACAGGCGTGATATAATCTTCAAAATCAATCAACCAGATTAAAATGCCAGTTTAATAAATGTTTATGTTGTAATCTATCCATTTCTTCCAACAACCATGTCAGTATTTATGCACTTGATACAACTATAAATTGCATTTTTTCTGAGGGTTTTTTCTTAAAGGTGCTGTAAGCGGAATGGTTCTTTAGCTAACTTCCTCTCAGTTACTGCAGTTAGCAGTCTCCTCGCTCGTCCCTACGTCACCACATTAATGCACTGCGGTCTTCAAGCAGCGAGTTATCTAGCATCATCTCAGATCCATAAGTGTGATAAAAACATGATAAGAACCATCAAAACAGACATTGGGAAGGATTTTTACCTGCTCCGCCATTGTAGGCGCATAAACATTCACCCATCTGTCGCTCTGGCGTGCACCGGCAGTGAGACCATGAGTGAGACGGGTGTCGGTTTGTAGCGTTCTCTCTTGTGATTGGATATTAATTTCGGGATCCCCCGAAAAGTTTATTAGCCACATTATTTATTAGTTACATGCAGAGCAGCTGACTGAGAAATAGGCTTTATGAAACGCGCACATTATGAAAGTGATCACTGTATGAATAAAGAGCGATTTAACACTTATATTAACATAAAAAAACGCTTACTTCACCTTTAAGAAACTTTCACAGAAATGAAACAACAAAGTCTAATTTTAGTACAGCAAACCTACATGTGCACTTAAACACTGGTTTCACAAACAGACTTTGTGATGTCTCATATCCCTCATTGTTACACCTTATTTCATCTGATCCATTTGTGTATTTCAGTAAATGGCTACCATTCTCCCAACCAAGTTGTTCAAGTGTCACAACTATGCATCTTAAATCTAAACTATTGCACTAGCTCACATACCCACATCAGATGAGACATTTGGATGAACATATTATACAGTTTTTGACATAGCTTGGCAGTGATCTGTGAAGATTGACAGTGCATTGAGGGCTTGGCAGTATAGGCTTTAATATTATCGTGTGGGTTCCTGCATTTATTCCTTTGTGTAAGTGTAAATAGGGCCTGCTTTGTGTAGATAAGATTGATTATTTAGGTTTGTGCTGTTTTAACTTGTATTGTGTGGATGGTGTTGGTATAAAGTGTGTATGTGTGTGTGTGTGTGTGAGGTGCATGCCACTAGTTTTTTTTAAAACTTTTATAATGGCCGTATTGATCGAACCTTCTGTTAAAGGGATGCTCGTTAACACACAATTAGCATTCAGATAGAAAATACATCATAAGGATAAAAAGTCATGGTCATTAATTCCTGATGAGGGGACAGAGGGAGATTGGGAGAGGGGGAAGGAAAGAGAGAGAAAAAGAGAGATAGATAGAGAGAGAACAAAAGGCCTTTTCAGTTATTGGAGTGAATTCCATTTAGGAGCTCTGAGTTCATGTAATTATTCCTGTTTTTTCCCCTCCTCATCTGCTCTTCCTCCATTTCTCACCCTCTTGACGTCCTCCATCCGCCTCCACACCTGTAAGAGTATCCATTTTTCTTCTCCTTCCCTCCATCAAGGAAAAGCACCCAAAAGTCCCTCACATGTCTCATCACTCAAACTGGCCCTCCGTCTTAATGCTATTATTTCTCCTCATAGTCCCGTCTTCATCCCTCCCTCATGGGGCATTAGTTTCACAGGATCACCTCACATTTCTTTCCTCCTCCTCCCTTCTTTCTCCTCTCCTTTAGTTTGAAGTGAGAGGACTTGCAAGACGCCCCCCCCCCTCCCCTCAGCTCTGCTCTTTCCCTGTTTTCTCTTCCCATATATGTCCTCCTTCTCCCGGTCTCCTGAGAGCTGCCCCCCTCCCCCTTCAGCAGCCAGAAGTGCAGGTGTTGAGGTTGGGACTAGCCTCCAGGCTCCCCTCTGGGCTCAGTGGTGTGGGTGGTGACAGAGGGGACTCCAAGGCCAGAGTAGGGACCTGGGACGATGGGGGTGTCACCGGAGAGGCCACCTGGACGGGCGAGACTGTGGCTGGAGCGGCGGTTAGAGACGCAGCTGAGGACAGTGGCACCACCGCACCTCCTCCTCCTCCGTAGCTTCCTCTGTTATCCCTCTCTCGCAGCAGGTGCACCAGAGCGGCGTGCTGGGCGCTGAGCGTGGCGGCGAGGTGGGCGGGCAGGGTGTTGAAGCCGGTGGTGAGCTGCTCCACCCGCTGCTCCAGGGACAGCATCTGGCGCTCCAAGTCCTCGCTGCGGTCGTTGAGCTCCGACATGAGCTCGTACATGACGCTCTGCATCTACAGAGACCGGGAGAGAAGAAAGGAGGAAGATGACACACACAGAGTACTTTGAAGAAGGGGAGACAGGGTTACGAAGTACGTAAACAGGAGTATTATGAGGGCTGCTTCATTGAAGCTTGTTTATAGAAAATGATATTGGTTTGAATAGGAACTGACAGTGAAAGGGGGTAAGAGTGAAGTCAAAATGGGCTAGCTTTAGGGAGGCTATAGGGAGGAGTGAGTAAGACACTGAGCGAAAGGGAAAATAATATCCAAGAGTGAGAAGAAGCTGGAATGAAGAGGAGGCTGGAGGGAAGTCTCTATGTGGGCGTTATGATATTGTGAAGAAAAAGAGAATAAGAGAGAGAGAGAGAGAGAGAGAGAGAGAGAGAGAGAGAATGAAAGGAAGGCGACAGAGTGTCCCTGTGTTGCATGAGCTGGCCTCTGTAACCATGGTAAACGCACAAGTGGCCAATTGAGATGGAGTTATTGAGATGGCATGATTGCAAACTATTTAGCATCGGAAAGACAGAAACACACACACACGCACGCATGCACGCACGCACGCACGCACGCACGCACACAATCTTTTTTCTCCCTCTTATTCAAATCTCTCTCACCCCCTCTCCTCTGTCTCTCTCTTTTTCACAATCGTAGACCCACACATATATGCAATCGTACGCTCACATTCACACAGTTCACACACCTTCACAGTAACACAAAAACACGAGCACTCCATTCCCTCCTCTCATTTCCTCCTCACTCTCTCACTCAGGCATCCCCGTTTTAACACTTGTTCCGGTTGCTAGGAGACACAAAGCCACAGAAGCGGGCAGATCAGCGCTGAATCGGAGGAAGGTTGAGGTATAGTTTTGAGGGGCAAAGGCAAGTAAGGTGTGAGTTACTAACCGGTGCGATGGTCATGTGTCAGTTAAGTGCATGTCCTATATGAACGAAGGGCACAGATGTATGTGTGTCAACAGTGCGTGTGTGTCTCACCTTAGAGAGGTCAACTAGTGTGTTGGCCTGATCGCTGAGTTTCCTCTGTTCCATTTTCACACTGCGTAATCTGCAAACAGATACACACACACACACACACATAAAATACACAAGCACACACACACTAAAAAAGAACGCCTGTATACACAGTGGTCGGTCCAGAGAGCTAATCCCTCCGGGTCCGGATGACAACACTGCAGAGCGGTCACCTTGCCTAGTTCAGCTTCATTTCTGCCTGCAGTGTGTCTCTGAATGTGAATGCACTAACAAAGACCAGCACACAGCAGGCTCTGAAACACAATACTTTAGTAATGCAGGTGAATGTATACATTTATTTAACATTGACTGTTAAGAAACACTCTAGAATCAGTGTACAGTGTCGGTTATATATTTTAAAACGTTAAGGGAATAAGTCCTACGGGGAAATAAACTAAGGGGAATTTAATTATATAGGCCTACAAATAAAATATTTCATCTTCCTTCAGTCCAATTAAAAATAGGACCTGACTGACTCTCAAAACACAATACAATAATTAGTGAGCGAAAGGTTAAATCTATGTTTTCATAAAACAAACCCTGTGGCGTCCTCCATTATACTGAAGTGCGGCCTGACTCCATGAGACTGGATCTCCCTATGAACATGTCTCACTGTCACACTAACAGGGTTGAATTGAGTCAGTCAGCCTCTCATCCAGAGTCCACATACTTAAGGATAAGCCTTTCTTTGTCACAATTAAAAATAGTCTATGGTTCCTTCACGCTGGCTTTTGAGGGCATTTGTTTAATCTCCTCTAGTCCAGAACAAACTGTTGAAGATCAAATGGCCAAGCTACATTAAAGGGACACCTTATTGTGATGCTATACAGAAATATTAGAGTAAAAACAACCTCAACAAGGGAATCGCCCTTGTGGCTATTCAAATATAATAGTATGGTAGAAATGAATAACAATAAGCATTTATGCACTGCTGACTATCTTCGACAGCACTCCGCAGTACAGATATGAGGATCCAAGTGTCTGAATATCTAATCCTGTAACTGTATTGCCTGGATTGAACCTGCTGTTTGTTAGATGATGATACATTTTGTGTGCCTCTGTGTGTGTGTGTGTGTGTGTGTGTGTGTGTGTGTGTGTGTGTGTGTGTGTGTAGGGGATTCATGTACTTTATCTGATTATCAGGCAGTTCAACCTGTGGGTGGATAGGAAGTACAGCTGATTTCAAAGGCTTCATGAGCTGTGGTGCTGCTGTGTGCACAATTCTGTGTGTGTATGTATGTTTGTATGCATGTGTGTGTGTGTGTGTTTGTGTGTGTGTGTGTGTGCATGCGTGCGTGTAAGAGGGGTCCTCACTGATGTATAGCCTGGAGGAACTTTCGCTGGTGTTTGCGGACCCTGGAATGGTCGATCTTCTTCATCAGCTTGGTGTGCTTGTAGATGAGCCAGGTTTCCCTCAAAACGTTGGCCGCCGCATTCTTTATCTGCAACCCAGACAATGAACGCACATTATGCACACATTGTTAGCAACAGGTAGCCCTTGGCAACTGAAGCCGGCAACAGGTTTATCAAGCTCTATAT
The DNA here is from genome assembly GCF_949987685.1 of Ammodytes marinus. Classification (NCBI taxonomy): domain Eukaryota; kingdom Metazoa; phylum Chordata; class Actinopteri; order Uranoscopiformes; family Ammodytidae; genus Ammodytes; species Ammodytes marinus. The sequence goes on along the minus strand of NC_137217.1, from coordinate 20,224,598 downwards.
TCTCTCCATTCTCCATTGTCTCCCTGCGAAAACAAAAACAGACAAAAAAAACATCGTTCTCATCTTGGAGGCTGCCCTCATTCTCTCTGTCTCTCTTTACACACACAGGCTTGCCTGCCAATGCTTCTCATAAACAGCTCTCTCCTTGGGGAGATTTGGCAATGAGAACCATCAGTAGTCCTTCCCTCACACACAGTTCTCTCTTCTCTTGTTCTATATGCCACATTATATCCTAGACAAAACTCAAATGGGCCACATTATCTCGCTGTGCTGGAACTAATACAACACAACAGTACGCAGTTAAAACCAGTGATCTTCAATTTCATTATGACAGCAAACAAGCAACAATAAAGGCCTGTGTCGCTGCGCTTGAACTAGCTGTCAAAGACGCTCCTCATCCCTGCAGAAGAGACACATTAGAGAAAGAGCCTATAATATTTGTTCACTCTTTAGTTGTCGGGTGTAGGCTTCAGTTGTTTTTGGTTGTAATCATTTGAATGTGGGATTGCTGTAATTTAATCAAACAATCATTCAAAAATGCCAGTGTAGGCTTCAGATAAATTTTTCTGTGGACAAGACTCCTGATTCCTTTACATCAATTTATATCCATATCTGCTTTTGTATGTTTCTTGTACTGTAAATATCTATAGGTTACTATGTAATTACAACACAGGGGTCTGACTCTTAATGGCCCCCATAAGCGCGGGTGGATGCCATAGAGAAGGGAGAAGGGCGAAGGGAATCGGCAAGGACATATTGAATGAGAGACTTCAAAGGGACGCTGAGCACTGAACAAAGAACAATTATACCCCAGTCTGAGGAGCACAAAAGACCTTAGCAGCTTTGCTAATCAGCACCTATCCACCGCCGCTGTCAAGGACTGCGTTCACGAATACACGCCTACATATACACAAGGAGACAAATATGCACCATTGGCGACAGATGAAGAGAGTAGGGGGCCCCGGGCCTTGCAGATGTGTTTTCAATGACATAGAGGAAGTCAGATCTAAAAGAGCAAATCTAACATATGTAGATAATATATACGAGAGATCGAGTCATTCAGCTAACATGCCATGTCACCAATCCATCTGAATGAAAGTTGGAATAACACATGTAATTATTCCTACCATTTTTATACAGTAACATTTCATAAGTAAAACAACCAAAAAGAAACAAGGTCATACACCATGACAAATGGGTTTTGAATGTAAATCTACTGCTTGAGTATGAGGTATCCCAAGTTTCTCCCTCTTGAGCCTCATCCCCTGATGTGTGGTAATAGGATTACAGAAGTCCCATGTAGCAAGGACAGACACTGACAGAGCTGTAAAGATTCTAAGGAGGAATCATTCAAATAAAGTAGTGTGGGTTTACAGCACTAATGTCAACATCATCGCGGATATCTTGAAGGTTGCGTTGGATTTGAAACAATGTTGTGAAATCATTTTAAACTTAACTTCAGTGACACTCAGTAAAAAGTTAATTTGTCTGGATTATGTTGATTATGTTTGACTAAAATTTCTCTAGTTTTAATCCTGAGTCAGATTAACAAAGAGCGCATCGAATACCCAACAGGCGCATTGGTAAATTGATATGTCAGATCCTATTTATCAGCTGATTAATCACTGCAGGAGTGAAATATGATGAATGATGTAATCTCGTGTCCGTCTGGCCGGCTCGCTGGCGTAGTTTCTCACTAACTTCCAGAGGGAGCCTGTTGCACAGCTTCGGGTAATTTAATTAGACAATGTTAAATCTTCTTCACCCTTAATTCCTTTCCTGGGAACCACTCCACATGCAAATAGCAGGGAACGCTTATACCAATCTATCTGTATTTTACAGTTAACTACTACCCCCCCCCATATATATTTCTTCCTCCGTCCTCCTAAGGGTTAATGTAGAAACTGAGGCAACTCCATAAAGACAAAATAAAAAAGACTCAAAATGAAGTGCTAAGAACACTCCACAAGAAATCAAACGACGACAGCAGCAGCCGCTCCTAAACCATATGGCTTGTGTTTGGGCAGCCATGTTGGGGCCATATGGTCGGTTTGGGTCGAAGATCTGTTCTGGCTGCTCCCCTACACGGGACACCTTATGGCAGGTATATGAGAAATCTGTGAAGACAAGGGGTTCCCACCACTCAGCATGTTGGGTGGTTGATGACATATTTTGGAATATAAATCAATCAGTACAAATATAAATTATTAAGAAATGTCATGACAGAAACTACATTACCAATAACACTATTAATAATAAGAGTGCATTCAAATATCTAGCTTCTGGTATCAGACACAAAACATTTAGAAATTGGGCAAGACAAACAGAGGAGTCTGACTCCCAGCCCCGGAGAGCATTAATGACCTAAGTAATGTATGTAATTAGAAATGATGTGCTGTGGAGCTAGAGATACATTGGTGCTTCGTAGGAGAGACGAAAACACAAACAAACAGACCAATTACCTTGGTAACAACCACCAACCTAATCTATGTGCTATGGCGACATGTGGCATTACCTACTCTGACGTTCCCTCCACAGGCACGGTGACAAAGAGGGAAGAGACATGTTTTGCACATACACACTCACACAAACGGACACACAAATACGGTGACACAAATACAGTCACAAATCCGTGAATATACACAAACACAAGACAAAAGCTTATACAATAAATAAATTAAGGGCCACAGAACATTAAAGCTATACTGTACAATGTGAGAGAGCTAGCATGATTTGAAATTAGCTTCTCCTCGGAGTTCCGTTTAACCACTCCCCCACCCCCCAGGACTTCCTCCCCCCAACCCTCTGTACACAGCATGGACATATAAAGAAACACACACAGCCGTGCACGAGCGCAGCTCTGCTGTTTAGCAACCTGGCCGCTGCGCCGCCTCACTGAGCAGAGAGCGGCTAGCTAACTGGAGGCTACATTTCTCGACGAACTACAATGTTTCATTCACCGGTAAGAACACACCTAATATTGCAATGCTAAATAACAAACATGATAAGGCCTACTGTTAGTAGCAGTACTCACAGCAGTCAAGCTAGCACATATGCATAGATGGACTGGTATCAGAAATGTAATACAAATAAAAATAAATCAGCAATACATGTTATTTCTATCACAGTTTACCCACATGTTTTGTGTAGTAGGCTACGTGACACTTTATTTATCATTCATTGTTTGGCTTGTCAGAGCTCACAAGGTGAGTTTTTTGCAAAACTCTAAGGATTGCATATGAGCTGACTATCTGAGACATAAACCTTACCAGCAACTTTGTATACTGAGATGCCATGTACCATGAACACACAATAGCCTACCTATTAGATGTGTCAACCTCTTCATTCCAAGATGGCAGCAGCCTAGGTTGCATGTGTGTTTGTCTCTCTGTCTGTCTCAGTTTTTTTGTTGCTTCTAAGTCTGATTTGTCGAAACATTTTCTGCATCAAGTACTACTGAGCACACTGGACTTTAAATGAAACAATTTTGAATCAAATACGGACTACGTGGATACTGAAAAGTGAAAACTAAGGCAATCCATCTAGGCTTTGCTAGCATCTCAAGGCTCTGCTAGCTTCCCCAGGCCCCAGCAGCCCAGCTAGACGCAGGAGTAGCCCATGCCGGAGCAGCAGTAGCTACCTTCAAGCCACCTGCCTGGCCTGCTAGCCTCCAGCCACCTGCCTGGCCTGCTAGCCTCCAGCCTCCAGCCACCTGCCTGGCCTGCTAGCCTCCAGCCTCCAGCCACCTGCCTGGCCTGCTAGCCTCCAGCCACCTGCCTGGCCTACTAGCCTCCAGCCACCTGCCTGGCCTACTAGCCTCCAGCCACCTGCCTGGCCTACTAGCCTCCAGCCACCTGCCTGGCCTACTAGCCTCCAGCCTCCTGCCTGGCCTACTAGCCTCCAGCCACCTGCCTGGCCTACTAGCCTCCAGCCTCCAGCCACCTGCCTGGCCTACTAGCCTCCAGCCTCCAGCCACCTGCCTGGCCTGCTAGCCTCCAGCCTCCAGCCACCTGCCTGGCCTGCTAGCCTCCAGCCTCCAGCCACCTGCTAGCATCCAGCTACCTGCATGACCTGCTAGCCTCCAGCCACCTGCTAGCATCCAGCTACCTGCATGACCTGCTAGCATCCAACTACCTGCATGACCTGCTAGCCTCCAGCCTCCAGCCACCTGCCTGGCCTGCTAGCCTCCAGCCTCCAGCCACCTGCCTGGCCTGCTAGCCTCCAGCTACCTGCAGCTACCGGCTCAGGTCGCAACAGCTCTGCTAATATCTCCAAGCTCCAGGTAGCAGCCCTCCTATCATCTCACGACCCCAAAGCAGCACTGCTAAAATCCCCAGGCCTACAATCTGCAACCCATCTCAAGTACTGTGACATATATAAACCATGTCAGGTAAAATGTTTGCCCTCCTGGCCTTGTTCTTTATACCTATGTGTGAACATGAAATAATTGGGAAAAGTTGTGAGAGTGTTTCTTTGCATACAGTGTACTTGCTAGATAAATCAAAGGTGACCAGTGCACAGGAGCTGACAGGCTCCCAGAGGTGCTTGGTATCCTGTGTATGCCCTATCCTTAAACAAGCAAACTTTAAGCATCTGTTAAGCCTCCTCCTGTTAAATTATTATTTCATCCCATCCGAAAACTCTTGGCCTGTTTTCTTGAACAGATCTGATATTACAAAAAACACAAAAAATGACATACACACACTTAGGTGTGTCATCACACTTCTGTTACTATTATCTGGGAATGTGCAGCCTAATCCAGGGCCTGCCACTACCACAATGTGTTTACAGACCCCTGCAGACCTTTTAAATAGAAATGGTATTGGTTTTATCCATATGAACGTGAGAAGCCTATTGCCAAAAATGGACATGGTTAAAATTTGGGCAAATTCTACAAATGCTGACATTATGGTTGTATCAGAGACATGGCTGAGTAGATCTATTCCAGACAGTCATGTAATGTTGGATGGGTATAACCTCTTTCGTGCAGATCGCCGCGCTAAAGGTGGAGGAGTGGCAATCTATTAGAGGTGGGCATAGATTAATTTTTTTAATCTAGATTAATCTAGATTAATTTTGGAATTAATCTAGATTAATCTAGATTAAAATGGCTCATTTGAATTCATTCATAACATGTGTGTGCTCCCTAAATAATGACTCAAAGTAAGTCTTTGAGAACGTGTTTCTCAAGCCAGGTGGCGCATCAGACCAGGGGCTCATCTCCTGTTTCCAACATGCATCACAAACTGCTTGAGGAAGCTGTTCTACTATGATAATTGGTGATGAAAATAAATAATGTTCAACAAGATGTTACTTAGTAACGCGTTACCGGCATCGGACCTCTTTTTTCAGTAACAAGTAATCTAACGCGTTACTATCTCCAAACCAGTAATCAGATTAAAGTTACTCATCAAAGTCACTGTGCGTTACTTTTTCTGTAATTTTCCTTAATGAAACATTTTACATAACTGCACAAATGACTGCGATTGCGATTTTATGTGAATAAATGTGCACGCATGTGTCTCTAAACGCTCCAACTGCTCCAACCGCTCCTCTCGTCTTTTTGGTAGCGCCCCTCGTCTCTGTCATGCAGCGTGTGTGTGTGCGCCTGTGTCTGTGTCTGTGTGTGTGTGTGTGTGTGCAGCAGCATTACGGCCGAACTGTGGCGCAAAACAAAGTTTCCCCCCCCCGATGAAATATAGCGTCTGCTATGGGGATATTTAGGATTCGGGTACGGTGACGTTGATGTTGAAGAGATAGAAGTGTTTAAAACTTGGAAACTTATAGTCACGTGGCGACCGGTGGCCACACACACCCACCCTGCGTTCCAATACCCGATTGTGTCGTGGGCAAGTGATGGAGAGAGAGAGCGGCGGGTGTGTGAGAGAATAAAGGCTACTCAAATGTCAACAACGGCCCCCGGCTATTATTGTCTCCCCTGAGCCGAACAGGAGGTGGAATAAGAGATTAACGGCGATATTTTTTTTATCGCCAATAAGAGTCTGTCGTTAACGCAGCACGTTAACGCCGATAACGGCCCACCACTACAATCTATACAAAGAATACATTTCAGACAACAGTTCTTATAGCAAAGTCAGTTCCTAAACAATATGAATTACTTGTGTTGAAAGTTGAATTTACTAAAGGTTGTGTTATGACAATAGTGGGATGTTATAGACCTCCGTCTGCATTAAAAGATACATTATCCTCAATATCAGAGTCCTTGGCTAATGTTAAACACAATGAACTGGTTTTCATAGGAGATCTGAACTGGGACTGGTTGTCTCCGGTCTCTGATCCTTTTAAATGTTTTTGTGATGATGCACACTTGACACAAATGATAGAATCTGCGACAAGGCCTAATCCTAAACACCCTGAAAAATCATCACTTATTGACCTGTTTCTGACAAACTGTCCTCTCAAATATAAAGCCACTGCTGTATTTGCAAATGACATCAGTGACCACTGTGTAATTGCTGCAGTGAGAGACATGAAGCTTCCAAAAGTAAAACCACGTATCATAACCAAAATTAATTTTAAATCTTTTTGTGAGCAAGCCTTTTTACATGATCTTTATTTATGTGACTGGGCAAAAGTTGTTTTAATGCCCGACCCTGATATGGCCTTGTCTTACTTCAAATCACTTTTCTTAGACATTACAAATAAGCATGCTCCTCTTAGAAAATACAAGGTTAAAGGACGTGTCAATCCATGGTTCACTGATCACCTTTCTGATAAAATTCATGAGCGAAATCTAGCTTGGGCAACTGCAAGAAAATCCAAAAGTCAGTCTGATTGGATTCATTTTCGGCATCTTAGGAATAAATGTATGTCCCTGATACGTAAAGCTAAATCAGACTACTATATTAAAGAAATGTCTGACATGAAAAATACTTCTAAATTCTGGAAGGTTTTTAAGTCCATGTCATCAAGCACAAGTGACAATATGTTACCAAAGGAAATACGGGTGGAAAATGAAATCATTACAGACAAAACAAAGATGTTATCTATTCTAAATCAGCATTTTATCGCCTCAGGTAAGCTGTTTGAGAAGGAAATGCCACTTAAAACGGCACAAAGCTCCTCCTACTCAGAGCAAAAGCTCCCTTTTGACTTTAATGTTACTCCCATTACAATTACTGAAGTACGTGATGCCCTTAAAAAGATAAACACTAAAAAATCAGCTGGCCCTGATGGATTGGATCCACATTTGTTGCAGATTGCTGCTGAGATTATTGCTGAACCATTAACCCACATTTTTAACCTGACTATAGAAAATGGTCAAATTCCGAAAATTTGGAAGGCAGCCTATGTTGTTCCATTGCTGAAGGGTGGTGATCCAGCAAACCCTAACAATTATAGGCCTATATCCAAACTCTCAGTGCTTGGCAAGATTTTGGAAGGACTTGTTAGTAATCAGTTAAAGGAGTTTCTATCGAAAAATGGTATTCTAAATGATCTGCAATCCGGGTTTAGAAAGAAACATGGTACTGTCACTGCTACAATGAAGGTTCTAAATGACATAATAACAGCAATTGACGAGAAAGAACACTGTGCTGCACTATTCTTAGACTTATCAAAGGCTTTTGATACAGTCGACCACTCTGTTTTATTACAGAAGCTAGTGAACATAGGATTTTCCTCAAAATCAGTTAAATGGTTTGAGAACTATCTGAGCGATAGAACACAAAGTGTCCAAGCTGATGGTTTATCGTCTAGCTGTAAGAATATACACTATGGTGTCCCGCAAGGATCCATTTTGGGTCCTATTTTATTTACAGTTTATATTAATAATTTGTGTTGCAATGTTACAAATACAAAATTCCATTTTTACGCAGATGACACCATTATGTATAGCTCTGCTTCATCCTTAGCAAGTGCAACTAAGGACCTCCAATCGGCTTTTAATGTTGTTCAGGAAAACCTACATGGATTAAGACTTGTACAAAATATTGACAAAACCAAAATGATCTGCTTTACAAGAAGTAAGAAAACATCTGATATGGATGACAACCAGATTGTTACTCTAAACAACAAAGTGATCGAGAGAGTCGCAACTTACAAATACCTGGGCTTTTTTCTAGAAGAAAATCTCTCTTTCAAACATCATATTGAGTGTCTTACTAAAAAGCTAAGAATGAAACTGGGTTTCTTGTACAGAAATAAATGTTGTTTTTCTTTTTGTGCCAGGAAGAAAATTGTCCAAGCCATTTTTTTATCTGTTATTGATTACGGTGATATTTTATATATGCACGCAAACTCATCATCTCTGAAATTGCTAGATTCTGTGTACCATGCAGCATTACGGTTTGTCTCAAACTCTGGATTCCGAACGCACCATTGTAAATTGTATGAGAAAGTTGGTCCGTCTTCCTTATACACCCGTAGGATGGAACACTGGTATATGTTCCTTTATAAGGCAATTTTGTACGATCTGCCTCCTTATTTGTGTTCTCTAATGGTTCCTAAAAACAGTGCTCGTATCACTCGGTCTAGCAGTTTGATTATGTATAACGTTCCTCGGACTCGCACTGCGTTTGGTGAAAGTGCCTTTAAATCTTTTGCCCCCTTATCATGGTGTAAGCTACAGGAACACCTTAAACTTGAATCCCTTATCACCATGAACAATTACAAAAGCAGGATTAAGGACTATTTAACCGCAAACTGTACATGCCCGGTTACTGAACACTGACTTACTGCCAATGAGATTGATGCTTTGTGACTTTTTATTTTATTTTTATTTACTTTTTATTGTGTTTTGTGTCTTGTTTTAAGTGTGAAATTTTGTTTTTTAATGTGAAACTTTTATGTTTTTATGCTGCCTTCTTGGCCAGGACTCTCTTGAAAAAGAGATTTTGAATCTCAATGAGTATATTCCTGGAAAAATAAAGGTTAAAAAATAATTAGAGGACAATACAAAACTGTATTCAATAAATACAAATAATAATCATGTATTACTTTACAGGCAAGAATTCAAAGACTAAATCTACAAATGTTGCATCATCTGCTCCAGCTCTGCTTGACATGCGACCCCAGCCTCATGTTGGACCGGCTAACATTGGCATCAGCAGATCCTCCTCCATCGGGCCCTCAAAAGACATATAAACCCACCTGGTGCGTCTGCCACAGCTGCAGAGAAGTGCCAACAGATGTGGAGCGCAAGTGCTGTGGTCATACCTAGTTGCCGAGTGTGGAAAATAAGAGGCCGCTTCCCAGATCCAAAGGATTTATACCCAACTAGTACAGCGGATAAGCATAACAATTGTGCACTTTTTGAGAAAAGCATGACATTTCTAACATAGTTAATACATGCCATAAGGTGTATTTTAAGATGTGGAGGGAAGTCAGATTTTGCCTGTGACGGCCGTGAGACGCCAAATCCAGGATGGCCGACATTCCGCTGGGTATAATGTTTAAACTCTCATAATTGTGGAACCATGCAATGTAATAAAACATTTAAGATGTCATTTCCAACTAAAGTGGACATGCCCAATCATTTGGTGACACTGAGATCACCAATGTTTGAGGAAACATATTTAGGTCAAGGTCAAGGTAAGAATTTACCAAATTTTGTCCGTAAATGCGAACTTTTGCCAGGTGGTGGCACTACAGTAAATCTCTTAGGGTTACCAAAATCAATGTGGTTGGTCATTTACCTTTCATGAAGGTTCACAGAAAATTTGAAATGATTCCCATTAAAACAGTTTGAGTTATCGAGGTCACAAGGAAAGCCCACGTTGAGCTGAGCTGTAAACTGAGCATTACACGGCCAGGCTGAAGCAGCTTGGTCTTACTGTAGAAGCACGGATTCACACTACCAGACTGAAAAACCGACTGCTTTCTGCACTTCCTGATCTGAGAGCACATTCACATGGAAGAGACATACTTCTTAGTTTTGAGAAAGACATTGGACCAGCACTCTTGATGGCCTCTCATCATGACAGCGATGCAATGCACCTAATGCGGGCAGCACAGGTTGTGCGCAGAGAGATCTTTGACTCAAAATTCTGCTTTGATGGGACATTCCACTCTAACTGCCAGAAGGAGGCTGTGCCAGCATCCCTTTTGGCTCTAGTCAACATGATACTTGCTGGGGCAAACATCAAGCATCAGACTCAGCTGGTCCATACAACCACCAGAAGCAGAGGGCTCATTGACACACTGTTCAATCTGGGATTGTGTGTTTCCTATGACAGGCTGTTGCAAGTCTCATCAGACATTGCAAATGGTGTATGCCAGCGTTTTAAGTTGGAAGATGTAGTGTGCCCACCCAAGTTGCGTAATGGACTTTTCACAACAGCAGCAGTGGACAACATTGATCACAATCCAAGTTCTACAACAGCCAAAGATTCTTTCCATGGCACTGGAATCTCACTAATGCAGCATCCATCACACACAAATGGAGGAACTGATCGTGTTGTATTAGTGATTCATCAGGGTGGCTCTTCCACAAAATCAGTGACACCTCTGCCATCAGCCTACACATTTGTGCCACCAGCTGCCTTCAAGACAAAAGACTTCAATGCCCCTATTGTACAAGGTCCTGTGAGACCTTCTGACCTCCTGGTTACTGCAGCTGCCAAAGAAGATGAGTAGGCATGGCTCAACAAAGTCAAAACAGCTGTTGAAAACTCTACCATGGATGGCATGATATCGTGGTCTGCTTATCACGCTGACACACACCAAGCAGTCATTCCACCTGCAGCAATCAACTCACTACTTCCTCTGTTTCTTGATAACGCACACTCAGTGGCAATGGTGCGTCACTCAATGGACATTGTAGGAGCGGCAGTTCAGAATGTGAACCCTGGTCAGATTCCTGTCCTTGCTGCTGATCAACCTCTGTATGCACTTGCTAAGGAAATTCAGTGGACCTGGCCAGCCACTCACAGAGAGGATCTCTTTGTGATCATGTTTGGTTGTCTACACATTGAGATGGCCACTTTGAAGTTGCTGGGAGACTGGCTAGAAGACAGTGGCTGGACAAATGCATTGGTACAGGCTGGTATTGCACCAAGACCCGCCATGCACACCAGGTCACAGCTGCAAGCCTTTATACACTTTTACAACAAGCCTACACCAAATAATGCACATCTGATGATATTTATTAAATACAATCTGACAATCAGTCTGCCTTTTGAGGAGTGGTGCATACAGCGAGCAAAGACCACTGTTCACTTTGACTACTGGCTTAAGACCCTGTCGTTGGAGTTTCTAATGCTGCGTTACATCAGATCACTTCGAGAAGGTAACTTCCAGCTGTTTGTGGAGTCCCTTACGCAGATCATGCCCTGGATGTTCTCCCTCGATCACACACACTACTCTAGATGGCTTTCTGTACACATCCGTGACATAATAACTCTTGCCAAAAAAACATCCTGATGTCCTAGCAGAATTCACGTCTGGAAATTTTGTAGTGCACAAAACCTGCAACCAATTCTCTGGCATGGCACTTGACCAGTGTCACAAGCAGAACAATGCAAATGTGAAAGGTTCTGGTGGGGCTATTGGACTGACTGGCAATCCAGGAGCACTCTGACGCTGGATGGTAGCCGGGCCAGAAATCGCCAGGATCACATCAGAATTTGAGCAGCAAACAGTAAAGCAGCAACATGGTGCTCGTGGCACTGGACACCATCACCATGATCATACACCCGGAGTACAAGCTGCCTTCTTGAAGGAAGTTAAGGCACTTGTGAATGTGCTTGAAGAGATGGGGAATCCATTCTTAGAATAGAGCCAAGACCTACTAGTCATTGACGCAAGGGACCCCCAAGTAGCTGAAACTGTGAGAAGGATTCAGACCCTTGGTGAGGAGCAGTACACCAAGTTTGTGACAGAAAGGCTAGAACAGGTTGCAATAAACAAATAGTTTAATTGTATCTGTACTTATAAGTTATTTATTTCAATGTACATAATTTTATATTTCTATTTATTCCCAGGAGGAACTGAAGATACTTAGTCCTTTTGTTTTTATATTATGTTTGAATAAAACATTTAAAATTACTTTTAATTTTTGTTATTATTACAGATATCAAGACATAACATTTATCATCTCTGTAAATGTTGCACAAAATAATTACAACCAATGTTGTGTGACAATTTTTTTTTAATTCAATATAAACATGGTCATAAACTTTGTCCAGGGGTCCAGTTTTCGCAGACAGGTCTGGTCTGGTTCTGCACACGGCTGCATCAGCTGTGGCAACTTATATTTGTGGCAGTGACTGTCCTTAGGAGAGAATATCAGAAGACACACACAATTAATAACGGTATTAGGGGTTTTACAAAGAGCTGCAGAGAAAAGCCTTCATGACATGTGGTTTATCCTTACACTTTGATTGCATAGAGAAGCGCTATAAAAATCCAATCCATTATTATTATTATTATTATTATTATTATTATTATTATTATTATTATTATTATTATTATTATTATTATTATTATTATTATTGTTGTTCTTCAGATAATAGGTTGACCAGCACTTCTGGATCTGTAATATTATACCTCACAATGCTTGGTGGAACCCGGACACAAATCTTTACACTTTGGCATTCCTTAGACCAGAGCTAAATGGATTTTCATATGCTGTGTTTAGTGTGTTACATAGCAAAGTTAAAAATGTATGCTCATACAATAATGTAAGCATACTAACCTAGTCCTTTGCTTAGTTGAGTCTGCAATAGCTCCTGGTTGGTTGGTGCAGGGACACCCAACAGAAGCCCCCAAACCCAGACAAATTCTCCTGGAGAATTTCACCCTGGAGGTCTATGATGTAGCGGTAGTCCTTCTCTTCCTTCAGTGTGTACAGGCTCCACTTCCTGGACTTTTTATTGTACACTTTTCCATACCTGGCATAAGAAAAGGATTGTAAGTTTAGTGATGCATTCATTTTACCTGACAATGTATAGTATTGTGAATTTCCACATAAAAGGGTTATCTTACAGCTGTACCCTGTATTATGTTCTTTTTATATATCAAAAAAAAAGTATATAAATATGGATGTAGGTTCACTTGTTTGTTACAGCATTATTTTGCCTTGACTTGGAAGTTCATTGACCAAAATGCATGGGAATTACTTATATTAAAACGTACTGAATAGAGCCGTCAGCCTTTCTCCTGGCTGGTCTGTGCACATGGTGGTTGTAGTCAAGGCCAGCCAGCATAACTTGAGCTGCATACACTGGTGGGGAGAAGCTGAAGCGCTTGCTTGCGTACATCAGAATGTGATTATTGAATGACTCCAGCTCTGCAGTTGACCTAAGAGCACAGTAAAACAATATAACAATTACTTTACATTCCGGTAATACTATCAAAGACATGGAATCACATATTCTAAAACAAAGGCAAGTATATATTAAATATATACAGCCGTGGAAAAAATTAAGAGACCAGTCTGGGTTTCTCTTAAATCATTATCTCTACATTACTTATTGAAAATGTTCTAAAAGACAATATTTTTACTGTGATTTGGTAGAAATGTTGTCAGTAGTTTATATTATAAAATCAAAATGTTCATTCTACTCAAACATATGCCCCTAAAGAGTGAAACAAGAGAAACTGAACATTCGGAGTGGTCTCTTAATTTTTTTACGGAGCTGTATATATACAGTGAAAACCGAAGTTATTCATACCCCTGGCACATTTTTACTTAGTAACTTTAATGAAACCAGCAAGCTTTTTCTTGATTGGAAATTACACAGGCTTCTCCCAAAAGATAATAAGACGATGTAAAAGAGGCATCATTGTGGAAAAAAACTTTGAAAAAAAAAATTGAACAAAAAGTGGCATGTCCAAAATTATTCATAAGCTTCTCAATAATCAGTAGAACAGCCTTTATTTGCTATTACAGCAATCAAACGCTTCCTATAATTGCTGACCAGCTTTTAGTATGTCTCCACTATTGTATTGTATTGTTTTCATCTTTAACAATGAGCTCCAACTCTCAACCCAACTTTTCCACAATGATGCCTCTTGTACAATGTCTTATTATCTTTTGGGAGAAGCCTGTCATCTCCAATCAAGAAAAAGCTTGCTGGTTTCATAAAAGTAACTTAAAGTAAAAATTTGCCAGGGGTATGAATAATTTCGGTTTTGACTGTGTATACATTATATAGGGGAGCTTTTACAGGAGGACAATTCGAGGCAGGATACCCAAAGATGGTTAAAAATGATCATTTATAATATCATTTATAACGCATTGTCTAGGCCTATGTATTGCCCATCATATAGAACAGTTTTGTAGCATAGCACACATATTCACTTCTAGGTAACACTTTACAATAAGGTACATAAAATTGTAGTAGCTACTACATACCTACTACATAGATATGTGTTACCTACTACATAGGTTTTTTTTTTTTTTTGTGCTACCTATGTGTTAGGTAGCACATAGGGGTTTTTTTTTTGCTACCTATGTGATAGGTAGCACATAGTTTTTTTTTGTGCTACCTATGTGTTAGGTAGCACAAAAAAAAAACCCTATGTGTTAGGTAGCACATAGGTTTTTTTTTATTGTGTTACCTACTACATAGGTTTTTTTTTGTGCTACCTATGTGTTAGGTAGCACATAGGGTTTTTTTTTGTGCTACCTATGTGTTAGGTAGCACATAGGGTTTTTTTTTGTGTTACCTACTACATAGGTTTTTTTTTTGTGTGCTACCTATGTGTTAGGTAGCACAAAAAAAAACCTATGTGTTAGGTAGCACATAGGGTTTTTTTTATTGTGTTACCTACTACATAGGTTTTTTTTTTGTGCTACCTATGTGTTAGGTAGCACATAGGTTTTTTTTTGTGCTACCTATGTGTTAGGTAGCACATAGGGTTTTTTTTTTGTGCTACCTATGTGTTAGGTAGCACATAGGGTTCGTAGCACAAAAAAAAACCCTAAGTGCTACCTAACACATAGGTAGCACAAAAAAACCCTATGTGCTACCTAACACATAGGTAGCACAAAAAAAAACCCCTATGTGCTACCTAACACATAGGTAGCACAAAAAAAAACCCTATGTGCTACCTAACACATAGGTAGCACAAAAAAAAAACTATATAGTAGGTAACACAATAAAAAAAAACCCTATGTGCTACCTAACGCATAGGGTTTTTTTTTTGTGCTACCTAACACATAGGTAGCACAAAAAAAAACCTATGTAGTAGGTAACACAAAAAAAAAAACCCTATGTGCTACCTAACACATAGGGTTTTTTTTGTGCTACCTAACACATAGGTAGCACAAAAAAAAACCTATGTAGTAGGTAACACAATAAAAAAAACCCTATGTGCTACCTAACACATAGGGCTTTTTTTTGTGCTACCTAACACATAGGTAGCACAAAAAAAAAAACTATGTAGTAGGTAACACAATAAAAAAAAACCCTATGTGCTACCTAACACATAGGTAGCACAAAAAAAACCCCTATGTGCTACCTAACACATAGGTAGCACAAAAAAAACCTATGTAGTAGGTAACACAATAAAAAAAACCCTATGTGCTACCTAACACATAGGTTTTTTTTTTGTGCTACCTAACACATAGGTAGCACACAAAAAAAACCTATGTAGTAAGTAGGTAACACAATAAAAAAAAACCCTATGTGCTACCTAACACATAGGGTTTTTTTTTGTTGTGCTACCTAACACATAGGTAGCACAAAAAAAAACCTATGTAGTAGGTAACACAAAAAAAATAAACCCTATGTGCTACCTAACACATAGGTAGCACAAAAAAAAACCTATGTGCTACCTAACACATAGGTAGCACAAAAAAAAAACCTATGTAGTAGGTAACACATATCTATGTAGTAGGTATGTAGTAGCTACTACAATTTTGTGTACCTTATTGTAAAGTGTTACCCACTTCTATATCAAGCTTTACTCACAGAGAGACCCTGGATAAATACTTGACAAAGTGTTGAGGAATTAGCCTGGTTGTCATAACTATAAGGGTTAGGGTTAGGGTTAGGGTTAGAGGGTTGAGGGTTAGGGTTAGGGTTAGAGGGGAAACAATAATTAAAAAAATAAAAACATACACTGCATCAGCACATTTTGAAAAAGCCAATACTAAAATGACACATGTTCAGACGCTGACGACCACATAACATTAGACTAATAATATAGTTAGCTAATGCAGCTTGTAATGTGCCTACTAGCCTAGAACGACTGGGGAGCTAACGTTAGCATCGGGCTAATATGGCTAACGCAACATAAATAGCTTCCTTGGCTAGACTTCGCCATAACACACATTTTACAGGAAACAAAACAAAGGCTTACCTGTCCAACAAGAGAAAGACGGCAACCATTGCGTCACTTTCCAAGCCATTCAGCATCCTCAGCTGTCGCCATCACTGAACAGTGATTCCAATGTTGACTCGCGTTTGTCCACCTCGAGCTGTATGTAACTGCTCTTTTCTTGATGTCTTTCTTTCTTTTCTTTGCCTTTTGTAAATGGTGAGCAGGTGCAAGTAACGGTGGCAGTGGTAACTTCTGTCTAGGTTTCTCTTCCATTGTGCAGGCTACCTCAACTAGGTCTAGTCCACTGTCATGCACTACTATCCATGACTACTATGGCAACAACGCTTTCTCTGCCCTCCGTGAACGCGCTCAGGCTCGTACACAGAGGGGAGAGAACGTGCAGGCTTGTGATTGGTTCTTTAGATTCGGACTGAATGCTTCTTATTGGTCAGCATTTTAACAGGTGTATAGAAGGTACAGAATTTGGGGGGTTTTCGTTTCTTTTTCATTGCCCATAAGTTATTTATTGCTGTTGGGGTGTAAAAAACACTTTTCACAACATATTAAAAAGTGCATATTGCAGATAATTTCCCATGAGGCCTTTAAAAGGAAAATAATAACCCAATGGTTTTCACAGTGTTGGTGTCTCCTTTATGTCTTTCGATTAATGACAGCCGCAATACACCAGACAGAATCTTCAATAATCTCTAGACACATTAAAAGGAAGAGTATACACTCAGGTTCGATTTGCTAAAAGTGAAAAAAAAATCTGAGACATGTAAAAGCATGCACCTAGTGTCAAATAAATGTGTGTCGCTGTCGAAATACTTCCACACTAATAATGATCCATCTGCCTTGTGTGTGGATTAAAAGGCTTGCAAAAAAATTAGTTATATACTGTGGAGGGAAAGCTATCTCAGTAGAAATCTTCAGGGGTTAGATTGCTCCCATTTGTTGAGTGGTGTAAACATTGGAAGGCATTGCAGCACCTCCTCCTTAGCCAGAGCCCAGAGTGCACTGTGAATATTCAGAGAGGGTGAAGCTCTGAATATGCCATGGGGACCTCTTAAAGTGCTCTGAATGAACCAATGGTCTGTCCAGAGTTGGAGGCAGATTACACATTTTGAGTTCAGATTCATTGAAAGACAGTTTTTTCCAACTTTCGCAACAAGCTCGAAGTAAAAGCACCGACCTTGAAAACAGACTCAGGTAGCCACATTCAGATGGATAATGGCTTATCGCATCACATTGAGTGGCATTTAGTTGACATGGCAATGCCATTCCATCAAATGGAATCAGACACCTCTCTTATGCGCATAGATAGTATTTAATATATGCGCTGACATTATGCCTACAGTAAGTGTGTGCTGCTTTTGTCGAGAGGTCGGACGGACTGACTTTAAGCATGCGCTTAATGAACCAATACATCAATACACTGTTGTCACCATGCAGTCTTTCAAACATACAATTAACACTTAACATGAACAAAGCACTTACGACCTAACACACATGGTCGCTTTGGGGACTATGTTAACTGTTATTTAATTAACAGCCCTCTTAATCCTTGCTAAGGAGGGAAACACTTCACTTCACTGAACACTGCATGAAAATCAATCCCTGTGCATTGAACTATGAATGGTGATTTTAAAGCACATCGTCCTTCCTGATAAGGTTAAGAGGTCCTCTGCACCCAATTTGCACCACGTAAGATTTCAAGCTTCCCTGATTGGCATTTTATTGACATTCTTAGTAATCCTTAAAATGGATGGAAACTCCATTTTACTAATGCAGAAAGCCAGTGTGTGTGCTTATGTGTATATTTGTGTGTGCATGCACACATAATACGATGGCAGGATGTCTTCCGCTGCATTATTCATTATAGAGGCTTGAGAGAAGATGATATGACAGAGAATGGCCCCCGTCTTGTAAATCAATGTGCATACAACAGCTTCAATCATTGGTCTCTCAGTAATAGAGGGCAGGAGACAATTACCACTGCATAAACCAAAGACCCTTTGAAGGAAATGTCACCAAGAAGCAAGCTGTGTTGTGTTGAAAGAAACTGTTGTATGGCACGCCACACCCCTTACCTGATGACTAGCACTGTTAAGATTGTGATTCACTGGATTGGGGAGGACACTCATTTTCAAATTCACTGTACGATCTTCTTTATCAAGTGGTCGGACAAAATATGATAAGCTTCAGTTTGATATATTAATGCAAAGAATACATTTAAATAAATATATATCATATGCATGTTGAGAGGTAAATACATTGCTTTTCTTTAATGAAATTACTGTTGTCCACCCTGTTACCTTTGTGTTTTTAATGATAATTACATTTTTTGTTTCTTTGCAGGGAAGAAATGGTCCAAATTAAAATCACAAAAAATGGGGCTGTACACCATTGAAATTAATTTTTTACCCTAAAATTAAAACGACGTCATGCCTCAAAATAGAACGTGTCCTTTTTCAAGATAATGTTCGTTTATGAATACTTAAAGTTCATTTTCATCATAAAGCAAGAGACAATTTAGCTCTTAGAGTAGGCCTTTTACATGAACTATAAAAATAATATGCATTCAAAATCCCTTTTTGATAGATATAAGAATGTCCTGCAACAGGGTGCACATTTTATTTCGGTCTGAAATAGTAGGCTATTAATGCCAACTATTTACAGTCACATAAACCAGCTAGAATGCTGAAATAGCATGCTAACATACTAATTAGTACAGTCACAGCTGAACCGAATAGCAGTATGAAAAAAGTATGATTAAAAATGTTAATCCATCAAACAGTTGTGACAATATTTCACTAAAATTCAAAGCCAAATATGTCAACCTGAGACAAGAGACCAAACTTGAATATCACAACTCCAAGTACACTGTGTCTTTAACAATTTAAATTGAAATACAAATGTTGTATAATTAATACTGTTGATAGAATCTTGTGTAAAATCCATTAAAATTAGGTACATCAAAAGGTTGGGAACAACTGCATTAGACGGTCCACTGAACTCCAGATTGTAGGTAATCTACATGCCAAAATTCACAGAAACAGTAACACACATACAGACAAACACATGGTTCAAGGTGTTAAACATCTTGTGATTACAGCCCACTCCGACCTGGCAACAGCTGAGGTGAGAACCTGGCTCCAGTAGAGTCTATTCGGCTTCAATGTCGATATTTTATCCAGGCTAAAATTATTGATCACCCTTCCCTGTTCGGTCTGCAAGATACCCCGCTGCCATAATGCACCCTACATATTTGATATGGGAGCTATTTTTAAAACTAGGGTCTTTCAACTCTATGAAAAATTGAAAAGGACCGGAGGACAGAGGGAGGGAGGGAGGGAGTGAGAGATTGAGGGAAGGAGGCAGGGAGAAGGGCAAGGAGGAAGGGAAGGAGAGGAGAGATGTAGACGGACAGAAAGAGAGAGGGAGAGAGAGAGAAAGAGAGAGAGAAAGAGAAAGGGATTGACTTTAAGAGAGACAAATGTCAAAGGAGAGGGGAGGCGGCAGGGTAGTAAAAGGATCGGAGACGGAAAGAAGGAAAGATATGCTAGTGAGGGAACAGAACAGAGAGGGTGAGACAGAGATGACCTTTTACTGCCTTCACTTACTCCAATAACGTGGCCCTGTGTCACAACAATACGGGGTGATAGTGTGATGTACTAGTTGGGGAAGAAAGGGGCATCGAAAGGACAAGTGGTTTCCCTCTCAAATATCTTGTCTTCAACCCCAAATAAATCTACGTACAAATCACCCAAACAACAATCACGCAATCCCACTCATGGTGCATTCATTGAACATTGTCTCTCTTTTTCAAACTATAGTTTTGCCTTATTTATGCAAAACACACTCATTCACACACCACCTGACACTAGGCAAGCCTACGCACCCTTTTGGTGAGTTGCGTGTCCATCATGAAGTTGTGTACGTGTTTCTCGGCCTTGGTCAGCTCCAGCTTCCTGGCTACCACGGCAACCACCAGAGCCGTACATCCTGCACCCTGAGAGAGAGAGAGAGAGAGAGAGAGAGAGAGAGAGAGATAGAGATAGAGATAGAGAAATGAGGGAGGGAGAGAGAGCAGGAGAAAACAGAACACTCAGTCAGTCAGTAAAGAGGAGGAATTGGTAAATCGCTGGCTTTTGGCCGGGGAATTAGCCCAGCTGATTGAAGGAGGGGGAGACCAATGGAGCGGGCGCCGCACGACAGAAGGGAAAAGTGAACGTGAGAGGATTAGAAGGGATAGCTGTGCTCCAGTCAGATCCACATTTCCTCATGTTGAGAGGCAAGCCAAGTCTATTTTCAATTCCATTCCATCTGGTGTGAGATCCCTTCCATATCGCCTCTATATTGAAAGAATTAGCCCATTATGGGCATTTCTTTTGCTTTTTTATTAGACAGATTGGAGAGACAGTGTTGAAATGGGGCAAAGAGGAGAGGACATGCAGATAACTGATCCGGGCAGGATTCGCTCTATCAACTGAGCTATGGGCGCCCCCGAATTAGCCCATTATGGATTATAAAAAAGAGAGAAAAACATCATAGATTGGGGGTGCCCTTAGCTCAGTTGGTAGAGCGTCCCCCCAATGGGCCTCGGCCAGCAGCGGACCCGGGTTCGATTCCAGCCCGCGGTCGATCTCTGCATGTCACTCCCCTCTCTGCCCCATTTCAACTCTGTCTCTACACTATCAATAAAGCATAAAAATCCCCAAAAAATATCTTAAAAAATAGAAAACATCATATATTGACAACATCTAATTAGATGCTGTCAATCTGAATTAGATGGTGTCAGTGTTCTCCTGTCACCCGAGGCTGCAGGACGTTTAAGAGTGTAGAACACCAAACTGGTTTGTCTGTATTCCTCACATGGGACATATGGCAAACTCATTTGGGAGATAGGGACAGCAGTCCCTCATCCAGAAAGACATGCTTGAGAGGAGAGCAGGAGCAGGGAAACTGGGCAGGAAGACAGACTTAATTAACTTCCAGATTAGACATCGTTTTCAATTGCTCCTTGGAGTGGCGGCTCACAGGTTCCTCAGAAGGGGCAAAAAAAATAAAAAAACGGGCAAGAGGAGAAAAGATAAAGAGAGCGAAGAGCTATGAGTAAATATGAATGGCTGATGAAGGAAACAGAGAGAGAGCAGTTAGAGAGGGGGGTGAATGCCGGAGACGAGGGTGTGTGCGCGTAATGGGAGGAGAGAAAAGATGGAGAAGACGGCAATGTTAATGAGGTCACATAACTCCTGATAACCAATGAATTAAGATTAAGAGTGTTTCATGTTTGTGTGAGTGTGTGCATCTCACAGTGGTAGAGAGAGAGAGAGAGAGAGAGAGAGAGAGAGAGAGAGAGAGAGAGAAAGAGAGAGAGAGAGAGAATAAAATGATACATGGAGAGAAACAAAGTGAGTTTGAGAGCGAGGGAGGGTGCACCAATTTGAGACGTATAGGAAATAGCCAAGATTTCAACGTGCACTCTTGGGACGATAAGACAGGTTTGACCAAAATAACTTTGGCTGGGCTCAGTAAAATGTAACATACAAACAGGCATTAGTGCCTACGTCTATACACTCATCCACTCTGTTTGTGTTTATTCAAAAACTATGAATTAAATATGATGAGAGCCAATGGAAAACCCACAAAGCATGTTTGTGCTTTAGGGAAAATTGCCCTGGTCGTGTTTCTACAGTACAGTATGTACAAGTGCTGCGTGGCAAGCACATGCAAAAGTGTGTGTATGCGTGCGGGTGTGTGTGTTCAAAATTGTCCTCTTCGGTCAGGAACAGCGGGGTGCTGATTGGTTTGCCAAGGCAGGCTATGTGTGTGAGTGCATGCCTGAGCTTGTGGGTGTTTGCCTGTGTGTGTGTGTGTGTATGTGTGTGTGCGAGAGAGAGAGTTTACTAGTGTATTTGCCGGCATCCATTTGGTTTCAGCAGGGTTCCCTGTGCAATCACTACAGAGTGACACGGCTGATGATGGCTGTGCAGCTGTGATTTGTTTCATATACGCCCGAGTGTTTCCCCTCGCTCTCCTCCTGTTCCGCGCAGCCATGGATGTGGCAGTCAGTAAAAGGGGGAATCACCCATCTGTGCAGCGTCTGTGTGACATCCACACGCTCCAGGTATAAAAAAAACTGCGTCCCTTTCTCTTTGTGTAAAACAGTTCGCAAACAGGTCAGCAGGAACACATTGGGAAATGACGCTCAACACAAAGAAGTGCCAAATTTGTATTTGCTCAATTACTACACAAGTAGAGAGAGACAGAACACAAAGGTTTCAAATGGCAGCTACTCTGCATCCCTTTAACCTGACGACCCAATCAGAACAACAGTGTATCAAGAGGCTTTGGTAAACAGGAGACAAAAACAAACACATATTTTTTTTTTTTTTTTTAACCTTTATTTATACAGGTAAATCCCATTGAGACCGGAGACTCTTTTACAAGGGAGACCTGTTTTCCTTTCCCACGTTACCATTCACACACACATTCATACACCGATAGCAGGCTAACTATCGACATTCACACGAGGCAAGGTGGGTGAAGTGTCTTGCCCAAGGACACAACAACCATGACACAGGTGGCAGGGCGGGGATCGAACCTCCAACACTTTGATCATCAGCCGACCCGCTCTACCAACTGAGCCACAGCCGCCCCAAACCATATTCAAATGGTAATGCTTTACTTTAACCTCCACCATTTGGCAAACATTACAGAATAGATACATTGTACATATGGTTTATAACACAATACAATAATTGTAGGTATTTATATTTGTCAACTATTGCAACTTGTCCTATGAAGACATATTTTTCATAATTAAAGTGTGTTGTGTAGTAGCCTCCACTTCTGGGTGCTACCTACTGTAGTTGTTCACAAATTAATTGACACACTTAATGCATACAACCACATTAGAGTGTGTTAAAAACTATTTATTACACATCTATATATTGCTTATAAAGGCTAAATAAGGGAGGGGGGTTAAAGTAAATGAGTGTTTATCAAGATGCATTTATTAAGATATGAGCATGCAAGTACAGGACTGCATCCTCCACAATGAGATGTCCTTTGGACAACATACACCTCTTGCTGTATGCAAGAGATCAGACAAAAAGTTCACTGTATTTAAACATGTTGTGGTTCTCTACCCTACCACTTTCAGCCCACGCACAATGACACACTAACACACGCTCACACACGAACACCTGGCACATCCACTAGGTAGCCTCGGGGCAATGGTATATTCCAATAGTGTTGGCCTTTATCTGTTGTCATGGTAACGACGGCGAGAATTCCTCCTATGGAAACTCATTACAATAATTGTCAAGTGTCAAGTAAGAAAAAAAAACACATCCTTTTCTCTCTGCCCTCAACCTGTAACCTTTCTTTATATATTACCCATGACCTGCTGCGCCTGATGTCCTTGGTCCATACAAGCCTTACCCTTCTCCTTATACCTGCAACTTCACTCCTTTTCTCTGATGATCAATGGAAAAATAAACCACTTTGAACACTCTGCATACTGAGAGTGTGTGTTGTGTGCAAGTGGCAGGAGAGAGGAGAGAGAGTGTGTGTGGGAGTCACGCTGAGAGTGTATGTCAAGCTCTGTGTCAGTGTTTGTGTGGAGGATGCAGTCTGTAGCAGTGGGCTTGCTTGGCGTGGTCATTCTATATCCTCTCTCTGTTTTGAGTCTTTTATGTGTGTGTGATAAGATTACAGTAAGAGTTGTACTCTGTCTAAATCACCAATTGGATGATTCACTCAAACAAATGGAGTGTGCTTGTGAGTGTGTCTTTCTGCACAAGTGTGTTCATGTACACATTTAATGGACTATACAGTAAAGAAAGTGGGTGAACTGGCACAGACAGAGAGCTTAGACAGACACAGCGAGGATGAAAGAATACAGAAATCTGGGCGTTTTGAGTGAGGAATTAGGGACACCAAAATCATCTCTGTGACGTAGATGCTTCGTGCCAGTGTTTATAAAAGGGTAAAGTTTAAGATTTATAGTGCAGTCATTTTGAAAACCAGCACTGGTAAACACATTCTGTGAGGTAACTCTCTTGTTGTGGAAAATACTAATGCTACAACATTCAGCTATGGTATAGTTGCCGCTTGATTTTTCAGTGCACTTTAACAAAGCACTCTCAACTCAAGTACAAAAGGGACCAGGCACGTTAAATGTGTAAATGGAAGATTGGTACTGGTAACAAAATCACATTTTAGCAGCGTATTATCTTATTGTCTTGATTAAACAAAATCAATTCAGATGATTTGCAAATTTGAATTATATTTTAAGTCCTATTTCCTCTTTTATTTTCCAGACTCTCATAAGATTTAACAAACGCCACCATACTCATTAGGACATTTAATTTCAGATGACTTGACATTCAGCTTAAGAGCTTTTAAAAAAAATACTTTTTCTTCTATTTAAAAAATATGCTGGCAGTATATTTGAAAATTATAGCATGGGACAAATAAAAGAGTAGTGCAAACAAATAAGTAAATTAATTTAGACCAATTTTCAAAAACTTGTCATTCCTTTAAACAACAGTAAGATACAAGTGAACAAGAAAGTGTGATGACAAGACACAGACTAGAAAATTAGACAACGACATGAATCGAGCAAGAGAGACAGAAGAAGAATAAATGGTTTGAGGAGGGAAGAACACCTGTGAGGCCAGGCAAACAGAGGAACAGTCAGCAGCTTTAACACTAATACCAACAGATGGACGCTAGATAGAAATAAACACATGGCCTCAGGGAAGGAGAGACGGACAGAGAGAGGAAAGAGATGGCGGGATGAATAAAAAGAGGGAGAGAGAGAACTAGGGAGAGGTAGAGAGTGGGAAAGAAAGAAAATTAAAGACAGAAAGGGAGCGAGAGAGGGATCGAGAGAGTGGGAGGACATGGCACACAGAAAGGTGGGACCTTCATTATGCAATGGCAGTCAAGGGAATAACACACAAACGCACGCACGCACGCATGCACACACTCTCTCACACACACTCTCTCACACACACACACACACACACACACACACACACACACACACACACACACACACACACACACACACACACACACACACACACACACACACACACACTACTAATATGCTCTGTTTGCAAGCCAACAAACCCAAAACACACAGAAGCACAGATGCAGGCTAATTCAGGAAGGATCATATCATACTACTATAAAAGCAGGCGAGTCGCACCAGTTGGTCGACAGTTGGTGCGCATCCAGTGCCAACGCACCACTTCCGCTTAAACCACTTCCGAAGTAAACCACTTCCGCTTAACAGCTCTATAGAGCTCTATAGAGCTGTTAAGCGGAAGTGGTTTACTTCCGGGACATGGGACCTCTCGGCTCGAAAAATTACAACGGTAGTCAATGGAAAGAAATTTATTATTTTCTGGTCCCAGTCATGAAATGCCTTCGATTACACATATGTTTTGTATGGATTTAGATGGTATTTTTTCGTGCAAAGAATGGAACAATTTAGCGAGTAGAAGCTGGATACGGTCAGGTTTTGTGCAGAGCGCTTTTGTGGACTACAGCTCTTCGCTGCTCTTGACACTTATGATATACGTCACCACCACTCGCACCAGCTTAGCTCAGAAACATGGCTGTGTCTTTAATGCACTTTACCGCCTTCTTTCAATGACAAGACAAAAGTCTTCAGCGTGGCGAAAACCACTACACAAGTGGACATGTGGAGAGTTTCAATTTCTCGAGTGGGGAGATTGTTGGCGTTGTCCACGCCAGCCATTAGCATTAGCATTAGCACTGTCAGTCGAGAAGTGGAGGGAATGTGTTGAGGTGACGTCACAGAGGCGACAAGACTTGTAGTTGTTCTCGTAACATTTTTTTAAAAGCCGTTAGACGAATAATCATACAACATACCGTCAAACTCTTCACATGAAAAATTATCATTTAGACCCATACAAAACATATATGTAATCCAAGGCATTTAATGACTGGGACCAGAAAATAGTAGATTACTTTCCATAGACTCCCATTAATTTTTTTTCAGCCGAGAGGTCCCATGCCCCGTAATTCCGCCACTTCCGCTTAACAGCTCTATACTGCTACATACCTGCCACATGAAGCAGCAACGGCCCAGATAACGGACATAAAGTTTAACGGTGAAGCAGCAACGGCCCAGATAACGGACAAAGTTTACGTACGGCAGGTTAGAGTTTACCACGTAAAGTTGACCGTCGACACTCCCCAGCAACCGGCCGGGCTTACATGGACCACCCGCCGTCGACACACTCTCCCAGGTAAGACGTCTACACTTTGACAAACTTGCTAAAATACTTTCTAAAATGTAGCCTAATATCACTGTCCTCCCCCGTGCTTTATTTCACCGCCGTGCTTTAATTCACCGCTGTCTTCAGGTAGACAATAAACATTTGCAATCTCGCTCTCGCACCCCCCTTCTCCCTCTCCCCCTCCCCCACACAAGCCCGTGCTTTCATTCACCGCCGTCTTCAGGTAGGCTAGACAATAAACATTTGCAATCTCGCCCTCGCACCCTCCTTCTCCCTCTTCCCCTCCCCCACACAAGCCCGTGCTTTATTTTGCTGTAGTTTGTTTTTGCAATCACCCAATGGTTAATATTACATATTTAGTCGTTGTTACACTTTGGCATCTTACAAGCTAGGGGTGTGCACGTGTACACGTGTAACCGTTTAGGACAAATCAATAAACGAAAACTTTTTTTCTTTTTAAAGCTGCAGCTGAGAGTTTCAGCCGTTGGGATCCCAACGGCTGTTTTCCCAACGCTCTACCTGCTGTAGTTCCTCCCTCCGAACGACAGCTATGCGCGTTCATGTGAATTCAGTTACATTGACAGGAGACAAACACCATGTCCGATTCCGAGGTGATTAAACATTAGTAATGATAACTACATACGTACATATTGAGCATCTACATTTTAATCACAGACATACCATGTATGTTAGCTTAAAATCATTGTAAGTGTGCTGGTAGGCCTAACAAAAGTAGCTGTAACAGCCAGGCAAGATAGCAAACTAATTGTAACAGAGCGGAGAGGTGTATGTGTATCTCCTACTATCTAGGAGCAGCTGGGAGGGGCTGCTCGGGGCTGCTGCTCGAGGAGCGGGCTGTGTGTCAGTGCTCCCGCTGCTCGTTGAGAAGAGGTGATACTTGCTTTGGCGAAAAAAGTCACCAATAACACCAGAAAAAAAGCTAGATTTGTCGCTTGTCGCTGTTTTGAAAAAAAAAAGTCGCCAGGGGGGCTGAAAAGTCACTAAATATAGCGACAAAATCGCTTTGAGTTGGCAATACTGAGCACAGGACGAGGGCTATATAGGGCCAGCGGACGTCCTGCTGCTAGCGGCAGGCAGCCTAGGGGCAGAGGAAGGGGACGAGGTCGCGGTCGGAGAGGTCTTGATGTGATAGGGCAAGAAGACATGGCCGGTGTACTTTTTTTCGAGCTCTCTCCGTCTCCCTTTCAGCAGTTAACTTTTCAACATTCGTCTTTCCTCGTTTTTTTGCTGTCTTAGCGGTGTTAGTTGTTGGTATCCTGGGAATGGTAAATTGAGGGTTCGTTTGTGAAGACATTGCTACTCGCTGTCCGCCGTAGTAGCCTAGTACCAAACAGTAGGCTAGTGTCAGACTGCTAGGGTCGTGAACGCTCACACAACTGACGCATCAACGTCGTTGCCAAGGTCCCACAGCCAATAAGAACGGAGAATCTGACCTCGCTCTGATTGGTCAAAATTAACATGAGCGGTGGCAATTTTGGGGGGCAGCACACAGAGGCAGGGGGGAGCAAAGTGATGAAAAAGTATTTTCAGACCACTTCACCTACATATAGCTGAATGGCTATTATGACAGTTTGGCCAAATATTACAGTAAAAAAACTCTCAACTGCAGCTTTAAGTTTGGAATTTTTTATTTTTTTTTCAAGGAGTGGTGGGTGATGTGAGCTACTGTAGGCTACTAAGCAGATAACAAAATACATTATTGTGTTTGGTAACAATATTTAGCCTATTCATTTAACTATTTAACTGCTCCACCTTCAGTTTCACTTTCCTTTTCATCTCCGTCTCAAACAGCTGATCCGATCAGCTGGTCGGCTCGCGAGCCCAACGGCCCCGACAGCGGGACTCAGTTTAATCACAGATGATCGCTAGGCAGTTATGATCACTCGAAGTCAAAAAGCTAAATTATGAGCATCGGCAATAACATAATACGTCGACCCCCCCCCCCCATATCAAACGGTTAAAGGTGTACACGAAACATTTGCAGCCATGCAACTGTTTAGAAATGTTTGTAAACGTTCACACCCCTATTACAAGCCCATTGCATTGACTACATGTAATATACTATTATGCTCCTTTACTTGGCCTACATTGTGTCTGACCAGTGCCTCTCTCTCTCACACACACACACACACACCATCTCTCTTTTTTTTATTCAAGTCTACACATTGCTGAAAGTCAGCTTGAAGCTGCTCTTTTTACCTACTGATGCCCTGCCACTAACATGTTAAATATGATTTGAGGTTATTGAATGTTTCTCCTTTCATTAACAACTGTGCAAATCTCCTTCCAATGAGACAAACATGTTCAGCTGTCATTATCACAAAAGAACACGCTCACAGATCAAAGTAATAATAACAGCAACAATGTGTTATGCACAGGAGATGAACCAACCACCTGTTAAATGCTGCAAAAAATGTGGACGGTCCCTGAAGGGACACAAGCTGCTGAGGAACCTCCAGGCTGGCCCTGGATGCAGCCTCAGAAATGGGACCAGACTCACAGTGGTCCAAATTATGGACAGGGCAGTGGAGTGCAAAGTCGCAGTCGGCCCTAACAGGGGATTCCGGGTATTCCTTCCAAGATATACCGCATCATGACAGGGCCCAGGAGTTCCCCTTTACAGTTCCCCCTTCGCCTGGCATTTGCTGTTACCATCAATAAAGGTGACATAAACTCCCCCCCAAAGCAACCAGCATTGTGGGTGACCTCAGTCACTCCTCACACAGCCTCTGAAGTCTCCTGCCATCTGGGAGAAGGTACCACAGCCTCCATAGGCTCCACCAGCCTGGTAAACAGCGTTTTCCACCAGCCTTTCAGGAAGCTCCACTATCTCCCCTCTCTTCCTTCCCTCCCCTCTGCCCCCACAAATTCTTGATTTTTACACCCCCTCCCATTTGCCCCAAAGACTCCTGGACTCTGTACCTATTTATACTCAGTTTACTGCATATTGCACATATTGTAAATAATGTTCATCATATTGCACATTTTAATTTGTAATGTGTTATACTGCCTTACATTTTGCACTACTTAAAAATGTATTTATTGTATATTTCATCATCTCTTATTTGAACCTTTTGTACTTATTGCCACCTGGTAACTTGCACAACCGCACTAAACCGTATATATTCACGTGCTATAAAATAACTGAACTTTCACTACAGCATCCCAGCTAGGTGATATTACCCTGTGAAAATTGTGCAATACAATGTTACCAGTTCACTTATGTGTGGTTGGGTATACTTTATTTTGTGCTTTTATCTCACACTTCATAGTTTGCGTACACTGAGTGGAGTTGCTATAGATTCCATTGTACATGTGCGATGACAATAAATGGAATCTTAATCGAACTCCTGACACACTGGAGGTAGAGCGCGCAAATGACAGCATGCTCTCTACTGTGCTGACCTTTAAACGAGGAGAGGACAGCACCGAGAGGAGGCTGAGTGAGAGAGAGAGAGAGAGAGAGAGAGAGAGAGAGAGAGAGAGAGAGAGAGAGAGAGAGAGAGAGAGAGAGAGAGAGAGAGAGAGAGAGAGAGAGGGAGAGGAGTGGTGGTGGTGGTGTTGGGGGGTAAATTCACTTACCATGATTCCTGTGAGCAGACAGACTCCTTTGCCACAGTAAGTGTGAGGAACCATGTCTCCATAGCCAATGGACAAGAAGGTGATGGAGATAAGCCACATGGCTCCCAAGAAGTTACTGGTCACATCCTGGGCATCATGATACCTGAAAAGTAATACAGTTCAGGGAGCAAAGTTGGTCAATACTGAAAAGATGTAAATAAAAAACAGAAACAACATCTGACAAACATGTGTACCTCAACGTTGCCTGACAGAGAACATGATATCATGACTGCAGCTCTTGCCCCCATCATTCCTTCACTGTGCACAACACTGCATAGAAATCAAAACTGCGGCCTATCTGATCTGAAACAGTCATTTTCTTCAATAACTATTTAACAGAAATAAACCTAAATTTAGACTTGGATGTACAAAGTAGATATACAGTATGAGCCACCTATTCTACAGCCTGAAGTTTCACACTCTCCAACTTCGCACAATGTTTGAAAAATATTAATTTAATTTTCTTTGATTTTTTTTTTTTTTTTTTTTGTTTGGAGAAGACGAGATGGAAACTAAAAGTGGATGTTGACCAAACAACGATTTTCCTGGCAGCTGGGTAATGATGCATTTAATCAGGTTTATTACCAACGGACATTTTCCCATTTTTTTTTGATTAATTCCAAAAGTGTTTAAACATATAAAAAGGATAACGTTTTGCCGTTAGAATATAATATTACATTAATAACATTACATAACTCATAAAATCGGAGTCTTTAGATTTGAACTTTTTATTCCCAAGCCACAGTACATTTGAGCATTTGGGACATAAACCCCAGAAGAAAATAGTAAAAATGCTCTGCTTTATGTTCAAAGGATGGGAAAATAGCAGTTTAACCAAATATTTAGCATTTAAGCAGTAAATACACATATTTCATACATTGGCAGGTTGGTATTAAAACAGTGAATGACATTACACAAACATAAAAACATTTGTGAAGTATAAACGATTAAGGTATGGTAAAATGTATAAGAGATATTTTTAAATATTTATTTGTCAATATGTATAGCTCCTCATAAATCACAAAGAAGTAAGAATACTGTGTGTGCACTGCATGTATACGCTGACTGTTGATTGTTAAAATGGACAAATAAAGTAAAATCGAGTGCACAACTGGTGAGAAAGCCTCTTAAACTACTGTCTAAAAATGGATTAGGTTGCACGCATGTCCTAGATTATATTTCCTGCCAGCTGAATGTAATTGCTCAGTTTGAATTCAGCGTCCAATCACAGTCCGGTTGTCTCACACACACACACACACACACACACACTCACGCACACACACACACACACACACACACACACACACACACACACACACACACACACACACACACACACAGAGGCCACAAAATATATTTTCAAAATGTATATGAATATACATTTTCCTCCATGTTCTTCAGTTGAACTGTGTAATAGAATTTTTACTTTAAAATGAACAGGAATCAAGATGTGTTTCACATTTCAAAACACATTCTCATGTTAGGTGACTGGTTGGATTTTCACATATGACAAACCATTCCTCAACAACTATGAAATATCATTATGCAATATTATCAAAATAATATAAATCTGACGGAGTTGACAAGTATATCGGACGGAGTTGACAAGTATATCTTATGGATTTGACATATCTGACGGTGGTGACAAAAACCCATGTAGTCATTTTAACCATCAATAATCAATAGTAGTGATTTTATAACAGCATATTATTGGTTGAGCATTAATTCAAGATTCACATTACAGTCTTTCAATCAGACTTGCTCTAACAGACTCACACCAAATTGCCTCATTTTGAATATCATCCTGTACTTTTTTAAGAATCATCCATGACAAAAGATTGTGAGAGTTCCTATAAATACAGTATTAGAAAAACTAAACCCTATTTCTATATTTAATACAATTGTAACTAGAACTGCAAGCAGTTATGAGGGGGCCAAGCCTTCCGGCGCAACTCGGGACCCGGGCGTCGCAGACCATGCCGCCGGCCGCTCACTTCACATAATCCGGGATATAATGTTTTTGAATGTGGGATGTTCGGTTTGGGAGTTAAAGCCCAAAAAGCAAAGAAATAGCATAGAAATAGGCTATAGTGGATGAGGAGATATATAGTTTTTGTGTTTTTGGCGCCCCCTCATGGCGACATTTTCCAATTTCTTTTATGAACGCTAATAAGGATAGCACCAACGTACCTCTTAAATTTGGACCTGATATGAAGTACAGTTTTGGATTTATGAATACTTACGAACAAGGTAGTACAAGTTAGCTAATTTTCAAATATTCAAAGTGCTACCGTTTCGTCATCAAAGGTCGTATAAAAATTTCGAACAAGTTTTTTCCTTGTGGGTCGGTAGATGTTCTGTGCAAAGTTTGGTGATTTTGCGAAAAATCTATATATACGCAAATGGGCGTGGCCTATGCCAAAAGATGCAGCTGACTCCAGTGAATCTGTGAATAAAAAGTTTTTGACTGTGGGAGGTTCGGTGTGGGAGTTATAGCCCCAAACGCATTTTCCTTGGTGTAGCGCCACCTAGTGGCCGGCATGTCTGATTTTTTTTGTCTGCGTACACGGCCCGGACCTGGATCTAGTCATGCAATTGGCATCTCTGCACCCTTTACGGTTTGGGCTGTGGACACACTTCTAGGTGACTACAAATAATAATCCTTACAAAAACAATAGGGTTGGGAACCGCGTTGCTCTGCAAAACGCGGTCCCAGCTCCTGCTCGGGCTTGGCCCCCTAATAACTTGAAAACCACCCAAATATGATGCCTTCACATTGAATGTCAACTCCGTCATTGGCCTGTCACCACCGTCAGACATGACATCTGACGGTGTTGACATATTTAACGTTTCTTAAACAAAACCAATGGAATGTTTCTAGTAGCCATTTGTTTTTTCTGTTGATGATAGGTGCCAGTATGAACTGCTTCAGGAAAATAAAATGATCGAAACATTTCAAATAACGGTGTTGACATATCATGGTTGTGACGCAGGACTTTCAAGATTTGGAATCTAAAATATTCTAAACACTTATCAGAGCCTGTCTGACTCTAATGTACTCTGCAGAGGTAGAATGTGACAAGAGGTCCTTCATAGTGACAGCTGCCCCTTATTTTTCCTGATTTTATTACATTTTAATGCGTTGTCTGACGGTGGTGACAAAAAGTGTCCCACCACATAGAAACCTTATAAAACATGAATGTGTTGTAGAAAACTGTTTTTATTGATATGAGAGATTATTTAGTGTTGCTTTTGATGAAAAAAGCTATTTTTAATCATTAAAGTACATTTTTAATAGGTTTTATTGCATATGAATGATTGAACCCTTCTCTGTGGACACCCTGTTTTGGACGTCGTGAGAAGATAACAAGTGTCATATATTTGACATAATAATGATAAAATAAAATTGAAGGGGATAATTGTGCTCCAGACATTCTATTCTTAATCCCTAATAACATCTACAATTTTAAATATTTTTACTTTTAAACATAACAGCAGTTAATATTGGAAGACGGTCTTTTGTCCCGCTTCTCAAAAATCACTGACACAATATAATACAGAATAAACCTAAATGGACTGGCATTGTCACTGACCTCTCACACACCCGTACGGTCCAGGCAGCGATGATCCACAGAGAGATGCTGAAGACCAGCAGCACCGTCCCGGGGCAGATAGTCATGAGGGTTTTCATTACAAACCGTGTGTTAAAATGCACCTGCAATACACATACACACACAAGTACACACACACTCAGTCTTTAGCAGGGCTGATGATGAATGACATTGTAACACACATTATTTTTCAAGGGGCGGGTTAGTATCGCCCTCCTGTACATGGTGTTTCTACTCAGACTTGATGTTTTACTAATTAGTCTTCTGAGTAGTTTTTGATAGCGACAGCACTCAGAGAATCCCCACAGTAATTGGAGTTGAGATCGAGGGGCTCGCCCTCTGACACGGGTCAAGCCGTACGCCCTCTCTGAGTAATCGGCCTATTTCAGTGCAGCTTTTTTTATCCGAGGCTCATTTGTCATCAACTTCTGGCAGATGGATGATCTGAGAGAGCAATGACGGAGCCCTCAGAAGGGTTAAGCAGCTGATAAATGAGATGTAATGTAAGAGCTACATTCTAATGTCAGCGTCCCCTCCCCAGCCCCGTCAACACAGCCTGCAGGGTTAGAATAGTGTTGTTGCTGAGACACTGGCGACCTGCTAAATTACTAATTTAAAATTACTCTCCCGCTGTCATCCTCTCCTGCTTGTGGTTTGCTGCACTTCCACCACCCCACCCTCCAGCTCCACTTCCACGACTTTACGATAACGTCCCGTCGTTTAGTGTCATTACAAACCTGGCACCAATCATTTATCGCGCGGCATGCACAAATTTCTCCGCACTGCATCTCTTTCGAGTCCTTTTTCTTTTTTCATGGCCCATTTGGGGTTGTGTGCAATATCTCGTTCCCATTTCACGCTCTCCCGTATAATAATAATATTATATTATGAGAGATCCTCCCCTGCTTATATCTAAATCATTATGTGCAGAAATAAATAAAGGGAGAGCAAGGGGCTTTGAACTGGCAGATGAAAAAAAAGAAACAGGGTGAATAGAAAGGGCCGAGCGGAAGGAAGGAAAGAAGGAAAGAAGGAAGGACTTGAGATAGATGGAGAGATAGAGGCCGGAGAAGGATAGGGACAGTGTGGCAGACAGATTTGATTCAGAGGAGAGAGCTCTCTTGACCTTAATTCATTTACACTTTTCTCGCCTCACCTCTTTCTATCTGAAAGCTTGGACCACCACACTCCTCAGCGCATACTGCAAACATACACATACACACAGACACAAACACACAGACACACACACAGACACACACACACACACACACACACACACACACACACACACACACACACACACACACACACACACACACACACACACACACACACACACACACACACACACACACACACACACACACACACACAACACACACACCAGACAGCACAAACAAAACCCCTCTGACCTTATTTAGAGCACCTATACTTCTGGAGGAGGCGTCGGTGAAGAGTTTGCTGTGCAGAAGCATGACTCTGGCGATGAGGTAGAGGCGTAGGAACATGGGCACGCTCAGCACCATGTCCAGGTCTGCCTCGGCCTGCGAGGGCGCGTAGGAGAAGGCCAGCCGCGCCCGCCACTGGAACTTAAAGTCCCCCGGCACCGGATGCACCGCAGACACCAGCAGCTCCAGAGAAATCAGCAGAACCCTCTCCATCGTCATGGCGATACGCCAGTCGTCCGCTCCGTTGTCGATGACGAACAGCTGCAAAACAGGGGAACAGGAAGGAGATGAAGAGAGTTAAAGGAATAGTTCATCATTTTAAAATGTTTAGCTTTTTGCCTCACTCTCTGGCTCAAGAAACGACAGAAACTGTTTAATGCTATATAGAAATGGGCAAAGGTCAGTCATCCAGCTTTAGCTTAGCTCATACACTGGTAGTCACGGGGAAATATAAACTTTATGACATCACTACACACTCCTGTGTGCTTGTTGGGACTTGTTTATTTACCACGTTATGGTGCACACTATATTTTTGACACATTATGTCATTTTAGAATCAAATACATGCATGACTGTCACAGGCATTTCCTGGTTTCCTTTCAGTATGCTTTTGGTCTGTAAATGTCCTAACGTGTAAAAATCTAAACGCTGTGCTAATATTTCAGCATGGCCGTCTGCTGGCTGGCACAGTCCACTCATCAGTACAGGCTGACTGATCTGATGATTAAAAGGAAGCAGGAGAAACCCAGTTGTAAAACGCCATCCATCTTATCAGTAATCTATTCAGTCTTCACACACAGAGCCTAAGTTCATTATCATATACTCTACATCTCTTACTAAAATTAAACCAAAGATGCAGAGTCACCCGAGGCCTCCTTAGGAAAACCAGGTTCCTAATTATCACAATCACAATATTTCTATTCGAGAAATAAACACCATTGGGTCTGGTATATATCTGCCAGACTACTGAGCACGTGCCCTAACAATGCTTCTTTAATTGCAGTTTTCCCTCACTATAATGTTGATGTGCTTGCGCTCCTAATTGCTGTGGTTTACTCAAGGCCAATGCCGTTATAACAAAGTGGTAAGAGCAGGTTTCATTACAGGGGCCTTTCCTCCAGACGGTGCTGACAGCACACTGAGGGGGGTGGGGAATTGTGGATGAGAGGAAAAAAGCGGCAGAAAGAAATGGATGGGAATTGCAGAGGAAATGAGGAGATAAAGATAGGCACGAGGAAATATCAGGGAGAGGAGGACACTATAAAAGAAAGTGCATGAAGTCTTAATTTCTTCTAACTAGAAAATTGACATGGTGCTGTAAAGAGATTTCAGACCCGTTTAGCACAAAGATCTTGTGTCAATTATTTTCTAGTAGTGTATGTCTGTAAACAAAACTAACCGTTGCACGAAATCAAAGAGGAATTACAGTGAATATACACTGGAAACAGGCTGGAATCTTGCAATTTAACAGTGAATTTCATGTTTTACAATAAAATAAAATGTTAATTATGAACAAAAAAGTATTGATCAAGGTTTCTTCTAATATATTTAAGAGAGAGAGAGAGAGAGAGAGAGAGAGAGAGAGAGAGAGAGAGAGAGAGAGAGAGAGAGAGAGAGAGAGAGAGAGAGAGAGAGAGGGGTAAGCACAACACAAAGGATGAAAAGAAAGGCACAATGAGAGAAATGAGGATTTCCCCTGCTGTAAATCAGAGTTTAACAGATGCTGTACAGCCTCCAGGAACAGCAGTGCTAACAATTGCTCTACCACATGATTCATCTCGAGGGCTCTTAGCCCACACAAACATTTATTTGGGAATACAAAAAAATACAATAACAGGTCAAACATCAGATCAAGTGGACATGACAGAGCAACTCTGTGTCACAGCTAACTGGCTGCTGTCACGATGAAAGCGGACTGAAGCACTTTCTCCACCAACTACGGATACACACACACTGCATACTTCACTCCTTATCTATACTGAGCTCAGCAGGATGCGTGTACTTGCCTTGTTTCACTGTTATAACATTTGTGCACACATCAAGCCAGCATGTGTACACACATATATGTAGCTCCCACCCACCTGAGTCACTGTGTAAGCTATCATCTGAACCAAGGGTCAAACGCAGGCTGTTTTTCTTTAATGATTTGGGTAAGTGTGTGTGTGTGTGTGTGTACTCTAGCCTACTTGTGTGTATTTGTGTATGCCTGAGTGAGTTTGTGGGAGAGTGTGCAGACCCAGCCTCGTCATGGTGACTGTTGCCAAGGCGACAACATCAAAGAGCAGCCAAGCTTAATTAGGATCCCCAGTGAGAGAGAGAGAGAGAGAGAGAGAGAGAGAGGGAGAGAGAGAGAGGGAGAGAGAGAGAGATGGAGAGAGAGAGAGGAATAAGACAGAGTCAAAAGAGAAAAACAGACGAAACAAGAAGAAAGTAAGAGGAGATACAGGAAAAGAAGGCAGAGAGGTGTGTGTGACAGCGAGTGAAGAGGTTCAGAGAGTAAGCACAGACAGGCTGTCTAGCTCTCTGCAGAGCTTTGAAAAGCTGTGTGTATTTACTCATATTCTACATTTTGTGGACAACAATCTAGTTACACAGTCACATTACAGGGACTCACTTCCCCACTGGAAACAAAAAGGCAAAGGGTTGGAGTGACACGTGTAAAAGGGGAATCAATTTTAAGAGTCGATGAAATATCCTCCTTAGTGAGGATTTATGAGTTTTTGTGTGTGTGCTTGTTTGACCACTAAATGGCTGGTTCCAAGACACAACAGCATCTGATTTGAGATAGGTAACTTTAACTTTACTGTACTCTACCACTGCAGTTATCCACTAGTCCAAAGACAATGTCACCTTTATCCATGGAAGACCGCAAAGAGATTACTTCAATGCAGACATTATCAATGATAATTAAACTTTAGCTCAGTTAGGGAACGTTAACGTCAGAGTGTCGGACTCTAGTCTGCTCATTTGAAAACAGTGCACTGTACCAACAAGATACCATGTCCTCTACCTAGAATATTTCTGTTTATAAATCTGTATTAAAAGCAAATATGGACTTTTATGGATTTTGTACTCTTCATCGAAGTGAGAAATTGGGGACATCTGTAAGAGTGACACGCCTATGTTCTACAGTTTGGCTCGTTCTATATTTGGCTTACATTAAATTAGGCTATTAAATGATTCCGTATATTCTTCCGTATATTCTCAATCATATCAATATTTTATATTTTCCAAAAAAAATTAATCAGTTTAGCATGGGTAACCACTTTTAGTTCATCCTCCTGCCCTTTCTCACCATTTGTTAGCTGTTATATCCTTTACCATGTTTTGTGGCTGCTGCCTTTTTGCTGTGTTATCACTATTCAAACCTGTACAACAACGAGTGTGTTAAATTACTGAAGCACAAAATTGTTTAGCACACAAAGTTATTGGTAGGGGTCTGAGCAAGGTACACCCACAGTCTCACTAAATCCTGTGGGAAACATTGCGTCATTCACTCTTTTTCTCTGTGTGTTTTCTCTAGGTTTTTCTTCCTCCCAACATCCCTCCCTCCCCTCCCTCCACTGTCTGAATGACATCTCTCCAAATCATAACAGAGGTGATCCAGTTTCTTGCCATGCACAGGAGGAAATGAGTGCCTCTTCCTTCCTCTTCACTCAGCCCTCTTGCCCTGTCTTCCCTCACGCTCCTGCTGTTGGTCTTTTCCTGGCTAAATCGCCACGAGGAAGGGATAAATAATTAAATTCCATTAGGAAAGTAATCTATCAATGGGAGTGAGTGAGTGCCACTGCCCCCACATAACCAGTACAGAGGGAAGGAACGAGGGAGGAGGAGGGCTGGGAGGGGGAAAAGTGGGTCCTTGTTGTCCGTGTACGGTGTATGTGCACTATATGCGTTCAACCACAAACTGTCGAGTCCATTAGCAGAGGAAAAAAGGGAGGCAGACGTCTTGATATTTTGAACAAAACGTGGCAACAGGGCAGAGGGGCAAGGGACAAGGAAAGGACAGAAGGAAGGAAAATGAAGGGGAAAAATGCAGGCCAACAGGAGAAAAGGGAGTCCAAAAAGAGAAATGTGTGAGAATGACAGCAGTGAAGGTCTCTTCACAGTTGAAGGTGTGAGGTCTGAAATGACATTCTCTGCCTCAAGCATTTGTCCACTGCTACATTTGCTTAAAGACTTTGCCTCTCCTCCATCCTTCCTGTCCCTCCATCCATATCCAGCCATCCGTCCGTCAATCCCTCCCAGTCCCTGCGGCTATCGTACCTTGATAATCGTGTTATGTCCCTAAGTTGCAGATGTCCCGCATCACGGAACCAGATGCAATGCTAGCCAGTCCAAGTGAGTGAGTTAGTGAGATATGCAGAGGTACTTTTACACACATGCATGCACACACACACATGCATGCATACACAAAATCAGACTGCGCTGTCAAATGCAGTATAAACTAAAATGACTCTGACGCAGGCAAATCAGGCTTATGCATTTCCCATGGGAGGCAAAAAGACTAAACTTCAGTCTGGGATGGATAAAGGCCCTTATCACTGAAGGAGACGCTGAGGGAGTGAACCCTGTAAGCATGCATGCATACTTTTACAAACACAGACACTGTAATACCTCTGGGAAATGTCGGGGACTACAGCATGGAAATCCCTGAAACAGCCTGAGAATAATTGGGGCGGACCAAACACACACACAAACACACACGCGCCACAGACTATACTGTACATGAATATGTAAGGAGGACTGGAATTGCAGCACTGAGGGGACTTCCCCCCATGGCTGTTTCTACATAGTCGAAAGAGGAAAGGAAGTATGGGTACGTGTGAGAGATGAGGACGGGTTCACGGTTTTGGCGTGTGCATGAGCGATAGTGTTGCCTAGTTTGCCATTAGAAAAACTAACAGAAAGTGGGAGAGACTGATGAAGGGATTCCACTCACAGTGTTTAAATACCAAAGTATCTACACAGCAAATTCGTGAGTGTTAATTTAACACCCAGGGTGTCAAATTTAACACCAGCAAAGTGTCTATATGTGTCCACACTCAACAGTGTTAAAGTAACACTTTTAAAAATGTTAAACAGGTAACACTCATTTTTTGTTAATCTAACACTTCTCATTGTTAAAATTGAAAAATCTACTTACTTTCTCAAAGTTATCTTCCAATGTCAGCTCCAGATATGAAAGAAAATGGCGGTTGGTATGGTAAATGGTAAAAATGGTAAATGGACTTGTATAGCGCTATATCTCCGTTTATCACAGACTCAAAGCGCTTTAAATTGTTTTTTGTACACATTCACCCAGTCACACACACATTCATACACCGATAGCAGCAGCTACCACGCAGGGTAGGTTTAGCACTAGGGTGCTAAGCTAACTAAGCTAACTATCGGGAGCAATTTGGGATTCAGTGTCTTGCCCAGGGACACTTCGACATGTGGCGGGGAGACGGGGGATCGAACCTCCGACCCTGCACACCAGAGGCGAACGCCCTACCCACTTCGCCACTGCCGCCCCAAAGAGAAGGAGAATGATTTGTAGGCGTGGCTAGTATCTACGTCATGACCAAATTTAACGACGATGTAAACAACACCCAGATTTGACAACTTAATCTTCTCAAAAAAATTACAAGCAGTGTCATTTTGTCAATACAACACCAACACTCAATATTTAACACCAACACCCACCATTTAACACCGACGTATTTGCTGTGTACTTTTTTTCAATGCAAACAGGAAAAACAAACTGGGATGCTAAAAATGGCCAGAGGTTAGCAAGTCACAAATGGCATCTGATTAATAATTAACATTTCTTGGAAATGATTGGTTGAAATGCTTATTTAATTTCTGCAGTCTAAGGAGGATGCTGTGGTTTCCTCATTCTCTTACATTATGACTCCCCAGGACGGGTGTACATTATGCACAATCTGCAGAACATGCCATCAAGACATCATTGTCCAAGTATTGGACGTCTCAGGATATTAAATAAGACAACCCTTTTTGGAAGGCTATACACTTCATTTGACTAATGCCGCCTGCCAGCCTTTGAGTCGCTGTGAGTGCCAAGCCGCTGTCTGTCTTCCTGATCAATGTAACGGCTTTGGAAATCCTCCAAAAGTAAACCGGATGACACAGTTCACTTACAACTACTCTCTCAGAGTTTCTAGTAATAAAATAAATCAAGTCATTTATTAATGTCTGTCGAAAATAAATTTTTACCCTTTCATTTCCTTCTGTTCATTCCATTACCTTGTGTCTTGACTCTTGTTTGTGTGAAAAGAAGAGAGGGCCACTGGTGAGCTGTTAGATCAGTGAGTCACCCAGAAGAAAGAACTTCAATCACATGAACACGCATGCATGGATGTCCCCGGATGCTACATACAACACATGAAAAATATAGGTGCAACCTCCGTAATAATAATATTGGCTGATAATATTAGTTAATTTGGAATTATTATAAGGTAAGATTTAGCCTGGTTTTAACAGACTCAGACTTTCCCTCCTTTTCCCATCCCTTGACTCCCCTATTCACTTGCTAACCTGTCCCCCCTTTCCTCATCACCCCTCCAGACATTCAAGCAGCACATTTTCCTCCCTCACTTCAGTTCGTCCTTGTTGGCTTTTCTGGTTTCTTGCTTTGTGCTTTTGTGTTTGAGCATCTGTTCTCTGAATGTTTACCTGGAGCTTTGCCTGCCTTTCAACTTTACCGTCTGTTACATGGCTGCTTGCTTGTCTGCCTGTGTGTGCCTTTCTCTACCTGCCAGTGAGCTATTTCAGAAATCGATCACTGCAATCATCCTACTGCCTCCTCTTGTCTATGTGAGGGTCCTCTCCCTATTGCCCTGCATAACCAGCCGTGACACAAACGTTCTTCTGAGTTCATGGTAGAGATTAGCCTGGCTCCGCCCGCCCGCCTACTTCCGGCCAAATTTCATTTTCCCTTCAGTAGTCAGTCTGGGGGCCTATCCGAAAAGTCCAATCTCCTAACCTATAAGCCTCCTTTCCTATACCTTAACCCCTAAACGTCATCGGGGTTAAGGAGAGATGAAAGGTGCTTCCTATCGAACATAGGAAAGGACAGCGCTGTTTCAAATGAATTCGACTCCACTTTTCCTAACCGACGTCATCTCACTCGACGGCGAGTATTGCTGACGTGAGTCACTAGCGTGAAACTACACTATTCTCCGAAAATTGACTACAACAAGCGCTCGTTTGATCCATGCGTTCTTTTCATATTGATTTTAATCAGGTTGTCGCCAACAGAGTGAGAATCACTCCCATATATCCCAATTCACATGTGGAATAAAAAGAGGCTACACTTATGTTGATGTTGAAATGAACTGCTAACTTCATTAAATGTGAAGTTGGTATTTTATTTTCTTATGGTGTAAATCAGGGGTGGCCACTGTTTTTCAGCTTGTGAGCTACTTTTAAAATGACCAAGTCAAAGTGAGCTACCACCTACTATAAGGGGTCAAAAGTCACGGTTCGGTACGTACCTTGGTTTTTAAGTCACGGTTCGGTTCTGTATGGTACAGTTCTCAGTTAAGAGGAAAAATGTGTGCAGAATTGAATTTTCACTGAGGGCCACATACAGAAAAATCTACGAAGGGCCAGGTCACTTTGCAAAAATAACACATTTATCAGGATATAGCTGCTCTGATGTTTAGTTTCATAGTGTCTTCGTAAATTGTAATCCTTCTTCACGGCAACACTTTACTTGCACATTAAACAGATACACCCCCCCTCTTGTTAAATGCCATTGATACACCCAGTGTTTTCTGCTTTTGCGTCCAATGTCCAGC
Organism: Ammodytes marinus; assembly: GCF_949987685.1. Classification (NCBI taxonomy): domain Eukaryota; kingdom Metazoa; phylum Chordata; class Actinopteri; order Uranoscopiformes; family Ammodytidae; genus Ammodytes; species Ammodytes marinus. The sequence continues at coordinate 20,181,576 of NC_137217.1, read as the reverse complement.
TGGGTGAAAATAGTAGCCAGCCGAGATCCCGCCCCTCCAAGGGAGGTCCGGGGGTATGCCCACCCGGGAGATTTTTTAAAGTTTTTAAAGTGAAATGCATGAATCTGGTGCACTTTGAGAGGGAAATTAAGAGGCTAAAGCTGAAGAATGTTATATGAAAAAAATGGAGACACTGTGTCAGATGAATTGGAAGCTATTGGAGAAGGACACATGGATTTTCCATAATAATATTAATTTAAAATTAAATATTATGCAGGGTCCTCTGGGATGGGCTTGGTGCTCTTTTTCTTTTATGGGACATATTTCTCTGTAATATAATGAGTGCATTTAAATTATTTAAAAATTAAAAGGGCCATATTACATCATATTTTTAAAATGTGCCACATCCCAATCAATCAGTTTTGACACCCCTGCACTAGTGGGTTAACTAAGAAATGCAAAAAAGTTTAGTAGTTTGGACACCCCTGCACTAGAATATGTGGTGGTCTGTTTGTGTGAACAGTCTTCCTCTCTCTGGCTGTATTTTACATAGTAGAATTTGTGCAGAAGCCTCTCCACTTCCATGGATGAGCTTTGGTTAGCTCACTGGCTAACAAACTGATATGTACTGTATGTCAAATTAGAAAGTGGTGTCCTCTCTCCCTCCACCGAACGTCGGCGCATGCTCGCACGGCTCGTTCGCTCTTTCATAGTTAAAAAAATAAATAAATAAATTAAATTAAATTTTTATTTATCAGGTCACTGATAAAGTGGTGGCCACTAGGTCGATCCGCCACCCCTGGTGTAAATTATGTGCTACGAAAATAACTATGATGTTGGTCTTTTACGAGTTCTTTATTATCTTAATGGGGGAGGGGAGGGGGGTATTTTGTTTTAGCCGAGTTAAATCTTCCTCTCTTCTCTTCTCCTCTCCTCTCTTCTGTTTTACCTCTTGTTCGTATTCGTGTAGAGTCGGTAAACTCCGGAGGTGGCCTGTTGCTTTAAATCTTGCCGCCGTAAAGGATTATGGGATAACACTATCTCCTTTCCTTTAGCATAGGTTGGTCCGGAGTAACCTATGCTAAAGGAGGGTTAAAGGATGAATCGAGGCTCCTTTCCTATGCCTTTCCTAAGCATTTTGAGAATTCGGATCACCTATCCGCCGAGTACTTCCGGTTCATCTCGATAGGAAAGGAAATTTCCTATGCAAAAAATACTTTTCGGATAGGCCCTGGGTGTACAGCGCATTTCCCAGATTCTCCGGAGAATCTACGATCGTCCAATCAGCGAACAGAGCGAGTGGCTGAGAACGCTCCAGTTTCAGTTGAATGCTGCATTCAGCCAAGTCGAAAATCTCCTTCTTCCGAGTATAAAGATACTCGGAAGAAGGAGATTTTCGACTTGGTAGTTCCGAGTTCCGACCTGTATGTGTTCCAGTGCATCTGCTCACGAAAGTATGGACGCCTAAAACCTTTCTCGTCCAAATAACTAAACGTTAGGCTCTAACAAGTTACTGTTGCCAGGTACCGGTAGATTCATAGACTACAATATGTAGTGAAGTCGGAAATTTCCGAGTTCCCTGTCCAACTGGAAGGCACCATCAAAGGCCGGCTCATGACACACGTGATGACCAAACGTGATGCGATTGGTTGGCTAATCCAGAGTGGCACTGGGCAGATCCAATAGTTTTAAACTTCGACAGACACCCGCCTCCAAGTGAGTGAACGTTTGCCAATTACAGCACTTCCAGACCTTCTGTACAAATGAAATGAAGTACGATGGTCTGGTTGGACCAGGCTAGGTAGAGATAACAATCCCAGCTCAAATTCTGTATGGTAATACACAGAAGGGCACAAAAAAGAAACGTGACTGAGGAAAGACAAACATTGAACCATTATTATGTGTTTACATGCCGCATCTATATTGTTTTTTTCCATTAGAGTACTGTAGCATATCTGGGTTTACAAAAATAAGGGATTAAACAGGTTTATACAAACAGAATATGATGATTACCTGTGCGACACATAACCAGGATGTTTAAAAAACAAAACGGATCATGAGCAAGATACAACTGCACATGTAAGGATGATAGTTATTTATAATGTTTATACATTGTTTATATTATTTATATATACTGGACTTGTTTATAATATTTATATATATTTATAGTAATTATTCATATATAGGGGAGAACGGGGGAATCTGAGGCATCGGGTAATGTGAGCCACCCCCTGTATCTAGGCAACGGAAAACATTTGTGGTCATGTGAGGTATATGTTTTCCCCATGGCCCTGAAAGAGAGGACCTCATGGTGCTGTGGTAAGCATGTTTTTTTCACCAAAATAGGTATTTTGCATGTAAAAGTAAATGTTCTTGATGTCAACTTAAAGGCCTACTTCACCGGTTTGAATATGAAGGTGTATTGAATTCTGACATCCTATGTAGTATAAATGTGCAAATTTATTTTAAATCGGTTCATCCTAGCCTGAGAAAAGGCAGAAAGAGTGTTTTTTTAACCCTATATTTCTCTTTCTTGTGACATCACAGAAAGAGAAATATAGGGTTAAAAAAAACTTACTTTGTAAATATTACTGTGATGTGTTTTACTGTGACATCACAGTAATATTTACAAAGTACGTTTTTTTTTAACCCTATATTTCTCTTTCTGTGATGTCACGAGAAAGAGAAATATAGGGTTAAAAAAAACACTCTTTCTGCCTTTTCTCAGGCTAGGATGAACCGATTTCAATTTTTTTCGCACATTTATACTACACAGGATCTCAGAATTCAATACACCTTCATATTCAAACCGGTGAAGTAGGCCTTTAATCAACTGTTGTGCCAAAGCAAATGTGTTCACGTAGAAAAACTTCTATCATACGTGTTGATGAACTACCAACATATGAAACCATGTGATGCTGATAACTGTCGTTTGAAGACAGAGAAGTTTCGCATGATTTAAGAAGAAAAGGTAAATTCACTGAGAAAAATATACGGACCACACTTAAATCCTTTTCGATATCTGTAAATGGTATTAAGCTGTGGAATGGACTTGATGAAGTTGTCACAGGGAGTTGCAGTTTGCGCAATTTCAAAGCAAATTATGTTTCAAAAATTATTGAAAATTACAGACTAATAACCTGAGCACAATGTCAATGTCACTTTCATTACAATCTTGTAACAAATAATACAGGCCAGCAGACAGACTTGTTTTGGAATACTTTTGCAGAAGTGTATAGACTACCAGTTTAGTAATGGAACAGGCCAAATACAAGGCCACTTCACACTTTATACACTTGGCATTGTCACAGAAAAACTGAACTGTGCTGAACTGATTTTAAAAGCTGAAGCAATTAGATTAAAATTGACTGTGTATTGGACTGCAGATTCTTAAAAAAAAAGTGTATGTATGTATATATATATATATATATATATATGTGTGTGTGTATATGTATATATATATACATATATAGCTATATATATATAAAAAATAATGTTTTTTGTTTGTTTTATTTTTATTTTGTAACAGTAATCTGTGTATCTGAATCCGAATTTGATGAAAATGGGGGCGGGACCTGATAAGCCTTTGGCTTCTTCCGTCTCCCTTCGGACAACACAAAGTATGATGTATGAATATTTGCAAGAGAAAATTGTGTATTGTGTGGAATTGTCCGAAAGAATAATAAAAAAAAAAAAAAAAAAAAAAAGAATAACTGAAGATTAGCCTGAAATGCTAAGAGAGGTCAGCCTGGCATTCCCAGACCTGCCACTAGGCGCTGGCAAATTAAATTTGCTGCGCCTGTTGGTCTGGACACTCTCCGTTGAAGCTTTTTCAGGAACACCAGAAATCCGGGCTCACGTTTCAATTGGTTCTATCTAATATGGGCGCGCCAGAGCCCTTTATATGGTACTTGGGGAGGACGTAACCGGATGACCACAGTGACGTGCATGCGACGTCGAAGCCGTGATAGTAAACATCAAAGATGGCTGCGGATATGTTGTGTGAGTTTGAAACTGCTTTGGCCTCGACCCTTTATGATTTGGAAGACGGCACTCAAATCTTTCATTAGCAAGTAAGTGGAATGTTCTGTTTTGCCGACCGACAACGGCAAACGTTTAATTTAACAGTTTAACAGCTGTTCGCTAAACGAACGGGGTCACCTTGTGCATCGCTCTGATTGGTTGTAGTGCTATCCAACTGCGTGCAGTGGCATTTGAAATGCACGAGTAGGAGCCGCCCCTTGAGTTGGAAATTACTATTGATCGTGGCCAGACCCTCTATCGTTCAAGATATCAGGGTCTGGATTTCCAGGCTAAAGAGAGGGAAAGTGAGCCAAATGCTGAGGGGGAAAGTGAGCCACTGTCTCACTTTCCCCCACCATGAGGCACAAGTTAAGTTTAGTCTTAAACATATTTTAATTCGGGCTGTCAAGCGATTAAAAAAATTAATCTAATTAATTACAGGCTCTGTGATTAATTAATCTAGATTAATCGCATACTTTTATGACACTTTTATACCTGTTTATAAACAGCTGTATAGCCCGCTAGTACAGTTTGTTTCTCTCTCTCTCTCGCTCTCCGTCTCTCGTAACTTCTGTCTCCACAACAGACAGCGCTGCACTGCCACAGATGCCTATGCCGATTCATTCACCATCGTCGTACTCATAGGCAAAAATATTGACACACACACACACATACACACACACACACACACACACACACACACACACACACACACACGCGCGGGGCGGGTGTCCGTTTACGCGGGAGACGAGACAGCTAGCAAACAAAATTGAGACACACGGAGGAAGATTGAGAGATACTTTTGAACCTACATTGTTGCACCCACTAAATCAATAATGCACAGACACTGCGGAGAATAAAGTAAGATGTCTTCCTACCTTCATGCTTATTTGCCCGAAGCATCCCATAAACCGTCCATAGAGCCCTCGGCCCCGCCCGTTCCCCTGCTTCTCTCTTTACTTTTCTCCCTTTCACCCGTGCGGGCTGTGTATGCAAGCTACAGGTGCAGCTCGGTGCAGCTGCGCACCACTTTTGCACCGGGTCAAAGGGCATTATAGAAGTGCAATTAATCTGCGTTAATTTTTTTTAATCGCGTTAATTTTTCTGTGATTAATTAATCGAAATTAACGCGTTAATTTGACAGCCCTAATTTTAATGTAATATTACATAACATATGTTTTATTTTAATGTCATACACATTGTAGAAAAGCCATCATGCCAAGGAAATACACCAGGAAGACGACCTGGGGCAACCACACGGAAAGAGCACCTTCTCATCTTTCCCTGTAACCTTCAGGGCTGGAATGTAGAGTAGGCCTAGTTGTTGAGTATGATAGGCTGATGTTATAATCCAGTTGGGTCTTCTCCTGTGTTCTGAGTCCCAGGCTGTTCTCGCTGGTTCTGATTTTCCTATGCTTTGACCCCCAGACACTAGCTGGCTCTAATAGGCCTTTCACACCGCCGCAAAATCGGAGCTAGTTCTGGGCTTGTTCGGAGTTAGAGCCAGTGTTTTGGTTTCACACCGCCAGAGAGCCTGCTCCGGGCCGTAAAAACTGGGGGAACTCATACCCCAGGATTGAGCAGGGTTTGATAAGAACTGCTTGCGCGAACGGTTGGGGGAGGGATTATCCTGACCAACCAGAGCAACTCAAACCTCATGCCCGCCATATTTAAAAACACCGCTACTACGAGACGTAAACATAACATAATTACCGAACGTAGCGATCAAATTGACCGGCGAGAATACGCTGTATGGGTCCTGTTTGCTTAAGAAAGCAAAGCGAGAGCCAACAAGTGTAAAAATAAGACGTATTCGCCGCTGTTGTTGTGCTTAAAGCTAGCGGTAGCTTTAGCGTTAGCCACAAGAGCAGCGGCGTCGGGTGACGTACACACACGTTTACAGTGACGTCATGACGTTGCTCTCTTGCCTGCTCCATGGCTGTCTCCGGTCGATGTGAAACCAACCGGTTCATAACTGGGATAAGGCTGTAACCAGTTTTGAACTGACCCCAACACCAGCCTGGAACTGACTCTTGGTTCATTTTGGTGTGAAAGGCCTATAAGGGTCCTGTGTTCTGACCCCCAGACTGTGTTCTAATCTAACTGGTTCTATATTTTATTTGAATCTTATTAAAACCTTTTGAATTATAATATGTTGTATTTGATTTTGTTCAGAGTTACTTTCAAGTGTTTAGAAAATTTGCTTTGCTTAATTGACCAAACCCCATCATTCTTTTACTAGTCCGACATTAGTTCTGGAATATGTGGCTAGCTTTCAGGCTTCTTAATGTTACAATATGTGTTGTTATGGTAGTTTCAGAGTGGAAAAAGTAAGTGGATCAGTTTACCCCACAGCTGGGGTAAATTGCCCCGCAGAGCTGGAAATACCAGACATGACTGACACACACCACCTGAACAGCAGCAGACCCGATTAGAATCTGACCCGTGTTCGGTTCTCTGCATGTCATTCCTCTCTCTACGCCATTTCATCTCTGTCTCTTTGCACCATAAATAAAGCATAAAAAATGCCAAAAATATTTCTTAATAAAAAGAAAAAGTGTACTTAGCATTTTTCAACATCAAGCTTGGTCCTACCTAGACTATCAGCATTTCAGTAATTTGTAGGCATAATTGAATCAGCACCTCGGTCAATCATTTTGCTACATGTTCATATCGTCTTTCAGAGTCGATGCGATTCTTTCTTTCATAGCCAGCAAATTACTGTCAATAGTTATTAAGGAGTCAAATGTTATGTTAGTTAACTGTGAATAATAGAGACATTTGTAATCTGATTACTGATGACTTGCATAATAATCTAAAGTGATTGTTCTTCCTTGTTTCATGCTGAGCACAATTGGTTTGGGCTGCCCCTGACGGATCAGAAGAGACAGTGGAGATGGTTGAAAAGAGGAAGGCAAGAGATGAAAGATGCAAGAGAGGACTACAAAATAAAAGCAAACAAAAAAACAAAGTGTTTTTTTTACCGAAAGGTAAATGAAGGTGAGTTCTAAAGTACAACAGAAGAGGGGCAGATAGGTGAGAAGTTGAGTGCTGAGTATCAAGGGAGGAGAGAAGTCAGGAGAGAATGGATGTGAAACTCAACAACAGAATTGAATTGAGGCCCGGAGGAGGAGAAGGGAGACAGATCTAATCTGATAAGAAGGAGGAGAGGGAAAGAAAAAGGGGAGAAAAAGAGAAGCACACTGACGGTGGTAAACAAAACGTGCTGTGAGATAAAAGGCATGAAGAGGGAGAGGGAAATGGAGATCGGTGTAAGGGAGAGAGAGAGAGAGTGAATGAACGAGGTGGTATATGCCAGCTAAACCCGGTAACATCATTCTGATCTCTAGCAGATCTGCCTCTGTACAAACTGTACAAATATACTGTATATATATATATATATATATATATATATATATATATACACACACACACACACGCACGCTTGTCTGTGTGTGTGTGTGTGTGTGTGTACGTGCTATCGTGTTACAAGCTTGGCAAAATGCTCTAGTGGAGAGTGTCATAATCTGAGAATGAGATCTTTATTGAACAATGCCTTTCATTTCACACAGCATTAGTTCTCGCGGTGTGTATCTGTGTGCCTGTGTTGGAACCATCCAAAGAAAAAAAGAAAAGAAAAATGAAACTTTGACTAACTAGCACTTCTTATGCTGCTCATGTATATCAATTACAAACAGACTTGGTACCAACAGGCAGGTACGGAATAATAAAATGAATATGCACGTTATGAAGGATGTGTAGGACTATCATTGTAGGTGTTGCCTACATACAGTATGAGTTTCTTAGCAGTTTTTCTAGTATCAGCTGTTCTCAAATAATTAGTTAGCTCTAAGACCCCCTTAAATCAAATGGGAAACATTTTGGTTCAGGTAATGCCATATTCATAATACACAATATTGTTTATCTGCTCTAAGGCTCAATGCCAGATGAGGCTATTCACGGAATTATTCGTAGCCGTCTTTGACAATGTGCGTGATGCCATGAGGACGGAGGAGCTAGAGAGCCACTCACGAAACTAGAACGTAAACAAAGTAGTGGTAGTCCCTCTGGGAGACGTCAAAAAGGCTTGGGTATTTCCATAATTAAATAAAAAATGTTTTACATTAACAAAACCAACAATATCATTCCAGTTCTGCATCTACACAGTTAAAGTTCTCTTTGCAGAACGCTCTGTGGTCCTGTTGATCAACATCACAGACGTGACATAAAACATCGAGGCAAGCAAAAAAAAAAAAGTAACATGCTAGCCTTTCTGTTGGGAAGTCATGAGGTGTCATGATGCGTCCCCAGCGTCTATGAGACACTACACTGCTGGGTAAAAAAAATCGATTGTCCATTATTGTTCCCAACCCGGCACCCTACACCTGCCAGATTGGACTGCAATCAGGCTGACAGCATGTTGTCCGACTCTGGCACAAGGGTATGATGTGTTACTTAAATTCAAAGTAGGAGGCTTGTGTAATTTTTAATTTGGACAGAACCAGGATAGCTGTTTACTACAGTTCCGATGGTCAAGGCCCCCTGGCAGCAAACAAAACACGTAACACTGCCTCAATAGGCTCTGTGCACTAGAACCCGGAAGTCAACTTACGGTGTTGGCGTTCTAGTTTCCGATGTACTTACTGACTCTGTCCATACAGTTGAATTTCATAATATTTTGCTCCAACCAGCAAGCGGGAAAGGGATTTAAGTTTGATATTTAAGTTATTTGTATAAGTAAGAGGTTAAGTAAGTGGTGTACCGGATTTTTAATTAACAGAGTATTTAGGGCCCGAGCACCGACCGGTGCGAAGCCCTATTGAAATGCAAAGGATTTTTCTTCCCTATTATTCTTAGTCATTTTTGGCACTTTTCACCCCCTTCCCGTCATGCATAACTTGAAATTTTTTGCGTACCCATCAGACCTGCAAAAAATTGTCGTTTGTTTCGAGACCGGGCCAAAAAAACGGCACCCCCTGTGGCCACAAACAGTTTTTCAGGAAATGCATGCTCAAAAGTTGGACTTACAACATGTAATGGCCCAAAGCGCACATAAATGCAATTTTATATCCAGGGCCAAAATCAACAGGAAGTCGGCCATTTTGGATTTTGTGCCTAAAATCGCCACATTACAAATTTTCACATATCGACAAACTCGTCCTAGAATTTTTACGCCAGGGACGTTGAACCACTTCTCAAATACTCAAGACGCTTGCCCGATGTTAAATTGCGAAAAGATTTAAAAATCACAGTAGTACCAGGATTGCAGAGTAAAGTGGACTCATAACAACTTTTTGTGCAAAAAAAAATATGATAGGGTATGTCCTCCGACATGGAAGATGATATACCCATTTGCCTCACTGCATGAGGCAAATGGTGGTCACACCAGATACTGACTGGTTCTGAGTCCCCAGACCCCCAATAAAGCAAAAAAATGCACATTTCAGAGTGGCCTTTTATTGTGGACAGTCTAAGGCACACCTGTGCACTAATCATGATGTCAGATCAGCATCTTGATGTGGCACACCTGTGAGGTGGGATGGATTATCTCAGCAAAGCAGAAGTGCTCACTATCACACATTTAGACAGATTTGTGAACAATGTTTGAGAGAAATGGTAATATTGTGTATCTGGAATGAATTTTAGATCTTTAAGTCCATCTCATGAAAAATGGGAGCAAAAACAAAAGTGTTGCGTTTATATTTTTGTTGAGTGTATATTGCTGCAAGCTTGATATCATTGCCATTTCCAAGACGCGATTTCGAAGATGAGGATCAATAAGAATGGAAAATTAACGCCAGCATTAGGATTAACGCAAAAGAGGAACATTGTTGGAAGGCATTTTACCAACAAGTAGAAACGACATGGGATAGACTGACTGCACCAAAACTAACTGGTTGCAGGCTGCTTTTTTCATCGGACAAATCGTGGAATATTATAGTGGAATATTTGTGGATTCACCATGGGATTTAGCCTGCTAGCCTAACACCATCGTGTTTGAGGATGCTGGCGCACACCTGCAAGCTACGGTGAGGTTAAAATATTTTGAGGGTGGCAGAGTAGCTAAATAGGAAAGTTTATTCATGCTGTGATATCCAATGACTTTTATTCTATTTCAGTCGTTTGAGGCAATGCGCTGCTGGTGACCGGAAGTTCGCTACTAGACTTGTGCACAGAGCATCCATCCATCCATCCATCCATCCATCCATCCATCTATCTATCTATCTATCTATCTATCTATCTATCTATCTATCTATCTATCTATCTATCTATCTATCTATCTATCTATCTATCTATCTATCTATCTATCTATCTATCTATCTATCTATCTATCTATCTATCTATCTATCTATCTATCTATCTATCTATCTATCTATCTATACTAAAACAATGTTTTCCAGTTGTGATTCCAAAAGTTATAGTTATGATATAGAGTAATTTTTGGTTAAATCCCAACGACACCTCCCCCTCCCTGCTGCAATTTCCACTGACACCTCCACAGTATACCCAAACGCCTGACTTCATATAATCAAAAGGAATCCTTCTCAAAGAGATTACAGTTTTTCTCAGTCGCTTTGGTGCTTTTCTCACATCACTATTAACATTTGCACAGCAGTTAGTGCATTTCTCAAAACAATTAGTGCAAACTGCAAAACCTAGTGGATAACCTGCAAAAGTACGTCACTTACTCAAAATGGATAGTCTAATCCTCAAAAGCAAGTATTCATGTCAATGAAACTGCCAGTGTCATCAAAATGAGAAGTCTTGACACCATTGTTTATGAACAAGATAATCAAATGGCTTTGTCATGTTTTCATTATGACAGTTTATTCTCTCAGTGTTTTCCAATGCAAAAAAAAGGTCAGAACACGGTGACACTACCTGAAAATGCTCAAGACAGCACTATGCACTACTTGTACAGCCATTTGAAAACTACAGTAAAGTTACACATTGCTGTAGTTAGGGGAGTAAGTGAGTACAAGACACTGAATACATATGTTTCACATTTTTACTGTATATGCTCTTTGCAATTCTACAGCATTGTGCAAAAGAAAAATACACTTCAGTCACTTATTTAGAACAAACTAAATATAAATTGCTACTATGATGTGCTCAAATGACTAAATGTTGCAGAGGTTGAACTAATAGTTATGAGAATTTTCATTCTGATCTGAGAAAAGCACCAAAGCAACTGAGAAGAACTGTAACAGAAGACCTTCTTATCTCACTCTCTCTCTCTCAGTCGACCTTACATTAACTACTCTTTTCTTTCCCTGACCGTATTAGCGTGCCTGTCACGTGCGGCAGGCACAGTGTGCGTGGGAGGATGACTGCCTCTGTATGTGGATGTGACATCAAACTTGCGAGCAGAAACGAGGGTTCTTTTATGAATGAATGCTTAACCATGTAGGCACACGCATGCATGCACATGCACCACATGTGCCTATTTGAGTGGGGAATCTTAAAGCACAGCGGCTGCCTATTACAGACTGATTACAAGTATGTCTGTCCCTGTGTACGACAGCGCACAAGCAACGACCGCTATCGATCCACAGAAACTCAGAGCAGAATGCATCAGAATCCCCATCACAGACCCACTGGAACTTTAATAGACTTTTCCTACAACGTCCAAGCAGTGGAGAAAAAAAAGGCCCAGCGATAAACTAATATGTGGTTAGATGGATGAGTGTTTCTCCGTGGTTTAGCTGGTGGGAGTAATAGCTGGTGTGGGGGCACTCATTGGGTCTGATTCCCGCAAGGCTCCCATAAATAGTCAATGTGCATCGATTGCAAATGGCTCCAGATGAAAACCCTGGCTAAATGACTGGGGTACCGTTATGTTAGCAAAATGACAAACTGCAAAACAGATATCATGAAGCATGAGAGCATTTCTGATTGATTGTTTCAGCCTTGCAAGAGGCACAGGCAATGTGTGTTTTTGTGTGTTTATCAATTGAATGAAAGGATTGTTAGTGGCTGAGTGTGTATTTAACATTCGGTGCAGTGTTTCTTCTGAATGCAGAGCAATGCAAACTGTTTCTTGGATCCCACTATGACTCTCATTAATGTCGTTAATAGGCTGGAACTGACAAGCACCTGTGTCCCTTGGTCTATCTCAGGGAGCCTGGGGGACGACAACATAATGTGTACACTGTGGACAGATCTCAGATGTGCCTCGGCTTATGTATTTGAAGAAAGCCACTCCTAAACAAAGAGCTGTAGGCATTCAAGGAAAAGTGGCTTTTCCGCCAAGAGTTATGCGATAGATCAGAGTTCGATCGATAGCACTCACATGTATGTCCGCTAAATATGAAGCTACAACCAGCAGCTTAGCTTAGCATTAAGGCTGGAAACAAAAGGAAAAAAACTTGGCTGTCCAGAGGTGACAAAGGTTGCCTATCGCAGCAGCTGTAAATGTCACTAATTATTAAATGTAGTGTTTTTAAAGTGTGTGTGTGACCACTTCCTGTCAAGCACAGAAGTCACTTGGTGCCTTGAAATGACCCTCCACCATGTATGACACACAAATTGTGATGATATTTTAACTATACTGTATAGCAAACCACAACTTTGTGTATGGATTAAACAACCCTGATATAACCTATTACTTAGCTAAGCTAATAGCTAACACCTGTCCGTGGGTTTGTTTGTGTTAGTGTGTGCACAGGTATGCCTGCCTGTTGATGTGTGTGCATGTGTCTTACCTGGACTTCCCGTGCATGGTAAGCTATGATGAGGCCCAGCAGTATGACCGTGGACAGACTGATGAGACACTTCAAGGCCAGAGAATACATGGAGCTCTGTAGAGAGAAAAAACGAGATACACACCCTTAGAAATGTTAACATGTTGCACAGACATACGACATTTGCCATGTTGGCTGTTTTAATACTTGGAAGACCATGATAAAGAAAATCCATTTAAGAGTCAACTATTATTTGACAATTCAAACAAAGGAACCAGATTCGACTGCAAGTCTCACAGTCGAAAGAGTCAAAAAATGAGATTATGAAACAAGGATCATTATATTCATCGAATTCTCAGGGTTCTCAACTTTTGGAAATTGTTTAGAGTGAGACAGAAGCGGATTTCCCATGCGAGCGCGCGAAGCGCGCGAGCAAAATTTTATTGTGTTTATTTATTAATTTAAAGCATAATAATGGTTTTTAACACAAGTTCAGTTCAATATAATTTCTTTGTTTTAGTTAAAATATAGCCTATTGTAGTAATTTTATGATGAAAGTATAACTGGATTAATACCAAATGCCAGAGAGATGGGTGTAGGCCTAGGGTAGTTCTTCGGGGTAGTTATTTCAGTAAAACTCTTAGTTCAGTTCAGCAAATATGGATACTGGATATTACTGATGCTCGCTGTTGTAGCTTCGAGTGGCAGATTTTGAGGCCTTCAGGATAGGGGTTTTCTGGCTCCCACTTGAAGCACTGTGGCTCCACACCAGCCATTTAGACCATCATAATGGAGGACAATGTTCCTTCTAGGGCTAGTCTGTTTCTGGTGCTGGTGAAGACCAACCATGGCGAAGACTCTTTCGGCGTCCGCATTTGAATGTGGGAGCACTAAAACCAACTTGGCCCCTCAACTAGTAGGTGAAAAATCGAAAAGCAAGTGCAAAACAAAAGCATTATTAGCTATGTCTTATGGGCTTCATGAGGGGCCTCTAAGGCCCCCACACACATACAGGAATAAACATTCTACATGTAAATTATATACTGTTCATAAAAAGTAGCTTTCCACCCTGTATCTGTTGCAATGGGCCCCTCCATCATATAACATGGGTCTGCAGACCAATCTTCTGAAATGTTTTTACAGTTGCAGAGTAAAGAGTGCTGCCTGTTTAAGAAAAATAATGTTCCTTCTGCAGCTCAAGATTTGATTTAAATCTAAATTTTCCAGATTGATTTTTCAGATTGATGCATTTTACTTTAAAACTGTACCAATTTTCTTCCAGGGGGGCATGCCCCCGGACCCCCCAACAAGGTACAGGATATCTCCCACAGTATCCCAAAATCCTGTGGGAAACACTGACTCCCTTAATATGTTTATGCCAGTAAACGTATGTATCTTTGCGGAAAAGTCAATGTAACTGACTGGATAGGGAGGGGGGCGGGGGGGCTTTAAGAGTCTGGGCCTATTATCTCATAATCCGTCTATGAACCAACTAGTTTCCACAATCTTTTTTATTTTTGCGGGGAGCATGCACAAGCATTATTCATAGAAAAAAATAAAAAATAAATGTGGGGGGCCCACACAGGGTCTTGAAACGGGCCCCGAGATCGTTAGGACCGCCCCTGCACGCTTGTCGCGTAGCCTGACGAAACGCTGCGCCTTCTCTCTGCCCGCTCGGCTCTCGCAGAATGCATTAGTGGGCGCAACAAACGCCACGGCCCGTGTGAAACGGCCTTAACTACTGAACGAAGGAAATCAAATTAGTTTTTCCCCAAAAAAACGAATGAGTTTTTCCCCAAAAAAACGGGACAAATTGTGTCCCGGGAGAGATTTTTCCTTCCTCGGGACAGCTGGTGAAAAAAGAGAACAATTTCGGGAAAAACGGGACGGGTGGCAACCATAGATAGTATAAATAAGGTGGCAACACTAGGTGATGGTGGTGAAGGCCAGGATTTATCGAAGCTATAGGCTATATATAAAAAAAATTGTTTGGCAGAGTTATAATTTGCGTGAGAAATGCAAGGTGTGGCGTGGAGCGTGTGAATTGCCTGAAATGCGTGTGTCTCACTCTCATTGCGTGAGGGTTGAGAACCCTGAATTCTATTCTATTGCAATATGTAAATTCTTAGTCGGGGGCAACCCAACTTTCAAGTGCTGAGAAGAAGTAGGATGGGAGTATTCCTCTTCATCAATACCCTGCAGGCAGGCTTTGAATCCTCTGCTTTCAAAGGCTTATAATCAATGCAGTGGGGAACTTCCGATCAATACAACTCATAGCACTTCACTGGTTTCTTTAACCCCCTCACCTCCCATGCTCAGAGCACAGCAACGCTTACTGGAGTTATATCATACACGACGTCCACACCCCCTGGACTGGACAATATAAATGTAAACATTTACAAACACTTTCAGACATTCGACCATTCACAAAAGGAACACACAACACATACATTTAGACATACGCAGGGAAGATCAAAAGGAAAACATGCTATTAGATTGTATTTGTTCGCTGTTCTTCGGTGAGTTTTTGTGTACATTTAAGAATAAATCTTCATTGATATAAACATGTTTTTTTGATTATGTTTGAGCCAAACCTGCTGTAGGAATTCATGAATTATTTCAAATGCCACTACATGATAAGAAAGGAAAAGGATCAAACGTTCGATCATATCTTTCTTTCTATCCATCCATCCATCCATCCATCTTTACTAGAAAATTGTGATTAAAGTTTGATTAAAGGTTGTGATAAACCAAATTATACTTTAAAGCAGCCAGTTGCCTCACACAAGTTATAATTATTATACATATACACACACATATATATATATATATATATATATATACTGTATATATATATATACAGTATATATATATATATATATATATATATATATATATATTTTAAAGGAGCCAGAGTGCAAGGCGTCTATGGTGTGCTATGTTGTTTTTGTATTATTGCCCTCTAAAAGGTATATGGTAAACAACATTTCACCTTCTGCTTTTTTGTTGTCGTTGCTTTCACTTAATTCATTGTTCCTTGTTAGCCATGCTAGTGACATGGCTTTAGGCACTATGTCAGTCTGAGTGTGTGTGTGGGTTTGTACAGTATGTCCACACAATTGGTCCAGACTGAAAAATAAAAGTAAACTTGACAGGTGCTGGTTTGATTTGATGAAATTGTATATACACATTCTTGTTCCCCACAATCCTGCTGACTTTAGACATCCCCTTACAGATGATCTGGCCCCACCATCAAAACCAAAGATTTCCCTTGTTCTATAAAATATCTCAACATCTATTAAAGCGGCTACGAGTAACATTTAAATATCTTTTAAACAGCCTCATGTTTCCTCTGATAATCATAAATTACCTTTAACAGCAAACGAGACCATCAGTGCAAAGAAAGACGTTTTTATATAGTTTGTATTACTGCTTTTGGTCTGGTCGCACACCCAGTCCGATTTTCGGTTCGCTCGGTCACATATCCATATTGGTCGCAGATTTCAGTGTGGCGCTGCAACGCGATTTGAGAAGCCTATCCCTCCAGGTGAGGGAAGGGGAGCGGGAGCCTTGTTTGAGACAGTTATTTGTCGTCATAATGACTGATAACGGGGCTGAACTTTCTTTATATGTCCATGGGGCTGAACCATCAAAGAAAAAAAGAGAATGCAATGAAGAAAAGCTAAAAGGGAGAGTGATATAAGCTACGGGCGGGACGAGGGCGTTGCCAAGCAACGTGTATACAATTTCACGAGAGCGAAACTAGACTGCAGTGTTTACTCCTAAATGAATGAGCGGTACTAACACAAAGTTTGCTTTGCTTCACCATCATCAGATAACCATTATCTGAAATAGTAATTATTTACATCAACAACACAAACACATTACCTCATCGTGATCCATACTAACTGCCGTCTCTCGTTCATTCGCTTTCTGTGAGGACACGTAATCTTTCAGCTCCGTGAGAGAGAGTAGTTAGGTGACGCTGCTGCATCAACTAATTGCAATCAGGTGTGTGTAGCACTGACTGGCATTAGTTGATGCAGTGTCAAAACCACTCTCACGGAGCCGAAAAGAGTCCTCACACTTTCAACACACGGACATGCACTATATTGCGCCCTTCTCAGTTCACACTCGCACGCCTGGCACGAGCTAGAAAACAGCTTTGCGACAGCGGGCGTCGTAAAAATACTACCGCTTTTGTCCAAAGGGGACGCCAATGTTACTCTTAGTGGCTTTAATTGACTTGCACCAACTTTCATCCAGACATTCATGATATTGGGAGCATAGCCTGCTGATGTGAACACTTTTTCTTAATGCACAGGTATGCAAAAGTAAAGCAGCACAGAACCCCTAGCATAGCTGTGAACCCCCAAGCTTGTTTTTAATTCATACTTTTTACATTATTTTGTTATCATGAATGCATGGTCTTCTTGAGCCAACCAAAAGTCCGGACAGTTTGAAAACATAAAAATACAACACAGTTTATCCTAGATCCTTGAGGAAAAACTCCAAACAAATAAACAAGTAAATGAACAGGAATAATGTATCAATGGTGCTTTTGGTCTTTTTATGGGATGTGTTGACCAAAAGAAAAACTTATCCGTTTGAATCTTAAAGAAAAAGAGGGAAAAAGGACAAATGATAACAGAACTGTTTTCGTTAGTAATAAGTAATGAAGGGTTAGATCAATGTGGGCTTTGCTGACCTTTTATCAGAAAATGGATTTTGAGTAGTTCACTGAGTTATCGGGTGTCATTCATTAATTTCTCTTTTTTTGTATTTTCTGTTATTATTCATTTTCAAAAACTTTTTCCCACTTGTGAAATATTGTCAAGAAATATTCTGCACAAAGATACAAATGATAGAACTCAGCAGACAAAACATTTACTTTGACGAATATTCCAAGCTTTAGACATAAAACCAGCTGCATTTAGTGATTTGGTCAGTTAAAGACACACAAGAGAGGAGTTGAGCCAGCCTAAGACCGCACAAACTCAGATCAGATAGTTTAGATGTTAAGCTGGGTGCTTTTAAGCATTTATCGCCTATCACTCTCTTAGTCAGATTGTGCACTCTGTGTTAAGACATTCTGTATGTTACACAGCTCTTCCTCTAGGATGTGATTAGGCGGAATCTACATAGCATTTTGGGTTCATGAATATATATTAGAAGTCTGCCTCCTGGTAAATGTAGTGTGCTATTGTGTCTACTTCATGTGAAACACTCGGTATAGTGTGTTAGTCTTCACTGACACCCTCTTTGGCTGATAATTCCTTTTTTGCATTTTTCACATAATTATCAAATTCTGAAATTAATGAATGTGAGTAGTGGTGCCCTTTCTACTGCTTGACACAAACAAACAAACAAACACACACACACACACACACACACACACACACACACACACACACACACACACACACACACACACACACACACACACACACACAGTGTGTGTTGTTTATTTGTTGCTCATATCAGTGTGGTTATGGGCCACATCACAACACTGGGAGTATAGGATAGTCCTCAACTCTCCACTTATTTCCAGATTATCAGATTGCCCAAAACTCTGGCTGTTTTTGTTGCTAACACTCTCTCTCCCTGTTTCTGTCTGTCTTCTCTGCTAACATCTCATTTGCACTCGCTGAAGCAAAGGAGGTGCAAAGGAAGCCAACATTGTTGTGCTAATGAGTAAAAATGCAGACTCGTGGTATGTTCTCTGCATGTCATTCCCCTCTCTGTACTATAAAATAGAGCATTCAAATGCCCAAAAATTAAATGAAATGGGATTTGCCTCTCTCTCTCTCTGTGTCTTTCTCTCTCTCTCTCTCTCTCTCTCTCTCTCTCTCTCTCTCGCTGAATTTACCTTCAGCCGTCTGTCTGCCATTCAGGTTTTTCTTTTCATTTCTGCCCATTACCAGCATTATCAGGGGCATTTTGTTTTGTCCAGTCTCACTTAGCTATCTCTGCCTCTATAGTAAATAACTCCATTGTAACAGAGATTGTACATGCACGCTTTCTGTTCATTTCTGCTTTTTCATACCATGAGCTTAGGCAAATTTTCAAACGTAATTGGCTGACAGGGGTCCATTCACTCCTAGTAACGGGACACCCCTATGTTCCTGTTTGCCGTTCTAAATTGATGCACCTGTAATAAACTCCAGATAAAGACAGCAGCAGTGAGGTTTGCTCATACTTCAATAGGGACGTAGACAGCTGCGGCCTTGCATGTGGACAGCAGATGCACATTTGCTTCAATATGTACAAACTGTTGCACTAAAAACAAGATGGCCACCTCACGACAGCAAGAAGGGCTCCTTTGTACTTGCTGTATTTGCTGTGCTGTATTGGCTGAATAACAAGAGAAAAAGCTTTTTGTGTGCCTTTGTACTCCTTAGAAAATTCTTGATGCAACAATATTGACAACACATCCATGTCCTTGTGTTGATATTCGGGCTAAAGTCTGCAGGCAACCAGATAAGCTTAGATCAAGACTGGAAGCAGGGGCAAAAAGCTAATTAAAAAAATGGTCAATAATTAGCAACCAGTTGTGGTTCCACATGGGGGTTATATGTTTTATTTAAAATGTTTTATTTATTTGATAGGGACAATGCATATTCATGAACAGCTGTAACAATTACATCTGTAAAAATGCCAGATTTTAGCAAAAGTGCTAATTTTCATCTAGGCAGTCAAAGAAATATAGGTTACAAAAAGAATACTTAAAAAAGGCACAAATAACACGAGAAAATAAAATAGTTTAAAGGTGGTCACAGACTTGGTTTTCTTTTATCAACTGTTTGAGGTGTGTTTTGAAGGTTGAATAATTTTGTGAGTCTCTTATTGTGAGTGGGAGAGTATTCCAATATTTAGTTACTTTGACTGACAAAACATTTTGTCCGAATGTAGTACGTCTGTATGGGACGTCACAGTCTCCTCGGGCTGTGGCCCTGGTGCCAGTCCCACTCGCAGACTTCAGCTTAATAAAGTCTTTCAAAGGTGGAGGAGCAAGTCCGTGCAAAATTTTATATACAAAACATGCATTTTTAAAATAAACAAAGTTATGAAAATTTAATAAATGATGTTTATCTAAAACAATGCAATGGTGAAACGAAAATGGCTTTTTGTCAAAGATTTTTATGGCCTTTTTAAGAAGAGATTGTATTGGTTTAAGTGTTGTGCCAGCAGCAAGTGACCATGTGGTTATACAGTATTCAATATGTGAAAAAATCATCGAGTGCAAAAACATTCGAGCAGCATTAATAGTCATGAAGGATCTTACTTGCCTGAAATTGTTTATATTAAAATGTACTGTCTTTGTTAATTGTTTGATATGTTTTTTAAATGTTAATGTTGGGTCCAATGTTAAGGCCAGGACACACTGGCCCGATAATCGCCGTCGTAGAGTCGGGAGGGGGCGGGGACACAAATTTGTTTGGTGTGTGCCGTGAAATCGGACGTCGTAGATGTCGTCGGGCTTCTTTTGAGCCGAACATGTTCAATCGGCGGCGGGCAGTCTTTCAGTTGGAGCAATTTGATTTGTGGATGGCTAGCGAATCAGTGAAGCCCGGAAGTGAGGCGGGTAGCACAAACAGCTAACAACAGTTAGCCATCGTTTTAATGTGTTTGTTTGTTTCGTTCAGCGAGTACTCACATGCATCAACCCTTGTTGACTGCTCGACACCATGCTCGACACTCTCTGCTAAAAATGGTGCTCTTTATGGTCCATAAATATAAATACGTATTTCTATCTATGTTTATGGTCTAGAAAGCCGTCCCATCATTTCCGGCTTCCGTATTTTTTCGGGCCACAATACAGATTAGCGCCACCTGCTGTTATGGAGACATTACGTCCCGCGCAAGCGCAGATCGTACGGAAAGTCAGCAGTCGGTTTGGTGTGTTCTTTGCACTTTTTCGGCCGCGACGGGAAGACTGGAGCTCCCTGAATCGGCAGTCTCCATTTTCGGGTAGTCGGACTGGTGTGTCCTGGCCTTTAGGCCCAAATATTTAAACTCATTAAAGGGTAACTGCACCCCCTGTTTGAGCTACTGCACGATTTTGAAAAATGCTTTCAGACCATGGATTCTGAATTCCGTTTGAGAACCATTGTTTTTAAACATTCCGACATCAGCCGGCCGACTTTCGGGAGGGAGGGGGCGCGCGGTGTCTGTGAAGGAGGGGGCTAGCTGCTAGTAGCTGTCACTCAGGAAGATCTGAATGACATGACTTCATTGAAATATCGAGTGACACAAAGTCTAACGGCACTATCGCTACAGAGTGAGCTCATGTGCCACACAGATAGGTCGTCTGAGGTGGAGGACTTTCTTATTCTAAATTGTTGGCGGGTGTTTCTATCGTAGTGTTAGGAGACCGAGTAGCGCAAGTGAACGAGCGGCAGTCTGTGTGTGTCTGTGTGTGAGCGAGGAGAGCGAGCGAGCGAGCGAGCGGTAGCGTGTGTCAATCAAGTGAAGTAATGAACAAGTCCGGGTCCGTGTGTGTGTGTGTGTGTGTTATACAGTGTGAGATAATGCAGACACACTGCCGATAGAAGTGAAGTGTGTTAACCCCCGAAATAACATCCTTGGAGGGATGGTATAACAGTAGTAGCTCATGGATCAGCCATGGACCTATGAAGAGCGTGACCGGCTTTGCGGCGACGTGATGACGTACTACTGTACCAAAAGTACAGTAGTACGTCATTTTTCGAACCCGATGGAAAAAAGTTTTTTTCAAATCTTAGTAAAGTTCTAAAATGATTTACAATACAAAACATTTCTTAAATTGCCGATATTTAACATATTGCAATTTTTTTCAATGTTAACACCAGCATATAAGTGTTCCTTAACAACATAGTGATTTAATTCAGCTTCTATCTCAAAAAACAAGTAAAAGGGTGCAGTTACACTTTAACTAAACTAAGCTCTACATCGTCCAGGTAAACGCCAGACTGCCGAAGGCTGGTTGGCTGTTTAGTGAACATCATGCAGACCGATTTCTTTGCGTTTAGTTGGAGACACAAATCTTTTAATTTTTTTGCATTTTTATGCTTTTATTGATCGTGTAGAGACAGAGTTGAAATGGGGCAGAGAGGGGAGTGACATGCAGAGAACGACCGCAGGCTGGAATCGAACCCGGGTCCGCTGCTGGCTGAGGCCCATGGGGGGGACGCCCTACCAACTGAGATATGAATCTTTGACCCAGCTTTGCACTTGGGTCATAGCTGTTGTTCAAATTTGTGAAACTTCATGAGTATTCCTGCCCTGTGTAAAAACAACGGCATCGTCAGCATACATTTGAATGTTTACATTTCAACCCACTTCCAGAAGGTCATTTATATACATACATAGTGAATAAAATAGGTCCCAAAATACTCCCTTGTGGGACCCCTGTTGGACAGTCAAGGTAAGAAGATTTGGTGCCAGAGATGAACACGCATTGTTTTCTAATTGATAAGTATGATTCAAACCACAGTAGTAGTGCTTCTTGGGAAAAATTGTAAGAAGTTAATTTTGAGATAAGAACACTATGGTTGACGGTATCAAAAGCCTTCTTAAGGTCCAGGAATACAGCACCTACACAGGCATTCCTATCAAGATGGCCTTTGATTTTTTCAACCAAAATGCAGTTTGCGGACTCTGTAGAATGGTGGTTATGAAACCCAAACTGCAATGGAAGCAGGGCCATTATTTAAGTGTATATTCAGTTGTTTTGCGACCCACTTCTCTGCTATTTTGGAAATTACGGGTAGAATACTGATAGGTTGGTAATTTGCCATTTCTGTTTTATCACCAGATTTAAAAATTGGGGTGATAACGGCAAGCTTCCACGCTGAGGGCTCTACACTTTGTTTAAAGGATAAATTAAGCAAATGTGTAATTGGTAAAATGAGTCTTTATACAATTTTATAAATTTGTTGAGTCCAGACTCATCTTTTGATTTTGACCGTTTGAGGGAGTCAATAATGTTCATCACCTCTACTTCAGATATTTCCGCTATCCTAAAAGCTGCATGATTGGGATTAGGAAGGTTATATATACAGTTGGGGGGGAGGGGGGGGGGGGGGGTAAACTGTTGTGTTATCTCGTTAATAGAATCCATAAAGTATTTGTTCATTGAAGTGGCTATAGTTGATGGATTTTGCACAGGTACATTGTTAAGTTTTATTACAAAGTTATCATTGCCATTTTTATTAATATTTTGCCATATAACCTTGTTATTTCCTTTTGCGTCTTCAATAATGGTAAATTCGCCTTCGCCCTCCGCATTGTGTTTATTACTTTATTTTTAATTGCGGTAAATCTCTGTCTATCTGTGGTCAGACCTGATTTTAATGCTTTTTTAAGTAACTAATCTATGTCTTTCATTAGTTTTCTGCATTCTTCATCTATCCAGGGCAGTGGATTCCTTTTATTTTTTCGTTGTTTTCCCTTTCTCAGAAATGGGGACATTATTTCATTTAGTTTTAAACCAAATATATCACAAACATTTTCTATATTTTCACTCATGAGAGTTTCACTCCAGTCACTCTCTTTGAAAGCTGCTTCCAGACTTGGAATTTGGTTTTGTGGAATGTACTCATGACAACTTCTAGTTGTGTATGAGTTGGGAAATCTTGTTTTTGAGAGTTTTCGTGAGAACAAAATTATATTATGATCTGAAATTCCTGTTAGATTGTAGGTTTTTTAAATTCTTTCAGGATGATTTGTGATCAACAAGTCTATTCTGGTTGAGGAATGAGCAGTTATTCTGGTGGGTTTATCTACTATTTGTTTAAGATTAAAATGGTCAGTGATTAGCTTGAGATTTTTTCTATCCTTCTTATCATGCCAGTTAATATTCAAGTCACCCATGATAATTAACTCTTTGTTTAAGTTACAATTGTCCAGAAGAAGTTTTAGTTGATCATAAAAATCTATCTTTGCAGATGGCTTCCGGTATACACATTACAATAAATGACATTTCAGAGGAGAGAGAAATAGTGACACCAATACATTCAAGTCCAATTTCACTAGGCCATTCAATTTGCTCACATTTTAAGGTGTCTTTAATATATAAGAGAACCCCCCACCCCTGCCCTTACCCCTGTCTCTTCTAAAGGTGTTGTATCCAGGTATATTTATCACAGCTTCTGGAGAGGAGCGAGTGAGCCACGTTTCTGTCAGTCCTAAGAAGTCAACATTAGAATTGCCTAATATATGTTGTACTTGTTCCTGTTTTTGAGTCATACTCCTGATGTTTAAGTGTCCCCCAAATAAACTACCAGGCTTGCACTTTGGATCCCAGACTGTTTTTGCTTGATTGAGTGTTTGAAATTTTTTTGTAGTACGATGCTTTTTCATTACTGAGTTCCTCAGTTTGATGTCCTTGCACTGCTGGTGGAGTGAATATGCTGGTTGTAGCCTATGAGGAGAGTTTAATAATGAACTGAAAGACTGACGCACAGGGATTGGGTGAGTTTTTAGATTAATGAATGGTCCAGGCCAGGAGGGGGCGCAAGTTGCATAGGGACTAGTGGTCATGGAGGCTGAGTCACGTGAGATAATAACCTCTTGACTGACCAGGTGTGGAGATAGTCAATCATGCTGGACGGAGTTTGCAAGAGGAGTGATGCTAGGACTTCTTTTTACAGTGAGTTGCTGTAACAGGTGATTAGGAAACCTGTGGTCACAGTGAGGTTCCGAGGCAACCAAAATCAAATAAATGACGACTGAATTCCACTTAGCTGCTTGAGTTTCACATTCTTTGTACTGTAAACGCTGGTTCACTGTCACATTGTTTTACAATGACACGTGAATGATGGCTCCGATCGTAAATGACACCTGTGCTTTTTCCCACAAGGACGAGCTAGAATAACATCATGCCGCTCCCTTTAAAACCACAAACTGTTGTTTTAACATTTCTATTTGTGTACAGATAAATCAAACATAACAAAAAGTGTTTTTGTTTTACTTATGTCATTGCCAGGTAAAGTAAGCTGATATATAGCTGGGCAGTAACAACCACAGAAATGTAATCATAAATCATGACATGCACATCCAAATGAACAAACAGCACAAGGAGTTGGGCAAGTCGTGTGTCTAATGTTACTTCTCCCATTTCTTGTCGACCAGCTGTGCATAAGTATGATTCGTGTCTATTGATCAAAGGTCTGGTCGATAACATGCAGAGATAATGAGCATTTTACGCTTATTTAGTTATATCAACACACGACACACACACAGACACATACCAAACCAGATAGTATTTAGTATCTAGATGAGTGCTTGCCCCAATTGTCCCTACCCCACCCTTATTGACACAGATGTGAGAGCAAAACACAAAGCCCAACAACACAGTACTCCCGTAATGATTCGTGGCTCATTGTATTGTTAGTGCATATAAATGCGTGTTGGTGTGTGTGTCAGAGTGTATGTGAGCATGTTGTAATGAGTTAGCCTTGGAGGTCTCTCCCTGTCAGCTCGATGCCTCCTTGCAATCAGTCTTAAGGGAAACAGGCAGTAGACAGAGGAGAGATGTCACCAGAGTGCACACACACACACACACACACACACACACACACACACACACACACACACACACACACACACACACACACACACACACACACACACACACACACACACACACTCAACTGCACATTTACACACGCCATTACGGCCCTACACTCAATTAAATCCAGGCATTGGAGATGTGAATGCACACATACAAACAGGTGCATACATGGACACTAATATGACATACATGAATTCATTGTGTCAAAAAGACACACACACACTCCATATGTGTTGTAATAAGAGGAGACGACATATACTTGTGACGTGTATGTAATGTTACCGAGGGATGATGCAAGGTCTAACACACCCATCTGTACCAACACACTCACACATACAAAGAGAGGTGGCCTCGCCTTGTTTCACTGAAAGAAATTTGTATATTTGTACCTGTTAGTAAGCTAGACCTGTGGGATCTACCGTCCCTTAGAAACCTGTCTTCTAGAAAACGAAGGGAGTGTGGAGCAGCAGAGTAGAGGAAAAGAGAGAAGGGGGAGGAGAGGAGGAGGGGGGGGGGGAGCGAGCGGCGCAGAAGTGCTGAGATTTCTGATAGCTCCTTCAGAGAATACGGTGGCAGTCGGTGAAATCAATTCCCTGATGTTCCTCATGGACTGTCTGAATAACAGCAAACCGGCACCGTAAGTGGCCTGACAGAGACAGGTCTTCAAAGGTCTCCAAGTAGATGTTAGGGGAGATGTGTCATGGTTTTGGGGAGAGAGAGACGGGGGAAGCTCAAAGGAATTGTAGGAGATGAAGAATGAATCGAGAAATATTTAAGACTCCTCACCAGGAGAGGAACGGAAACACTCCCCTATATGTGAGAATAAAGAATGAGGGAAGGAAGGAAGGATAGGGGGACTGGAAGGGAGCCCTGTGCGCACTCTATGAACTCATCTGTGCTTGTGGTGAGAAATGTACAGTTATTGGGTTCATGCTCACATAAGATTCTCCATTCGTCTGCCTCGAACACACACACACACAACATGCATCTGTACGTCAAGGTGTCAAGTGGTTGTATTGACAGGCAACAGCTGCTGTGCGTTCCCTCAGAATAGCCTTGTTCAATTGCAAGCCGTGAAAGGTAGCATATAGCCTGGTCCTACCAGACCATCGTACTTCATTTCATTTGCACAGAAGATCTGGAATTGCTCAATTGAAAAACGTTAACTCACTTGAAGACGGGTGTTCAAGTTTAAAACTATTGGATCTGCCAAGTGCCACTCTGGATCTGCCATAACCAATCGCATAACATTTGGTCGTGACGTACAGTATGTCATGCGCCAGCTTCTGACTATGGCTGTATCTCGATTCAGGGGTTGCGGTCTACGAAGGCTGCATTTGAAGACCGATTGCGTCATAGCGGCGCGCAAAGGTTGTTCCATTTGCAAGGCTCCTCATATGCGGACGAGAAATGCAGCCTTCGTTTCACGGTTTTGAAGGCTGCATCAGATGTATCCTTCGCAGCCCAACATATCCCATGATTCATTGCGTTTTTTTCAGAGATGGCATACAATAAAGTAAAAAATAACAAAACAGCAACGTGTTGCTCCATCTTCTTAACTTTTATCTTCCTTTCTTTTTTTCTTGTACTTTTTCTTCTTTTCGTCTGGTAGGCAACTTCTTTTTATTTTTTCCTCTGTTGACAAGGCTGTTTCCGTTGGCAGCTATCAGGGTTGCTAGGCAGCACAGGAGCGGCGAGTCCTCACGCAAGGTAACGGCTTGTTACGTAAACCGGAAATGCTTGTAAACGGAGACCTGCGGAGACCGTCCCGTTTAACAACGCTCGTTCGGCCTTCGAATCAGCCTTCATAGGCTATAGCCTTCATAGACCGCGAGACCGCCTCCTACCAAGGAGGCGGTCTCTGTAATGGGATACAGCCTACAACTGAAACGGGCGCACAACCTCAACGTCATTGTTCTCAGCCACTCCCTCTGTTCGCTGATTGGACAGCCAAAAATTTGGCTGAGAAAACCCGCGAATATACCGTGGACCCAGACCTACTACTGAAGGGAAATTAAAATTGAGTGGAAGTAGGTAGGCTGGCGGTGCCAGGCTAGGTAGCATATAGCTGGGGCCCCAAAGGGAGCAACATGGGCCATACGATTTATTGATATTACAAAGTGACAGGCCACATACTAAGGTCCCAGGTGTCTGAGAACATCATGATACTCGCAGATAGAGACACTGTGGCTGACCCGGGACCATCTCCCTATTAACTTGTTCCTAATAAATAAATAATAGAAGCTTTTTTTAAGAGGAACTGTCCAAGCCGTTTACCCTTGTAAGTGTCAAGGTCCTGGGTCAATGGCAAACGGGTTACCCAGATTGTGAGCAAGGCCACAGGAAACGTAGAATTAGAAATACCATATGATGCCTGGCACTCTGCAGATGTAAAGTACAGAGACTGTCAAAACATGTCACAAGAAAAAGTTATGTCAGCAATTTGTGAAGGCTCAGTTTGGTTTTCGCCTTTGATTTTCTTTGTGGGAAAACTCACGGTTTCGCCCGAGAGCAAATTAAATTACCTCACATTCATGAATTATTTCATCATCTAATATACTCTCTGCATAATCCAATTTATATCTCATCCATTAGAAATCTGACATTTACGGCACAGGAATTCCCTGCCACTGCCTAGAGAGCTGAATATCAGTGGTGGAAGCATTCAGATATATATTTATGGATGCCAGTGCCACACTGAATAAAAATTACTTCTTTACCAGTGAAGTCCTTCATTCAATATCCTACTCTAGTAAATATACATAAGTGATGGCAGCAAAATAAACTCAAAGCAACAAAGGAAAGTGCTTATTCTACAACAAGAAAAAGGCCTCTGGGAGTGATCAACATAATTATCTTAATTATATTCTAACTGATACATCAATGTGTAAGTGGTGTTGTGGCTATTTTGGGTGGAGCAAACTACTTTATATTTGATTGGGTATTTAATCTATAAAAATCTCATTGCATTTTACAAGTTCATTGTGTTTTTCATGATTAACCATTATCTGAAAAGTAAATTG
Source organism: Ammodytes marinus (assembly GCF_949987685.1). Classification (NCBI taxonomy): domain Eukaryota; kingdom Metazoa; phylum Chordata; class Actinopteri; order Uranoscopiformes; family Ammodytidae; genus Ammodytes; species Ammodytes marinus. The sequence continues at coordinate 20,153,311 of NC_137217.1, read as the reverse complement.
TAATTGTCAAGTAAATGTAGTAAAGAAGTAAACAGTAGCATGAATCCTCAAAATTGTACTTAAGTGTAGTACTTAAGTGGACTGTAGTTGCTCAGCTACTTTCCACCACTTCTGAAAATACATAAGTATACATTAATACAGGGGTGGCCAACCCGCGGCTCGCGAGCCGCATGCGGCTCTTTGCCCAGCTTCGTGCGGCTCTTCAGTTCATATCAAATTATGTGATTATAATTTATTTAATTTTTTTTTATATACTTTTTTTTTGTGTGGGCCTATGTGTGTGCATGTTCGCAAATGTTTCATGCGGCTCTTACGTTCATTTTACATGTTGTCTATTATTTCATTTTTTATTTTATTAATGTGTAGGCCCTATGTGTATGCCTGTTCGCAAATGTTTAATTGAGGACGCAACATAACGTTCGCAAACGTTTGGTGCGGACGCAACATAAAACTGCCCGCTCAGCTTGGAGGGAGGTTTTCCGTGAGTAAACTATTTGTGTCAAGTTCGCTACGAAACAGAGTGGGAGAAAATTTTTTGTTGAACGTTATGGCAGGCCATTCTGCCTTATATGCCAGGTGTCATTTGCGCATTTCAAGGCTTCAAATCTTCGGCGCCACTTCAGCTCTCTCCATGCTAAAAGTAAGTCCCACAAAGCAACATGCATAGTAAGAGAAAAACGCTATTTTAAATTGTTATATTTTTGTTTGTGGACTTGGTTGAACTGAGAGTTTGTGTGTGAGGCAGTGCACACAATGTTCATTGTTGAAAATGACTGCCCTGTCGTCTTTAGTACTGTAAGGTTGCGTTCCGAATCGCATACTCTTTCTTTTTTCTATTCTACATACTACATCTGACGATAAAAATAATCTAGTTAGGATGCAGTAGGCATACTATTGGGACGTACTTTTCTCTCTTATTTCATCATAACATTGCACCTTGATCTTGCCTCTTGGTTTTATATCCGTCGCATCCCCGTTTGTTTTCATAACATGGACCTATAGGCTTCGTCGATGTTACGTCACTTCACGTGCGCACTGGATTGTGGGTCAGAATCGCCCAAATAGGATGCACTTTTCAACACTAACAATCTTGGCCGCATGAAGTAGACCATCCGGGTATTCTAACCATCCTAAATCTGGCCACAAGAATCGGGACATCCTAAATCTTTTTTCTACATACTATATAGTAGAAAGTATGCGATTCGGAACGCAACCTAGGAGTCCAGTCCTGTCATTATCACAGGGGCGGCCTTAACGATCTTGGGGGCCCGTTTCAAGTCCTAGTGTGGGGCCCCCTGTTTTTTTTTTTTTTTTAAATAAATAATGCTTGTGCATGCATGTGCAAGCTCCCCGCAAAAATAAAAACGCCCCCCCCCCCCTGAAATCTTACTGGCCACCCCAGTGCCCCCCCCCCCCCCCCCAGTTCAAATGTTATTTTTTATTTTCATTTTATTTTTTTAATTAAATTTTTTTCCTGATATGTATCCTAGTTCAGAGATCATATGTATTTTTTTTTGATAGGTAGTTGCCAAGTTCATCACACAAACACTCCAATCCACTGATATGAGATCAGTTTGCAATTTTCAATTACTAAATTAATGGTAGGACTGTGGCCACTAGAACTAGTCTCTGGTCAGCAAAGGTCTTAAAAAAGCATAAGTGTGCTTGTGACATGCGTGCCACCCATGCATGTGTATAGGCACGTGTCCCAGCAGATTTTTGAAATCTGAATAAAAAAATTAAAGTTTGTAGTTAGCGAGTGTAACATGTTCTTAGCAAGGGCAGACTTTCATAAATAAAGGTTTATTTTTTTAGCAAGATATTTGGTCAAAAGCTAGTGGTCATCCGTCCCTCTGTGCAGTTGTTAGGCATCTGGCTGCTAGCAAGTTATGTTGTCTTGCTAACTTTACTATTCATCTGAGCTGAAATAAATATTGACTTTTTCCTTTATTATCTTCGCCAGAATGCACCAGAATGCTTAGATTACATGTTAAAAACACAAAAAAATCTTCTGGGGGGGGGATGCCCCCAGACCCCCCTTCAGGGGTTTAGTTTTCTGACAAACATTACAATGGATACTAACATGATTTGGGCATTTGGGATTATGAATCATCTTTGAATTGGTTGTACAGCATATCACATGCTATTCATTCAGGGGTGCGATGGCCACCCCACTCTAACTCTGTGGCCCACCTTGGCCACCCCCAGTCAAAATTTCCTGGAATCGCCACTGTGTGTACCCGTGTGTACGATGTGGCTCTTTGCGGTAACACAGTAAAAAATGTGGCTCTTTGTCTCTGATTGGTTGGCCACCCTGATTAATACATAATAAATTCATAATGAATACATAAGAACAGTTTCCATCTACATCACTAATCTTAAAATGCTGCCTTTCTCATACACATTGTGTTGAACTGCACTGAATTAGGCATGATAACCGAATAAATAACCGAAAATAGAGACCCTGATACAATTACTGGAAAATGTCAGCTGTAGCCACAGTATGTGCTGATGGGGTTTGAAATCTGTTTCAGCACATGAATATACATATGCTTACTCACTGAACCCACAGTCAGGAACACCATGCCCAGTTCTGTTAACCTTGCTCCCTTTATCCTAACACAGGCACACATACACCATCCAACCCACCATTTTCAGTTCCATTTTTATTCTCCATTTCTATTTTTAGGAGAATGATAGAACAACTGGTTAGGTAGAAGCACACACACACACTGACTGTATATGACATTTAGTTTACAGCTACTCACAACTACACAAATAAGTACAGTATATATATAGGGGAGAGTGGCCTAAGTTGTGCAACTGTTCACTCAAAGTGACTTTAAAGTAAGGCCTTGACAGTAAAGTCTCCAACTCAAATATGTACATATATTTCAGGGTGTTGTGCATCCCTGGCAATAAAAACTTTGGATCTGGAATAAACTGTTGAAGAAATATAGCTTTCGGAAAAAAAGTTGTCTTGTTGCACAACTTGCCCCCGGTGTGGTGTAAGTTGTGCGGTTGGAGAGAATACCATGGGGTAAATTGTGCCATTGCTATATATCTCATAAACTGTAATGCAAGACCAATCCATTAGACAATCACTTATTTAAGGTGTATTTAAAGTAAATAAAGTAAATAGTTGACAAAGATTGAAGGACAATTTTCTTTAACAAGGCCTAGCAGATCTAATGGTTTTACCTGCAAAGCTCACAATGACAAAGTCACCATCATCATCTTTCTGGCCATCTGAACTCTCATCAGTGGTGTCGTTAAGTGGAATTGAGATGTCACTCTCTTCTGAGCTACTGTAGACAATCACTTTCTTTTGGTGACCAGCGTATACAGCCATGCCACAACTCTCAGAAATGTACTTTGCACTAGTTGCTCCGTGCTTGTGGAACCAACTGCCACCTGACAAATGTGGTTCCCTCTACATTGCTGCCTTTAAATCAAGGCTCAAAACCCATATGTACACCCTGGTGTTTCCTCCCCATTAACTATCTTACCTCTGCACTACTATCTGTGTTTATGTGGATGTATGGGCTTTACGTCTTTTATTTTGGTTATTGTTATTGTATCTTCATTTTTTACCTACTGAATGCAATATGTAAAGCACTTTGGACAGTGCAAACTGTCATAAATGTGCTTTTATAAATACATTTTACTTACTTACTTACTTATAACTCACCTAGGCCCTTTGGCACAAATCACCCCAATCCCAGAAATGTGGATAATAAGCATGATGCAGCAATTTAGGGCTGACATCGTGCTAACTGTATAGACTCAAAGTGTAGCATACTAAAGCACTAAAACATGTGTCAAATGTTTTCAAACTTGTCTATAATTGTTCAGACACAATAATCAAAAAACCTTGATCATGTAAATTTTACTTTGAAAGGCAAAACAGTTTTTTGAGCATAAATGTGCTTATATCTTATTCCTTGTGTCTCCTTTCTTTACAGTATGAGTCAAATGGATGGCTCTTCTTAAATATGTGGTCACATTTCCAATTTCTTCCACGGTTTTCTAGAAACAATGGGTGGCACAACTTCCAAAATGCACAACTTAGGCCACACTCCCCTACTGTATATAAATGTATTTATTGAATTTTCAATAAGGAAAAATTATCTGTTCCCAGCCCATTTCCCCACTAGCTCTCACACCATCACTCAATAAAAGCTGTCAATACACAGCAAACAAGCTAGCACCTCTGAAAACCAAAATCCATTTTTATGGTGTGCGTTTGTGTGCTGGCACGGACAGTGCACGTGTGCGTGGGTGATTATCAATAATCAATAGAAGAAATCCTTCAGGGCTTCCCCCCAGACTTCATTGAAGCACTGCAGGAACCTCTCCACTTCTACCTCTGCCGTCCCTTTCCGTTCAATCTTTCATCCTTGTGATCTCTATTAATTTTTCACAACAACCAGCGGGCTTCCTTCAATCTCTATTATCTAAGAGAGGGCTTGACCTGTATGATGGAACTCCTGTATCTGTTCTCTGTTGGATTCTAATCAAATCTACAACCACGAAAAAAGTATAAAAAAATTACAACTAAAACCCAAATGTACAACTCTGAAAGGAGTCTATGAGGTGCAAAAAACAAACTATACTATTCTCAACTCCGACTATCTGTTCTTAACTAAATATCTCAATGAACATAGATTCACCAATATGGTCTGAGCCCTGGCAAATACAGTGGCCACCCTGCTCTAATTCCAACTCTGTCCATAAATTCTTATTGATCTGCAACGCTGCCTTATTCTGATTAGGACTGCCTTGGTTGAGGCTTAGGAACCTAAGTCAGGCTTTTAATTATCGCAGGCTTTTTTCTCGCCTTCTACAGCCATTCATTCTGGCCCAGCCACTTCTCTCTCTCACGATCACACTCCCCCAGTTTGTTGCCCACTGGAAGAGCACAGGAGCAGTGGGAGAAGGGAAGTGAGGGGGAAAATGAAAGAAGGACAGAAAAAAAAGGATAAAAAGAGAAGCGCTGAGTTGAAATAGAAGAGAGACAGACAGCGAGAGAGAGAGAGAGAGAGAGAGAGAGAGAGAGAGAGAGAGAGAGACAGAGAGAGAGAGAGACAGAGAGAGAGAGAGAGAGAGCAGGAAGAGGGTCGGAAGAGAACACATCGACAGAGAGAAAAATACAAACTAAGAATTTTCATTATCAAAAAGATATAGCCTCCATAACAGTGATTTAAAAAAAACTGATTATTGGGAGACAGAGGCAAAAAGAAAAAGAAGCAAAGACACAAGCCGGCACAATAGAACAAGTATTTATTTGCAAGCAGTGACAATAACACAGAGATCAACACAGTATCAACTGGAGACAGAGACACGTCAGGCTGGTCTATTCTAATAAGCTACTGTAAAGCTGTACTCTCATATGATCCTACACTCTCCTTCACGTGATCAGTGAGACATAAATAATAAGATGCATAAGTGGAAGTAATGTTTCCAACTCATTAGCTAAAGAAAACCAACCCTTTGTAGAAGGTTCGTAACAGGGGCAGAAGTACCTCTGTATCAGGAAGGTGAGCACATGCACATCCACATGCAATTGCGAACTGGAACCCTTTGGCTCACACACCCACACACACACACACACACACACACACACACACACACACACACACACACACACACACACACACACACACACACACACACACACACACACACACACACACACACACACACACACACACACACACACACACACACACACACACACACACACACACACACACACACACACACACACACACACACACACACACACCATAATAAACAGACAATAGCAGCCAATACCCAATTCAGCTTATTACACTCCCCATTACACAGACAAATGAGATCCTGGCCTCCTACTGATAAATCTGCCCCCCTTGTCCTCTGCATCATTGCATTTCATCACCCAAAAGCAGAAGCTGTCAGGCCTAGTCATTAGAGTACAACACCCTTCAATAACATGGACATGGTGCTGGTCTGTCTGGGTGGGTAGTACCAATCATGGATTAACATAAGAACTGGTGGAAGGATGACCTGGGGGTTTAAATTGATCATCCCTTGTTTCAATCTGGTTGGAGAACCTTTTCACAATAGTATTCTCTTCCCTCCACCCCCTTCAATTCCTGTCACTTTTAAAGGCTAATATCAATATAAAGGCAATTTATTACCAATGCAAAACAATACAACCACAACCCAAGCTGACATTGGTGGACATTGTTGGATAGCTTTACGTGTACAACGTCTTAATGAAAGGAGCAATCTACCTATTATTGCACTAGCATAACGTTGGGGGACAGAATGGTTAAAGTTGTAGCAGTAGAGGCTGAGATATCCTGACCGTCTTTAGTTAGAGCAGTGGTTCTCAATTATTTTCTGTCATGCCCCCCCTAGGGGACAGAATTTTTTTCGCACCCCCCCCCCCCCCCCCCCCCCACTAAATTGAAATACTATTGAGAACCTGCTAATATTTATTTATTTATCTGTACAAAACCACTGTATGAGTTTCTGGCACGAGCATTCTGTATACAATCACCTTATTATCAAATTACATAACAAAAATGAGCTGAGATAACTTCTGCAGCAAAAAAATTAAAAGTTCAGTTTATTAGCTCAATTTGTAACATTTAAACAAGACTGCTCAGTCTGTGTGAATCTCAGGACAGAGAAACAAGAGCAAATTATTCACTGAGGTTTGCATTTCATTCAAAACATTTTAAAACTGTAAACATAGATAAGGTGATGTTTTTTTTAATCATTATAGGCCAATAGGCCTTCTGTGATGCGATACCAATAATTCATTAATGTTATTATTAGTCTACTTGCTTGATTTCTTTTTAAATAGCCTACAGAGACACTTGGAGACACGTGGACATTTATTTACTGCAAATCGCGGCCTTTCGCGTGGATATGACCATACACAAGCACACATCGCGCTTGCTAGCGTGCTTGGTCAGTTTGAAATCAAGGCAGCCCCCACCATTTGAGAAGCACTGAGTTAGAGTCACAATTCCCAAAAACACTGGATCCTGAACTTCCCATGAACTCCTCCCTTTGATATCACCATGTCTTTCACACTCCAGACCCTTTCCTGTATAAAGTTGTAGCCCCTAGCCCAAGCCAATAAAAACCCTGATGACATGACTTTGACATCAACAGTGTATTTCTCTCACACTTGACAAAGCTCCTCCAGAGCCATAGAAGACATTACTCAACTGTAGTCTTACAAACCATAACCTAACCAGTAAACAGATTTCTGTGTATGCACCTTTTAAGTATCACTGGTCTGTATCCTCACCTTAGTGTAAACGCCCCACGACAGCTCTGTCTCAATCACCATGACGACGATGCCAAACATCCCGAAGATGAGGGCATAGTCACTCAGCCTCTTCCTCTTCTCGAAGAGTGCCCTGCGATGCCCCAGTTTATAGCCAATGTTTTGGTTCTTCCGTTTTGAGGCCTTAGAGGTGCTGCCCCTGGCCCCGGTGCCCACCACTGCTGCTCCCGCCTGCCTGCTGGCCCTCCGTGGCTCCACCCGCCTGTTCTCCACCAGTGTGTGGTTCTGGTGGTAAATGGACATCTGGTTGGATGTGGAGTCGGTGATGTCATACCCTCCTATGGGGTACGGCAAGTCTTCTTTGGATGAAATGACAATCTCTGGAGGGCTCTGGATGAGGGGCTGATTGGCAGAGGACTGGGCCACTGAATAGGTGGGAGGTGGTTCTCTCTGCCGGTCGTGGCCCCCTCCGACTGTTGCCCCGGCAACAGCTGAAACGCCAGCCTCTTTGGTTTCGCTGCTGCTTTCTGATTCTATGAGGTTCCTGCGGGAGGCGCTAAGGCGGCTCAGGGGCTTCATGACCCCGCCTGTGTACTTACAGGAGCTCATGGCGATCTCTGTGAAGGGGTTACTGTCCCTACGGTGGACCAGAGGGCTGGCCTGTCTGTGCTTGCAGCCCCTCTCTCTCTCCCGGTCTCTGTCGCGCTCTCTGTCCCTGTCCCGCTCCATGGAGGGTGAGTGGGAAGAGTAAAAGAGGGCATTGTAGACGGGCGAGTTGTCCCCGCTCAGGCTGTGCTGTGAGCCCAGGCAGGAGGACAGCGGAGTGCTGGTGGGGTGCAGGGCGTTGGGAATGGACGGGGGCAGTGGCTGGGCCCCGGAGGTGGACAGGGGCAACTTGGGGAGCGATGTTGGAGGCAAGTTGGGCGTGGCAAGGGACGGGGACGGTGTGCTGCCATTCAAACGGTCTAGGCTGGATCCTCCCATGTGGTTGGAATGGTTTGATCCTGGCTGGCTGCCAGTGGTGGAAGGGTGGGATATACCGCCCAGGGGAAGGAGGAAGCGTTGGTCTTCATCCTCGCTCCCTCCCAGCAGAGACAAGCTCAGAGAGGGGGTAGGCTCCATGGTCACGGCTGTGGCCACGCGCCCGTCTACAGACACAACATAAAGAAAGAGAAGAACTGTAAATGCACAAAAGGAAAACATTTACTGAGAATACAGAGTATTTATCATGGAGGCAGAAATGAAGACAGGACATACGTAGAGAGGGATGAAGGGAGGGAGTGTGGCTGTAGGGAGGAGTGGGCGAGTTTTGTGATGGTTAGTTACTGAACTCCAAAAGCCCACGATGTGTGACAAATGGGGGCAGCAGAGTGAAGAAAAGTAGCCATAATTGGGGAATATGTTATTCTCTGAGTCGCATTTGAGTCAGCTGCCCAGTCAGACCCTGGAACTGCGTGCTTTCTCTCTCTCCATTTCTGTTTTCCCCTTCTCTCACATCCCACAGTGCTTCAAGCCATATCTGCCACAAAATGTCATCTGTGTTACATTGTTGTTAGCCAGGAGGATGGTGCACATCCTCTGGCTTAACACTATTGAAATGAGATCACGATGATGATTCAACAGCAGTCAATGTTCATATAGCTGGAGAAGTACTGTGACTGTGTGTGTATTCCCATAAGTGGTCTGCATTAGGTACATTTATTTTTGATCCAAACCAATAATTTACTCTCAGAATGATATAACCCGACACCTTCACGTCCCCCTCCTCCCTTTCCTTGTTTCTCTACTTACCTCCTGCCTCTTCTCTCTCAGTGCCTGTCCCCCAGGTGAGTTGTTTTCACTGGCTGGATGAAAAGAGACCACCACTCTTCTTCTTTTTCATGTTGTCACGGCCATCCTGTCATCTTGTCGCTTCGCCTGCGTTCATATAGGTCCCTCCACAGGTTCCCTCGCCCTCCTGTCTTGGAAATTGTGCGTCGCTTTTCCACAGATTCCACCTCCGTCTCCGCTCACTTGAGCTTGTGATCAGTTTGTTTTTGTATCACTCATCAGTGATCCGTCCATCACGGTGCCCATGTCAGTCCAGTCAGGCGCAGTCGAGTCGAGATGAAGAGCGTTTATCCATGGTGGTTGGATTAAATCGGCCAACCTGTGGCTGCACGTAAAAAAAAATGTGCATCAACGTAAAAAAAAAACAACAACTAAAACGGGCGAAAACATGGAAATTATATGAAACGCGAAACGAAAGAGTCCTCAGATGAACAGTGAAAGCTGTGATTTAATGTGTGACTGCACCGACTTCCACTCCTTCTATACAGCTCCGTCTCCCCGGATCCGTCTCTCACTCTCTCCTCCAACTTATCTGCCTCTCTCTCCGCCTCCAGTCCCGCCGCTCATTCCCATTGGACGGAATCAAGAGAGGCGAAATAAGCTTTGAAAACAGGTAGCAGGATTTGTGTGATGTAGCTGCCAAACAAATGTAAATTTATTGTAGCCTACGCCGGTTATTTTTATTTATTTATTTTTTACTCCAGCCTCAGAAAATAAACCAGCATTTGTAGTCTCCCTCTATAATAAAGACTGTGTGGCCAAATGTGACCGGTTATGACACCTGTTACGCCCGTCAAAAAAAAAAAAAAAAAAGGAAAGAAAGAAAGAAAGAAAGAAAGAAAGAAAGAAAGAAAGAAAGAAAGAAAGAAAGAAAGAAAGAACAAAGCAGGCAGTGAGATGGAATAATATGCTATGTTTAAAGGTGCGAACACACCAAACGCGTTGGGTGCGGTGGCCAAAGCGCCCAACTGATCTGGCGCTTGGACATTTTGTGTAAAAAAATGGTTCAACGTGCCCAACGCTACGCAGCTAGTCTCTCCCCCCCCCCCCCCCCCCCCATATATTTATTCCACTAATCAACCATGGCTGAGATCAGACCCGACCCGACACAACAGCGTTCATGTCCGCACAAAAACAACAACAACACGGCCAACAATTGTGCCAAAAGACAAATAAACAGCAACTGAACGGAACAAATAGCCTTAAAACAGCATTGCAGATTCACGCCACTCGGAAATGAACACAAACAGCAAGGCAGCACCATACCAAACACATTTACAGCAGCATTGTGCGCAGGGCAGTAGAAAATAAAGGCAAGTAGCCTACATTACCCTACCTGGCTGTGACGGGTCCGTGGCTGGCGTAGAGGCATAAACACCGGTGCTTCGCTGTAGGCTACTCGTTGTGAAAGTTCCCCGGACTTAGCCGTTATGTTTGGGTTCATTATGGAGGTGGTGGCCGCACACAACCGGGTGAGTTAACTAACGCTATCCGACCGGTGCTAACTTGGTTTATCGGCTAAAGCACAGCGCACATATTCACTGAATTAACCAGGAAGCCCATTCTCCTGGCTCACTTTCCCCACGTCTTCTAACCCAACCCCGAGCGGCTTCATATCACCAGCCAGCCGCAAATACATTTCCTACTCGGTGTTTCTCAGCCTCTGTGTTGTCCTCCCACCGTGCCGATGTCCGTGACGTCAGGTCAAGCTCATTGACCCGCTGATTGGCCAACGCGGGTAAACGTCATGCGTTGGAGCGTTAAAAGTTACATTTTTTGAACTCGCGCATGGTGCGGTAACGCGGCTACCGCGCCCAAAGCGCCGCTTTATCGCGGCCAACGCATCATCGCGCCTAAACCAATGGTTCCCTATGCAAAAATAGGATTTTTCAACGCCACCACCGCACCCAACGCGTTTGGTGTGTTCGCACCTTAACAGTTAAATAGCTAACAAATGTGAATAGAATTTCAAAAACTAATATCCCTGAGCCCGCAGTGTGGCGTTGCGTCGCGCCTTTCCGCATAAAGGAAATTGAGGATTACATTTAATAACACAGAAACCTTAAATGAAAATTGAGCAGAAGTAGGTAGGTGGGCGGTGCCAGGCTACAGAAAGCCTCCTTGGGGTACAAATATTATAATATACCCTATTATCATAAAATGTATTAGCCTCCAACTGTGATGAGTATCTGTTTATCTAGTGAACAGCACATTGGTAAATAAAGTTGTATTGAATTTAATATTAGGTGTATAACACTCACATTCTGGTGCTTAATTTTAAAGAGATGGAAGTAACCACCGCGTGTATTTAGGCTTTCTCTGATTTCATTCAGCAGACTGATCAATTTAGGCTAAATTCTAATTCTACTTAGTCTATACAGCATAATCGTACATAATAAGACCATTCTACCTGGCCTAATCGGTTTAATATTATGTTCTATGTGTGCGTAATGTGCATCCTTAATCGGATGAGCTCCGACGAGGAACTGTGTGGGAGCGGATTAGAAGGTTTCATTATAACATCAGGCCAATCTGTCGTGTGGTGCGAATATGCAAGCTGACATACAGACATCAATAAAGCAAGTCATATCGTGTGCAGCATGATAACAAGGAGGCTGTTATCATGCTGCATGTATACAACACCAGCCAAGGGATGGAAGACAAACAGTGGTCTAAGGGGGAACAAAATATTTTTCCTGCTTTAGCCTATACCATGTTTTTTGTTTTTGTTCTAAATGCTGCACACGTGCTCCCTTTGAATTTAAACAACAAATTATTTCTACCTCAGGAGATGGGAATAAACAGAGTGATGTGTTGTCTGCCCTGGGCAGCGTCTTGATGGTTCAGTGATGGATAGTTGGTTCAACAAGCAGTACATTCTTCAAAGCAAGGCCTGGGGGAAAGGTCAAAGGTCAGGTCTGCACCCTCACAGGTCTCACTGCTGACAATGGGACATAAATAAAGTGAAGGAAGTTAGATGGAAAGTATGCATTTGGGAGTGTATCTGCATTATTAATATTTTGTTATTTGTTAAACTGTTAAAGGGGGGGGGGGCTATGTGGTTTAAGATTAACATTTGACTGTTTTGTGGCAAGTTAAACCATGTCGTTTTGATGGATAATGTTAGGATGCGCAAATGAATAGTTGATTAATCTCTTAGTTAATTTGGCAAAATATTAATCGTGAACCTTTTGCTAATGAATGAATCATTTGTCTTTCAAGCAATGTTAGAGTCAAATATTCTGGCTCAGGCTTGACTAAATGAAGATGTACAACATTTCTATGTGTTAAATAATCAGATTGTGAAGTTTTCAAACTTTTTTTCATTAAAAACTAGTCCATTTAAAGACGGTATATTGGGCATGAAAAGGCCTTTTCTTAAATTATTATCAATAAATAGAATTTTATTTGGCTGCATCCCTTAAGGAATGAATGCAGCTGATCAGTTTAAAAACACGAATGACTGTGTGGTGGTGCAGGGTTAGCCCATGTGGTTTTCTCATGCATATAGTGTATTCCTCCCATTTGTGTTTTCGCTTCTTGTCTGCTCCAACTGCCAAAACTCAACTAAATGATGTAAAATAATAATCACCTGGGCTCAACTGTAATGTGCTGGCAGCGGTTACTTCACAGGGGCTCTGCCAGTAAGACACTGGAGAGAGAGAGAGAGAGAGAGAGAGAGAGAGAGAGAGAGAGAGAGAGAGAGAGAGATTTCAAGATCACAATACAATACAATGAGGCACAGAAAATGGAAAAAAGGGGTCTGCCTGAGGCCCAGGGGAACATTAGGACTGACAGAAAATAGGAATGGTGGTTTGCTGCACTGGGTATCTGACTGACACAAGTCTTAATATTGTCAAAAGAGGTTAAAGGGGCAGCAGAGGAAGATGGGGTGTTTGGAGCAATGAAAGCATGAAGGGAGTGAGAGAGAGAGGATGAATGACCGGCCCATTGAAAGTAAAGGTTAGGCCACAGCCCTGCAGCATACGTCAGTTGTGTGGTGTGAGAAATATGTGAACGGACAAAGTGAATAACAGTGGGACGGCAGTTGCTATGCCAACTGCTGTAGTATACAGATGAGTTCTCACTGCACCTAATCCATCTTTCTCTTTCTCGTCCCCCTCCGAGTTTAAAAGACACACAAATAAAAAACTCAATACAGGAGATGATGTCATTATAAATCACATGAACCATCCAAGTAACATAACAGGTGTGTGGGTGGGAGAGGAAATAGATGAAGAGAGGAAAGTGTATCAAGAAGATAAAAGTGAGATATATTGGCTACAGGAGAAGTGAGAATTTGAACAAGAGGGCTCATAAGTTAAACGAGAAAGACATTCATTGTACAGAGATCAGTACATTTCCACTGCAATTTCTCTTTAGCCCCAATTTTTCATACATTTTTTTCATTTCCTATTACATACTTTGCTAGTGTTGAATTATACATTTATAAGGAACATTTTCATCTTTATTGGAGAGGATGAAAGCTCAGAGGTAGACAGGATGAATGGGGGTCTGACATGCATTAAAAGTCACCAACTGGAATCAAAAACCTCAACATTGCAGTAACATGGCATGTGCAGTAACCACCAAGACACACTGATCTGCAGTAGGCTTCCTATAATGCTTATCAATGACAGAAAAGTTCCTCCTTTTACCAGTCTTTAGGCTAAGCTGACTGGCAGTAGGCTGCAGCTTCATATTTACCATACAGTATACAGACATGAAAGTGATCAATCTTCTCATTTAATTCTCAACAAGAAAGCAAGAAGGCCTAAAAGCAGATTTCCCAAAATGTCACAAAACTAGGTTATTCCAACAAAGAAAGCCTACCACACCATGACAAAACCCTATTACAAGTGGAAATGGATGCGTGCTCAAAATTACAGCTATAATAAAGATAATTACTGAAAGATACACACACACACACACACACACACACACACACACACCAAAACCTCATAATGCAGTAAACATTATACTACATGTTTTTTATTGAATAGGTAAATGGCTGATGCATATAAGCATCATTTTAATATTGTAGTTGGTAGATGGAGAGGCAATTTCAATGATATACCATTTCAATGTTTACAGTAATATATAAACAACATATTTTATTATCAGATAATTTTATTGCTATGTATTATCTTAATCTGAAAAGTAAAAAGTAGAGTTAATACCTGTCAGACAAATGGGAGCCATACATGGAAATAAATAGCTAAACTCATGTATAAGCTGTAAAATTATACTTAAATACAATTTGAAATGTATTGAATAATTCCCTTGAAACATAACACACTGATAGAACCCCAAGGTCGTTCAATGTAGAAGAGGGAATGGAAGAGCTGAATTATTCTTGGGCTGTGGGCATCGAGTCTGCTTTCCCATTTACTGTAAGTGGTTAGCAACCCGTGCTTAACATTTGCCTACATACAACTGTGCCCTTTTGATGAAAGGACTGATACACGTGCAGGCATAAACACACTCAACAGCATATTGACACATTAGTCTCTATATCTGTAAGTAATTGAAATTAAAAATTAATCAAAAATACTCACCGCTCCATGTCAGCTCCATATAGTAGATATGATATGTTGCCCCTGCCTGAATAGCAGTTGGTTAAGTGTGCTGCAGCAGTCATGTTGCTAATTTGAAAGTGTTAGAAGTAGTTCAGAGGCTATCTACAGTTTTCCTATTGTCAGCATGATAGCAGAGTGTATGCGGGGGTGATGGACTGGTGGTGCTCATGTACTGGATGTGTGTGTTTGTGTCAGCTGCCTCCGGACTAATAGTGACCAGTCAGCAGACGAGACACGGACGGATTTCCACTCATACACACTTTTCCTGTCACTTTAACATTCAGATCATTTTTCTCCTTCTGATGTTTTTTTTTCTTTTTTAAGGTTGGACAGCCTGACTGTTGCCCATGGGAATCAGTTGCTGTACCTCCATGCCAACTGTCATTCTGAAACTTGCCTTGTCACTTTTCCAGCAAGACTAGATGATTAGCTTGGATTTTTTTGAAGCCCCCTATCAAAGGGCCAGAGAGGATGGTGACATCCTATTACGAGTTGCCACTCAATTTTATGGAGTTGGACATCCTTCCTCTACTACAGCATCTGCTCCTCATTGTCCAGCTCTTTTGAAACAACCTCTTGCTTGATATCCAGCCTGAGGTTGTCAATGTGTGCAAGAGTGTTTTATGATATGCTGTTTTGCTGTTGCTAGAGGTGTCATTGCGCTAGATGCCAAATGGGCACTGCTTGGGCACACTGTTTATGTGTGACAAAGAAGACTTAAGTTGAAGAACCATCCTAGTCTGATAAATCAATTTAGGATAAGGTTTCACTTCCTTCTTGAAATCATTATGTTTATTATTTTGCCCCATACCCATCATACCCAAGTCATTTTCAGTGGTAGGGCACAGCAGACGCAGGGGGAGAACGGGGTAATGTGAGACACTTTTTACATTTGCTCCCCTCTAAGCGAGCTAAAATGATTTATATAAGTCAAATTTACACATTTCACATTAATCCAGGATGTTTCCTAGAAATTGGCATTAGCAGAATGAAAAAGGGCAGTGAAAATATGATTGTTTTAAAAAAAGTTGTCTTGTATCTCACTTTACCCCAGCTGTGGGGTAAACTGAGACAGACTGGAGAAATGAAGGGGGTAAACTGATCCACTTACTTTTTCCACTCTGAAACAACCATAACAACACAAATTGTAACAGTTAGAATCCTGACAGCTAGCTTGAAAACCAAATATTCCGAAACTAATGTAGGACTAGTAACAGAATCATGGGGTTTGGTCGATTAAGCAAAACTTTTTGCTAAACACTTGAAGGTAACTCTGATCAAATATAACATATAATTCATATTCAATAGTTAACATTCAAATGACAGATATAAACAGTTAGATTAAACACAGTCTGGGGGTCAGAACACAGGACCCTTAGAGCCAGCTAGTGTCTGGGGGTCCGAGCAAAGGACAATCAGAACCAGCTAGAACAGCCTGGGACTCAGGACTAGACCCAGCTGTCATTCTCCACCTTTTGAATCTTTGATTAATATTTTTCTGCATTTGTTTTATTGGGATCATTCATTGAATAAAGACATATTACTTAGAGTATATTGATGTTAAATGTCACTCTCCTGTCCCCCACATACATACATGCCAAACCATGCCCTTGCTGACACCCTTTCAACCATTCACCCCCCACCTCTGGCCCACATTGTCTTTTTTCTGATTCAAACTAGTCTCCTTGCTACCTCAAATATAATGGATTCATTAAAAGAGGGCACAGACACTGTCTCACTTTACCCCACAGCATCTGTTTCACTTTACCCCACTGCCACAATTTGAGAAAAAACTACCTCTCTCAGAAATTCAGGCTAATCTTCAGTTATCATTATCACTTGGTTTCATATGTTGGTAGTTCATCAACATGTATGATAGAAGTTTTTCTACCTGAATCAATTTGCTTTGGCACAACAATCGATTAAGTTGAGAGCAAGACAATTTACTTTTACATGCAAAAAATATGTTTTTGTTAAAAAAAACATGCTTACAACATCTCCATGAGGTCCTCATGTCTCACATTCTCCCGTCCTCCAACAGTTGTTAGAGTTGTTATTTTTGTATGTGGACCCTGAACAACTTGTGTCAGCCAGCCAGGAACCCCGCTATGAAGGAAGATGGGGTGCCCATTTACAATCCTGTCTTTCAAACTCTGATGGGTCAATTGCTCTCCCAAATGGCAGAAACACGAAAACAGCAACAAACCAGTTTGATTGTGGTGGAATCCTAAAATAAGATGTAGTCTAGAATCAGCCAAATATTACCCTTCTTCTGAATCTGAATCTTCTGATTGAAATGGCAGACATAGCTGTTGGTAATATTGGCCTGTTCTGTGTCCTCATTCATCTGACAGGCCATGTCAATGGAGTCAAGGTCTCAAGCCTTTAGAAAAAAAGTTTTTAGTTTAAATTGTCTAAGTATATCTGCAAGTGTGTGCAGCTGTCCTGTTACTAACATTTACTAACAAGTGCTGAGGGGGTTCAGAAGCTAATTACAGTTTGGAAGTGTCAGCATGATAAAGTTGCAGGGTTGCTGTTTGTTTGTGTGTGTGTGTGTGTGTGTGTGTGTGTGTGTGTGTGTGTGTGTGTGTGTGTGTGTGTGTGTGTGTGTGTGTGTGTGTGTGTGTGTGTGTGTGTGTGTGTGAAATGACCACAGTTTCCCTGAGCAGTGCCTGTTTCCTGTCCGACTTTTTTACACGGTAATTCTTAAATCCCATCATACATAAGATCAATTTGTCTATATCTAAAGTACTGTGGCATTGTAGCAGGGGCCAAATTACAAGGCCACTGTACTTTCAAGTTACTATACTGTGCAGTCACTGTAGTTTTTTTAAAAAAGAACAACCATCTTAAATCTCAAAGATAAATATGATTTTCTCAATATAAAATTAAATGTCAGAAACCAACATTTCAACTACTCAGCTCTTAAAAAATACTCTGTCATGATTCCTTGTTCTGGAATAAAGATGAGTAATACATTACAGGAAAACAACTTGAGTTAATGAGTGGAGAAACATAACAAATGCAGATGCTTCCACACAGGTTCACTGCCTGGTACAATTTAGCAGTTACCATCCAATTAAAAATAATGAGCGGCCCAATTGGCAAGACCGAAGGTTTAAAGCGGCTACGAGGAACTTTTAAACATCTTTAAAACGGTCTCATTTTATAGTATAGGTGTATTATAGTGCATAATAGAGCTGCGGTGCACAATCCACTCACTACGAAAAATAATGCACATTTGAGGGTTCAGTGGTACAAATCATATTATCGAAAAGTGGGCAAGAACATAGGTACAGGCTCTGTCATGATGTGGGAGGTCAGAGGGTGGGGTATTTTGCTGGCATGGTTTGGGTCCACTTGTCCCCTTATAAGGAAGAGTCACTGCAAATCAAAACAAAGTTGTTCTTAATGATCACCTTTGAAACATTTCAATCCTAATGGGAATTGTCTCTTCTAGAATTACAATCCCCCATCCGCCCACCCATAGTACACAAGTCTAAATGGTTTGTTGAGTATGAACGTCATGTGAATCCCATGCTAAAGCCTTTACAGTCACACAATTGAACACCTATTGGACAATGTAGGCCAACTTCTTGGACAGAACTCTCTGTTTGTGGGATTTCTCACACACACACCTTTGCCACTATGGAGGCATTTGCTTTGCCCATAGGGAAAACTTGATACGTCAACAATCACAAGACGTTTGTTTCATTCACCTAGTTTAGTTCAATGACATCCATTTTGCTCCACTCATTTTGTCGCTAGGGTATCATGATGCTTATTTTTTAGGGGAATAAAACATTTTGAACAATACGTTTTGAAAGTAACTTGTGAAGCCTCTGGTCAATCAGTGTTGACTTACTTCATCCACCATTGTGACATTGTCCATTCCTATTTACATAAAAAGGAAAAAAAACATTTAGGCAGGCAGGCATGTCCACTGACATACATTATTTACATATGTGCAGTACATCCAGCCCTTGCTATCTCCATTTTGACAGTATGGCTCTGTGCCTGATGCTAAATCAGTGAGAGAGGCAAAAGAAGTATCAATCAGCTGTGACATTTGGATTATGTTGGTTTGTTGTGTCCCTCTGCTGCTGCATCTGCTCGAGGAATTACCTGTTGAAAATGAATCCGTGTCCTCAATGTGAACTTCACAATTCCAGACAGATGTCACTGCAGGGAGGTAAAATGGTGAAAAAAAATGTCAATATGAAATTGGCTTAACTGTTGATGTTAAAAATTCTCTTGGATCAAATGTATATACATGTTGTCAGTAAAAACAGGGAGAGTACAATGTAAAGCTTTCGTGAAGGCATTCAATTCAGCTGATTGTGCAGAGAGATTATCTTGAAGGCATGCACATTAAATGACACAAAATGCCCTTCTCATCTCTAGATTATATTGTCAGTTTGTTTTGATCTGTTTGTCCCAGCATAGGTGTATAATAGTAGAGTCTGATTCAGCTAAATAAATGCTGTGTCAGCGTATTTGTCCATGTCAGATCGTCTGTTGCCGTCGGGCTCAATGTTTTAAAGCTACTGAGTAGATCTGAACAGATCATACAATCATCAAAATACTGTATCAGCATCCTCCCTACTGGAAGCTTGCATTCAATACCTAAAAATAGACCGCAGGGGACTTCACACAACCTCGGGGCATGCGTGTAAATGGAATTGATTTGCCCTGAACTGTATAAAAACAAACCAATACTGAGAGAGTATAGGTAAATGCATTGAGCAAATCAACTACTGAGAACCACATGATGACTCAGGGTTTTTTACCAGGTTGGAAAAAAAATGGTTTTATCTTGATACTGCCCCGGGTTTGAGCAGGTATTGTGCCTCACATGGACGGAATGTGCTTTTGGTGCTTCCCGGAGAGGTTCAGCCCCTTTATATAATCTAACATCATACTTATATTTAGCCCAGAGCTTTGGTAGCACTTGTAAATCTGGTGAGCCACTGGTTAACTGAGAAAAAAAACCTTTGGTAAATGCACTGTGCTTTTCCCCACAAAAGAAAACTCTGAAATGGACATATGTATGTTTGCATAGGGGGTGACCAGAGACCTAGAGACATGTGTACCTTATTGTAAAGTGTTACCGGGTCTGTTTTTTCCTGGAGCCACAATCACACCCTGCTCACTTTTTCTGGGCCAAGTGTTCCAAGCTTCCCAACTGCAACTCTCAAACGTCCACCAGATGCCCTCAGATTTTTTCCAAAGGACTCTGATAACACCTGTTACAGTCAATGTACACAATTGATTACAATACTCCCAATCACTCTATGTCTGCTTTACTTCACAAACTAAGGATGTGCAGTGTAAATCAGATGTCTGCATACAATTGTGATGTGTTGTGTGATGTCTTAACTCCTTCCTCTTTACAATCAAAATCAAGCCTGAAGCAAAGGTTGCTCTTGCTAACATATTTAAATGGCAACATTGGGAAAAGATGATTGTTTTTTTTCTCAATCCTTTTTTTATTCTGAGGTGACTACTGAAGCGTCAAAAGTATGAACATATCTACCACTCAATTTTGGAGGTGATTAGAAATTCACTTTGTTTTATAACCGAAATCGTAGCTCCAGAATCATTCTGAAATGAGATATTGGGACCTGAAGAGTCATTTCAGTCAAATAGATCCACTTGTTTTGTCATGTTATGCACTTCTTTACATATACAGTATGTGTTGGTGTGTGTGTGTGTGTGTGTGTGTAGCCTGCAAGTGTGGTGTTGAGGGTGCATTCACCAGAATCTGGAGTCTGCTCTTCATTTGCACCAGTCATGCCTCATCCTTTGTGTAGCCTCGCAGATACAGGAAGTAACAGTTCAAATCTTTGGCCCAATAGTCAGGGTCTCCACAATTCCACCATTCATTATCCAGAGCCTTTACATTGCGTTATTCTCTGCTCGACCTTTGCTCTGAGGGGGACCACAGCATCTGTTTTTCTCTGAGGCTTTCAGACTTTGCATGGACGACATTGTCTTGGAGTGACAGGCGTCGTCTGTGCCATACACAATGATTGCACGCTTGGTGACTGATTGTATCCAAATGTTCTTGGACATTCCGGTATGAACTAGCAGGCTGTTGGTTCTTATGATGTGCAAAATAGGCCGACGGGAATGTTATACCTGAGGTTATTTTTAGCCCCCTCACACTTTTGTGTCTGCTCACTACTCTGTTGTCTGTTCCCTTCTTTCTGATTCCTTTCTCTACATTGTTTTTGTTATACCCCTTACTTTCTCATATTTTTCCAATTACTTTTGCAGTGTCTGTATTTCATGTACATACTTAATCTGCTATTCTCAAGGATATCCACACTTCTCAACCCACAAAGGAAGCTGTTAACAGGAGTCATCACCATGCTTCTCATGGATCATTTTTGTAAATCCCATCATGATGAGACTAGTCAGTTAAAGGTTTACTATTACCCATCCCCATTACAAATAGTAAAGTGCAGTCACTTGCCCAGCAGAGAGATCTCCTATACCAGAAATTAATCGATATTATTCAATGTTTACCATAGAGGGCACTTTAGCAACACTTTTTCAACCATGGGGGCACCAGACGGGCAGAAGGGCACTCATGAAGGCACGTCATCGAATTTTCTTGTTCTAGAGGGCACATCATCATAACTTAATGTATGAAGGGGTACCCTAGACGGGCACCCAATCATTTGCACGTGAAAAGGGCAGTCAATAAGGCATTTCCTCTCGTTTTAATACATTTTGAGGGCACTTTAGCGCACTTTTTCAACCATTGAGGCACGAGGGGGGGGGCGCTCATCCCCCCTCGTGCCTCACAAGCTCACTCACACACGCACACCCACACACACAGACACACACACACCCACAGACACAGACACACACACACACACCCTACCGGAGTAAATAGACAACAGCAGGCGGAAGTAGAAGGACATTTCACACTGTTGGAACAGAATGCAAAAAGTAAAGAAGCCGAATATTTGCTGAAAGCTCTTGTTCCAAACCCTGTGACTCTGTTTAACATGGTGGCGACTGTGTGTGTGAATTTCAAGATTGGGTATTAGAAGCTCACTCATTACATCATAACTCAGCTCAGGCAGTGGAGTTGATAGCACTTACTGGAGCTTGCACCATAATGGATGAGATTGTGACTATTTATAAACCTTATGCGTTTGGAATAGCAGGAGAGTGGTAAACTTTGGCAACTGAGAGGTTTTGTATCTAATGATGGTAAGCCACTTTGTTCAGTTTCTAGGTGACTGGCTCGTGCATGCTGTAACATTACCATCCACATTCTGCTATTGGTCACTGACTCTGTGGCAGTGAGGAGGCTAGATGCGATGGCTGAACACAGGGCTGGACTGGGACAAGAAATCGGCCCTGGCATTTTTGGCCATGGCAGCCCACCATGATTATTTATACGATATGCGGAGGCAGGGGCGTTGCACCAAATTCTGGGCCCCTATACAGGAAGTCCTGATGGGCCCTCTGAGAGGCGGTCTTACAACACAAACATGTAAAAGGTATGTTTGTCTATAGTCCAAAATGTATGAGTGACTGGTCCCTCTCTGAGCCAGATAACACAATGTTTCTATTGATGAATGACCAAATCATTACGCGTACTTGAACACAACCCCTGGTCTAATGACTCAACATGCACACACACAGTGTTTCTCACAGGAATTTGGGAGACTGTGTCGTGGACCCTGGATCTTCTAGGGGCCGGAAGATTCTTTTTTAAATGTTAAAGTAAAATTCATCAATCTGGTGCACTTTGAGGAGAAAACTAAGGCTAAATCAACTGTTTCCTATGTAAGCTATTTAGTACTATTTTCTGGAATAATTCATAGACACAGAATGACCAAAAAGCAGAAAGAAGAAATGTACATGTTTAAAAAATCCAGTCAGCTTCGGGATTTTTTTTACCTTTGTTTGTATTTTTTAATGGCCCAATATAGGCCCCTGATCTTCGTACCCCCGAACAATGTTATTTAAAAAAAAAAAAAATGTACTGACGAATGAAAGGCCCCTGATATCTGTTTTGTTTCTCCCCTAAATAAAAATGTTCGGGGCCTTCAAAGATCAGGGGCCTATATTGAGCCAGTAAAAAAAAAAAAAGTTTTTAGTTTTATTTAACTTTCAGGTGAAGTTGACAGCCTGCACGCACATTTATTTGTCCACGGCACTCCCGAGAGGGAAGGGACCTCGGCTGTGTGACTTGGCCGGGCTGAGTCACACAGCCGAGGGTCCGGTACGCCCGATGGCCAGTCCAGCAACATGCTGCTGCCAACTGTGCTCATCATCATGCAGACAACGTTTCCCATGTTCTAAGTCAGATATATGAAGAACACAATTGGAAGTATTTCACTCAATCTACTACAGCTGACATTACATTGCCAGTCAAAAGGTGTTCACAATCATTTAAGATAATAGGTTGCTTTGTTGTACAGATGGCAGGTTTGCCTTAGCTCAGTGTGATAGATAAGGGGATTAAGGTGCTCAAAAAACAGCATTTTCGTCTTTAAAAAGTTTCAGATACGGTGAAGCTTATTTCATCATCATGTCTAACCTGTGAATAAATCAGCATTCTACCTTGACTCATGATTCTAGCCATTGTTATATTCCCTGACTCACCCTCATCCTTTGGCCGGCTCATCCTATGTTTTTGTAACCAACCTTGATGTTTTTAGAACTAGTGTACTCTCTTTCCCCCATGTATTTCTTTATCAGATACTCTCACGTAACCTACTGGCTTGAGCTTCATACAAGTTGTTTGTTTCCGATGGTCTATACTCCTGTGTGCTTCATTCAAGTGTTGAATTGAACCTAGCTTCATGTGACTTCATTCTCTGAGCACTTCTGAGAGGGTCAGGACACCAGTATATGAAAACCATCATGAAGTGACTGTTTCATAACAATTTTCCACACAAGCCACTTTTCATGTTGTGTTACCCAATAAAGAAGTAAATGAACAATATTATCACCACATAGTAGTCCTCTTGGTACTGCACTGTACCAGTCTGACCAAACTCCAAGCAAAATTAAGCCCAGCAGTTCATATCTGACCTGGGAAAACAGCATCTTCCGAAACAATCCAAACTTAAATTATTATTGCTTTAAAATGTGGATATGTGCCTCCACCAATCACCTCACAAAAATGAGTCCCAACTAGTTGGTGTGAATGCTGAAAGCATTCACAGCTTTGATATTCACCGCATTTATTCTTATTATTCCGCCATATTCATGTTCGGCCATATCTTCAACATGCTTCATTCCACAAACTTCCTTCAACTATCCTCATATTCAGCCCATTTTTCACATTATTGCTTTCATTCAAAATTTTCAAAAAAATTCATAACTTCATAATTAATAAGCAATTAAACCAAAATTATGAAAAGTTTCAAATCTCTTCTCCTCCCTGAGGATTCATCCTAGAAACTCCATTCTTACGTCTAAATGTTCAGCTCATTCCAGACAACAATTATTCGTGAACAGATTTTTCATAAAATCCATAATTTCAAATAAATTCGACTTTTTATGAAATTAATATTTCATGCAAAATTATGATTCCTCCTACTCGTTCAAACTTCATCGTAGAAACTCGATTCAAAGTGTCCCATGTTCATCTTGCACGGGAGCACGTTTCCATAATTCACTATTTTTTCATAAAATTCATAACTTCAGAGATATTTAAAGGTTTATTACACCCAAAATCCGTATTGGGAATGCATTGGGAAATCCACAAAACGCGAAGCGTTTTGCACTGATTTCTAACACTTCAAGCTCACTGATAATTCATCCAACAAAGTTAATTTCTTCAACTAACAGTTCAGCTATCTTTCGTCTTTCATTGTTAAAATTCAACCTTTAAAAAAAAATGCATAGTTTTCAAATTACTCAGCCATGTTTGATGCATGTAACATCAATTTTAGTGATATTTAGAGTGTGGCAGAGTGGAGGAGAGGGAATAAAAAAGAACACCAGAAATCTAAACGTAAATTGCTCTCAACTCAAAAGTTTTTACATTAAAGAAACACATTTGACACTGAATATTAATTGGAATCTTCTGATTCTCAAAGTACGATCATTTTTTCTGTCAGACAAACGGTTTGCGAGATATGAGAAGCAGTTTGGGCTTATGCGTTCATTTAAAACCTTTGTCTGTGTGATCTGGTTGGGGAGACAAGTGGCCGTACGCGTGTAGATTACCAGCTGTTTACAATTGACACTGATTAGCTGTCTGTTACCATGGTGACCACTGAACGTGCACCTGCCTTTGACATAGGCTAATGTAGGTCAAACTCCAATCCCTTATGCTCCATAGAGAGGGAGAGGGAGAGAGGGACACACACACACACACACACACACACACACACACACACACACACACACACACACACACACACAGACACACACACACACACAGACACACACACACACACAGACACACACACACAGACACACAGACACACACACACACACACCACACAGACACACACACACACACACACTACACAGACACACATACACACACAAACACACACACACACACACACACACAGACACAGACACACACACTCCACACACACACACACACACACACACAACACAGACACACACACAGACACACACAGACACACACACAGACACACACAGACACACACACAGACACACACACACACAGACACACACACACACACACACAGACACACACACACACACACACACACACACACACACACAGACACACACACACCCTACATACACCACAGAGACACACACACACACACACCACACAGACACACAACAGCCCCACACACACACACACACACACACCAGAGAGAGAGAGAGAGCTTATGGAGAAAATTCAAGATGCGTTAACTCAGTAATTTTTCATCCAATAAACTTCATTCCACATTTTACATGTTCAGCTCCTTCAGGGCATTACATGGTAGTATCCTGATTGAGCTGAACACAGGGTTGGGGGTTCGATTCCCCGTTCCAACACCAAATTTTAGACTTCACCGGATTTTCTTAAAGGTAACATATTATGCACTTTGCTGTCAATTTTATATGGTCCAAGTAGTCCCTAATACTTATTTTTTTAGATGTTTGCTGAAAAACCCGTTCGGATCATTTATTGTAGCAAGCCTCTATACCCTGATTGTCCTGGATGAGCTGTATTTCTGCGATCTGGCTGGCCCCTCCCACCTCTCTGCCGGGCTTTCTTTATATGGCCATGGAGCTCTCCCACCGTCTCTGCCGTGCTCTCGCGATACTAGAGAGACACTGCGTGAGTCGTGACTGCGAACACAGTGTTGTTACCCAGAGGCTCCGGGCTAAGAGAACAGTTTGACATGACCTGACATGATTAAAACCAGTGAAAACAGTAGCTTCAAACAGTAGCTTGATTTCTACAGGAATATCTTCCCATCCTTTGTCATGTTAAAAACGAGTAATTTTCAGACTGCTGTGGGGAGTATAAACGGCGTGTTATGAGCAAAACTTGGTGCTAAATCAGAAGCTACATGGGCGCTAACGCTAAAAATAAGACTCAGACGATAAAATAAACTAAAAGTACCACACAAATCAGTGAAAAAAATATATTTAAAATTGACTTCCACACTATTAAGTTACAATCCTTTGTCCTATTAAAAACGAGTCATTTTCAAACTGCTGTGGGGAGTATAAACAGCGTGTTATGAGCAAAACTTGGTGCTACATCAGAAGCTACATGGGCGCTAACGCTAAAAATAAGACTCAGACGATAAAATAAACTAAAAGTACCGCACAAATCAGTTCCACTTCCACACTATTAAGTTACAATCCTTTGTCCTGTTAAAAACGAGGCATTTCCAGGCTGGTTTGGGTAATAGAATTATGTTTTTATGAGCAAAAGCTGAATGCTTGTCCCAAAGCTAAATAGCTATACACCAGTCAGGCAAAAATACCAATAAAAACATTCCTTCCAGTTTCACTGTTTGCAAAAACCCACAAGTAGCTTCCTATCCGCTGTGTTATTAAAAACGAGGCATAGACTGCTGTGGATAAGATAAATTAGTGGAGTATGAGCAAAAGCATTCTGTGTTGGTGTATGTAACATTCAGGCTGTAGGCTACTATGGGCATTCTTGTCGCTTAGGGGGAAAGCAACATGGCTGTCGCTCAGAAAATTTTCCAGGGGAAAATCTCGTGGAATCTCATGGGATCTCGGCCACGGGATCTCGGGCCGTGGACCAATAAGAAATGGGGGGGTGGGGTTATCATAGACTTTTTTTTTTTATTTTTTTTTTTATCATAGACTACTGCACGGTGGAAATTTCTGGTTACTAATGTGGGGGGGGGGAAGCATCGGAAGCATGGACATATATAGAAAATATGGGGATGTGGCTGTGCCGGCTGTGACGACATAGCCGGCGAGAATTCTGACTGGAGTAAATTGGGGGGGAGGGGTGGGGGTTTCAGAAAGGGGGAGAGTGAGAAAAGGAGAGATTGTTATTTTTTTTGATATTTTGGCAGTCTCTAGGCACACCGTGGCCCCATGGATATGTTAGAACACATTAAAAAGGGCATTTAGCATAATATGAGACCTTTAAAAATTTGCACAGATGTTGAGTATGACTCAGAGATGACATCACAAGAGTTTAGAGGTCAAAGTTCAAATTTCAAGGTCACTGTGACATTGCCTTTTGTGACTGCATTCTCATGAACGCTTCCACGGTTTTTCTTCAAATTTTGCACAAATGTTGATTCTGACTCAAAGATGAACTGATTACATTTTGGAGGTCATAGTTCAAGGTCATAATTAATTCCTAATTCCAGCTAGAAAGTCCATTCAAACTTCCAAATATTCCACATTTCTCAAACATTCTATTTTTCAACCATTCTGTTCATTCAGATATATTCATCCTTCGTTCTTCATCAACATTCAGCAGTGAAGTTTATTCAGCATCAGCTTCAGTTCAGCAGCGCAGCATTCACACCGCAATTTCTTCAGGAATTGCATTTCTAGTTTACATTGATACCCGACAGCCTTTTATTAAGAACATCGCCCTAATGTTCTCGTAAGGCTCAAGTGATGGTATGTGGGTGTGATCTACTGCACCTTTAAATGGAAACTGAATTTCATAACCAAACAAACGTCATACTTAATTAATAATAAACCATCGTAAATTAATGTTGCAACTTGTCATGCTTATGACCAGGGAACAATACAAACATTTTCGTTAGTTCACTGAGAGCATTGACAGTTGAAAAAAAAAAAGTACCCTTTGCGAGATCTCGCAAAACCTTTTTTTTTATTGTGGGATAAGACCGGAAATAATGGTAAGGGTTAATTTTACGCTCTCACTCAAACATTTTGTGGAAAGACATAGACCTATGTACGCTTGTTACTCAACTCACTGATCCTAATTATTCCCTTTGTTATGAACATGTATTATTTGGTTTCACCACGTACACTTCTGCTCAAACAAAGCATGTCATATTTTCAACCTTATTATATTATTAGCTAAATGGCTTTTTGATGCTTCACTGACTTGAAGCTCAAAATCTCCTGTCACACATTTGATGTCCATTATAAATCTGCACCACTAACTCTAAAGGTTCTCATGAATTTGTGTTGTTTTTAGGCTTATAGCATTTTAGCAATTTCCCTCCACATTCAGCCTTCAGATATTCCCTCCGTCCGTCCATCATTTATTACCATTGGAGAGCATCAATTGGCTAGTTTAAGCCTTATGGCCTGAACTAATATTTCACTCCATGCAGCCTCATTCCCCTGGTTCATCCCTGGCTTTCTCCATCGTGCTCCTCTCCCTCTATCATTAGTGTTGCAATCCTACCTTCCAAATATTGTACCTGCCAGGAGAGATACAATGAATCCATGATATAGGTGAAGATCTTGATCAGAGCCGGCCCGAGGCATAAGCGAACTAAGGGGCCGCTTAGGGCCCCCGACTGCCTGGGGGGCCCCCTAAAAAAAAAAAAATATTTTTTTTTTTTTTAGTTTGTGATATTAACATATATTGATATTATATATATATTATAACATATATTGATATTAACATCATACTATGCAAATGTGAGTTATACAAAAAAAGGAATAAAATGTTTTGGTCTAGATCAGTGGTTCTCAACCGGTGGGGCGCGAGGGGGATGAATTTTTTTTGTTTTTTTTTTTTTTTGTAATTTCAATTTTTTTCCTGATATGTAGCCTAGTTCAGATATTTTTTTTCTTTCTTAACTTTTTTTGATAGGTAGTTGCCAAGTTCATCACACAAACACTCCAATCCACTGATATGAGATCAGTTTGCAATTTTCAAGTACTAAATTAATGGTAGTACTGTGGCCACTAGAACTGGTCTCTGGTCAGCAAAGGTCTTGCAAACAGCATAAGCGTGCTTGTGACACGCGTGCCACCCATGCACGTGTATGGGCACGCGCCCCAGCCGATTTTTGAAATCTGAATAAAAAAATTTAAGTTTGTAGTTAGCAAGTGTAACATGTTCTTAGGGCAGAATTTCATAAATAAAGGTTTATTTTTTTAGCAAGATATTTGGTCAAAAGCTAGTTGTCATCCGTCCCTCTGTCCAGTTGTTAGGCATCTGGCTGCTAGCAAGTTATGTTGTCTTGCTAATTTTACTATTCATCTGAACTGAAATAAATATTGACTTTTTCCTTTATTATCTTCGCCAGAATGCACCAGAATGCTTAGATTACATGTTAAAAACACAAAAAAAAATTCTGGGGGGGATGCCCCCAGACCCCCCTTCAGGGGTTTAGTTTTCTGACAAACATTACAATGGATACTAACATGATTTGGGCATTTGGGATTATAAATCATCTTTGAATTGGTTGTACAGCATATCACATGCTATTCATTCAGAGGTGCGATGGCCACCCCACTCTAGCTCTGTGGCCCACCTTGGCCACCCCCAGTCAAAATTTCCTGGAATCGCCACTGAGACACACACAACTCCGCGTTCAGGCTGCACAGCACATTAATCGCAGGTAGCATTTTGAGCTAAATCTGGCCACTTTCCAAATCCAAGACTCAATAGTTGAAACATTCTCTGAACTGGGTTGTCAGACGGCAGTGTTTCCCATTGATCATAGACTTTGTTTTGTGAAGCTTTTTCATAACAGGTATACCTATTGTAGAATTTATTCTGTGTATGTTCTATTTAGGCTACTATTTTCTTCTCTTCTAAGGAGATTAAAAAAAAACATTTCCTCAGTGTCTCATTGATACAATCTCATAGCTTTTAAAGTGCACCAGAATTTAACGTTAAAATATAAGAAATTTCCGGACCCCAACCCTAAACCCAATGTTCAACTCAAAGGTGCGCCACTGGCCTAGCCCTTGTGATAATAACAAAATAGATTATCTATCTATCTATCTATCTATCTATCTATCTATCTATCTATCTATCTATCTATCTATCTATCTATCTGTCTGTGTAGGGTGGTGTGTGTGTGTGTGTGTGTGTGTGTGTGTGTGGGGGGGGGGGGGTGTCAGGGTCGGTGGGGGGGCCCAACTGCAATGACCCAGCTTTGGGGGGGCCCAGCTTGCAGAAGGTTGAGAACCCCTGGTCTAGATAATTAATAGCCTAAAAATTGAATCAGTTCATCTGGGAGGAAATCCGAAATTATCCGATCATGTCACGTTCACATCCATGCACAGTGTGTATTGAGTTTATTTAAAAGCAATTGGAAATGGGGCTGCCCTCAGTTGCCCATGCACTGTGTATAGTCTATAGCCTATGTCAGCCTTGTCTGTGGAAAAAAAGATACAGTAGCTGGACAACAGAGTTCTTCTGCTTCGTTCCTCACACTGCATTTAAATGCATTCACTATATTACAGAGAAATATGTCCCATAAAAGAAAAAGAGCTCCAATTCCAACCCATAATATTTTATTTTATATTAATATTTTGATGGAAAATCCATGTGTCCTTCTTCAATAGCTTCTAATTCATCTGACCCAGTGTCTCCAAATTATTTGTTCACACAAAATTTCTCAGATTTAGCCTCTTAATTTTCCTCTCAAAGTGCACCAGATTCATGCATTTCACTTTAAAAAGGTTAAAAAAATCTCCCGGGGGGGCATACCCCCGGACCCCCCTAGGAGGGTCTGAATCTCGGTTGTCTAATATTTTCGCACAGCCGCACAGTGGAGGCATTAGCGGAAAACACTGGGTGTGTGAATGATATTTAACAAAGATCTATAGTTTCAGCAGCGCTAACATTGGAGAGGGGCCCCCAATCATATTTCGCTTAGGGCCCCCTGAAGGCTTGGGCCGGCTCTGATCTTGATTACCCTCACAGTTGCACACGGACCATTTGGACAGGACAAACACTTAAAGGGAACATTATTGATTTGTTTAAGCTCCGATTGTTAAGTGTAGAGGTATATAATTATAATACAATTATATTTTATTACGTAAGTTGTTGAGATTCTACTGCTCCACACACTCCTAATCAGCAGTTTCATTAACAATACAATTATTTATGAGACACTAGACTGATTGGCTGGCAATATTGCTGCCATCAATCTTTCCTTTGACAGAAACGATTGCTTCTGGAGACAGAAACAGATGCAATGCTGCACAGAACAGATTCAGAATTAGACACTGAATTTCACTATTTGTTACCACCGAGAAATCATACCAAGCGACATCTCTAAATGGCCTGTTCAAAGGTATTATTACATGACATTAAGAAATTGCTGAAACAGTGTGGACTGTCAGAATCATGATTTACATGACTTATCTAACATCTGAAATTTTAGTTTTGATCCTCATAGTTGCTCATTGCTTGACACTTTGTATATATATATTATTTTTTTCTTACTCACACTACCCTATTGGCCTGTTAATGTCTCAATTTTCGATTTGGTAAGATGTAATTTAGTTACACGTGTACTTAATATGTGCAGTGAGAAAGATGAAACAAATGTTCACTCTACGTAACTAATATCAATTCTTCTTACCCTAATCCAAAAACATCATCGCCCGTTAAAGATGTCGATGCTGGAACAACAAATCTTTCCACAAAAGGTAGAAGTACAGGAACACAAAGATACTCAAAATAAAGACTTCAATACCATAAGCTTGTAGGATCAAGTAATAAAAGTCTGGCGCTCACATAATATAATGAGCTAGTGTATTAAATGTCAGCGCTTAACAGATTTAGATCTTGATCTGGGGATGATTTTGCATAGCAGCTCTCCTCTTACGTACTGTACACTCATACATGCTGAGCCTCTGGCCCTGAGACAAGGACACGTTTCCACCTGCTGATCCTTTGGAGCATTGCAATAGGTTGTTACGGCCGACCATACCAGGCTCGTTAGCCGGCCAGTAAACACAAACATGAACCACAATGAAACCAAGAATCGTCATTTAAACCACAATGTAATTTATTGAAACCAATCCCACAACTCAACTCAAGCAGGCTGCAAAAGAAAAAAGGTAAACGGGAGGAAACCTGGGGCAGCCACAGTTGGACTACAGTATTGCCCAGGTCTTCCGCCAACTAAACTATTCCCCGGCCCCTCTAAAACTACGATCAAAGTAAAATAACACCACCTAGAAGCCCCCCCATTAACTAAAGAAACAACAAGCAACCGCAGCAGGTCAGCAGCCGACCGTCATCCAGTCAGTCAGTCAGAGAGAGAGAGCAAAAAGGGTGGGAGCGCGTAACATAGGTGCTGCAGCTTTTTGTAGGCACCCTGGAGAAAGGTGCTCCCTAAAAAACATGAACATATAGGCCTACTACTCACTCAAACTTCAGCCTAGAAAGTCTCTCCAGTCAGAAGGACCGCCCCGTCTATTAAAGTGAACAGCAGCTCTCTGACACATTAAAGGGCATTTAAGTGACATGGTCCTTTTAGCTAACTTGCTGTCAGTGACTGCAATTAGCATACCACCTCCCTCGTCCCTACGTCACATGAACGCGCAGCCGTCTTCCTCATAGTGCCACGACGGAGAGCAGCGAGTCATCGTTCACGAGCACAGAGACCCGCCTCTTAATAGTGCTCTGTCTCTCGTCTTGATTGGATTAAAACGAGTGGGATATTAAAAATTTTATCTGGCAATTCCTGCAAAGCTGAATGACTGGGACATGAGTTATAAACTGGTTGTGATTGCTGTATGAATAGAGTGATTTAACCTATATATTAACAAAATATTATTTACTTCTTTAAATATATATAACCCCTTAAAAAAATAGTAAAGCCCTGGTATCATTCAGACAGCCGAGCCCCCAGGTGAAGTTAGTTCTAGTATGGAGAAAGACGTATGTGCAGAATAAAATGGAAGTGGTTTGGAAGAAAAAGACATATCACTTCACTGAAACATTGCTACGGATTTATTTTTTTACTTTTCCGATCGCCATTGGTAAAAAAAACAGCATATACCATTTCAGTTTAATTAAAACATCAGGAAAAAAATTATAGAAAAAGCAATTGTCGATGATTTACAAAATATATACATTAAACCTATACACACACACTCACACACAGAAATATCATCAGAAAAATGTTGCATTCAGTGGGGTCTAAACGTCTGAGTCCACTACCAAAAACTCAACATTTTATTGATAGCAACTACAAAAACTAAATAGATCTTCTCTTAAAGCTCCTCTTTCAGATAGTTAAAATTATGTAATATTTAAAGAAATATAACAAACACAATTAGCCGGTTTTTCTAGTCCATTGTGTGTTGCATAAATCCAAAACGACTTCTGAGGAGATAATATTGGCAATTTGTTTTTTAAGGGTAAAACAATTAAACGTGAACTTTAGGGCAAATTGACCAAAGAGATGTGCCAGTCTGTTCTAAAGATGTATTTGGTCACCTCAAGCTTGAAACCGTTTGAAATTTAAAAAGCAAACCAGTGGCTCTGGACATGCATCAAAGTTACACCTAACCGTTTGAAGTATCATGGAATGGTGACACGCTTGACTTTTCCCTCTACCAGACATCAAACAAAGAAACTTCAGCGTGACACAAACTGTAACAATGCACAGTACATCTCTAATATGCTCTGAGAGAATGCGTGGATAATAAATTGTGCCCATGATATAAAAATAATTTTGAAAAACACAGGACTATTGAGGAATAAATGATTTCAATAGACATTTGTTATGTTTGGATATACGATTTGTTTCTGGAACTGGACTCAGGCTTTTGAATCCCACTGTACATCTGTGTGTTCATGTATTTGTATATACCTGATGTATATATTGCACCATCCATTCACATGTAACCAAATCTACTACATGCTCTCCTTAAGATAATAAAACGTTCCTCACTTATCAGTCCTCATGAACTGGCCATGCAAGAGAACCCTAAAAGCATTGTCATATCGAAATGTAAAAAAAAAAAAAAAAAAAAACAATATCCAGGCAGGACTGTTGAGGCTTTTAAGGACTTTCTTACACGGCCAGCTACTGATTAACTTCTTGACAAAAGTGGGGAAAAG
Organism: Ammodytes marinus; assembly: GCF_949987685.1. Taxonomy (NCBI): domain Eukaryota; kingdom Metazoa; phylum Chordata; class Actinopteri; order Uranoscopiformes; family Ammodytidae; genus Ammodytes; species Ammodytes marinus. The sequence continues at coordinate 20,119,131 of NC_137217.1, read as the reverse complement.
CAGGAGAAATACACACAAACACCCAACATAAGAACAGAAACATTGTACTTCTTGGAGGTCATGGCATCAGTAAGTCTATATAATGCACAAAAGCACAGAGAAATGAGGGGACTAATAAAAGGGGTACGCTGACTTATGCTATGCTAATGGGAACCATGGCAGCATGTTGATGAAGGGACAGCTGAGGGCGTACATCAGGTTTAAATTTCGCTCAGAAAAGGGTCGAAAGGTTTCAGTGTATGTACAGGAGCTTAAGCCTTTGGAGAGTGAATGTTAGGTTATTCACTGAGCAGAGTAAAAGTGGGCATTGATGTTCCTTTGTACAGCGAAAGCATCATGTGCTCTATGTAGGTTGGGACCAAGACAAGACTCCTGCTGAGAGTGTGTCACTGTTTCTGCTCGCTGACAGAAATGCAGCTGCTCGTATTTCCATGTAGTAGAACAAAGGGAGCAGAAAAATCAAAAAAAGGATTTTATGATAGAGGACTTCAACTCTTAATTAACTTAAACCAAAATTACAAACAGCCCTACAATGGCAGGTTGTTTGAGGTTGAATTCCAAATTAGCAGCAATTGCAAGCTACTTTATCTGTATTGGCAAAATTAGACAGCAAACAGTTGTCTGAAGATGCCACATCAATTGGGTCCAAAAAGAAAGTTTAGATATCAAAGAGGAACAAATAATTCTGTCAGAAAACGACAAACACCACAACGACAAAAGAGAAACTACAATTTCAATTTGAAACCAACCCCACAGTTTTAAAAAGCATAAAAAGAAGCAGAACAAACACAGTAACTGTTTTGCAAACTAGTAGAACCCATTTTGCAGCAGTTTTACCATGGTGATTTAACTGCCTTCAAACTAATTCATGTAGCGTTATTTTATTCTGTACACCCCTCTGGCTCTCTCCATAGCTCTCTGTGACCCCGGTCATCCTAAAGGCTTAGCCCCCGACATCTTCCTCTCATGTGCTATGTCCTTTTCCATCACTCTTCCTCTGCAGCCTTTAACCATGTTCCATCAGACTATACAGTTCCGGCCACTGGCTACCGAATGTTTGATTGTCCTTTTTTCCCCCCTTTGCATCGACCCTTTTTAATCTTCCACTGACCTTGTGCTTGTCTTCCCCTCCTCACATCTTTATATTACTCACTAAATAACGCTCCCTGCACCGTTTCTACGCCACTTCCTGCTTGATTATTGCTGCCCCGTTTCTGCTGCTGTCGTACGGCAGGAGGAAACCGGCTCCATTGTTCCCGCCTCCCTCGCCCGCCTCAAAGCTCTTCTCTTCCTGCGGCTTGCCGATCCAGGTGCCGTAACCGTGGACGCCGAGGGCTCGGAAGAACAGCTGCTTGGCGAGCTGGTGGGACATGGCGGCCAGCTTGGCCTGGGAGTAGGAGGGCAGCGCCATGAGGTCAGTGCGGCCGAAGCGCTCACACAGAGAGCGGAACAGACCAAACAGGTTGGACTTGGACACTCTGGACACACTCATTTTGTTCCTGGAGGGAAGACATTAAGGGAGGGAAGACATTAAGAGAGGATCTTTGGTTGATTGCCACTTTATTTAGGAACAGTCATAGAAAAAAAAACATCCAACCCAGTCTGACATCCAGTAGCAGACATACCACACAAACACACATCTTTTAAAAAGCAGGAAGAAGACGAAAAAGTGAGCTCCTTTCAATCCGAGCTGAGGGCAATCTCAATTGCCACATCACAGGGACAGTAAAGGACACATTAACTGCCAGCACCAGCGCTTCTGCTCTCAATGCATTGCTATTGTTTAGAAAAAGCAGCTGACCCCCGCAGCGCTACACCTGATGCTGCTTACTTTTGCGTCACAGTCACCTCTCTTTCATTCAGGGATGTGGAACGCTGTGTAAATTGGCACAATGATGCGCCAGTATGCTGGCTTTGCTTGGTTCTGTGTAAATAAACAAGGTCTGCTATTTGGCATAACGTCATTCTGTCAATATGCCGCAATCTCTGTGTAAAAGGGGCATGTGTCTAACGAGGCATGAATATTTCCTCTGATCATGCAGCATTTCTTATTCAGCTTACTTAAAGCGGCTACGAGTAACTTTTAAATATCTTTACAACAGCCTGATTTTTCCGCTGATAATCATAAATTACGTTTAAGAGCAAACGAGACCATCAGTGCAAAGAAAGCTGTTTTTATATAGTTTTTATTAATGCATTTGGTCTGGTCGCACACCCAGTCTGATATTCGGCTTGTGCATGCAGGCTCTATGGTCACATATTCATATTGGTCGCATATTTCAGTGTAGCGCAGCAATGTGATTTGAGTAGCCTATCCCTCCTCCAGGTAAGGGAAGGGGAGTCTTGTTTGAGACAGTTATTTGTCGTCATAATGGCTGATAACGGGGCAGAACCAAAGAAAAAAAGAAAATTCAAGGAAGAAAAGCTAAAAGATAAGACGAGCAGGAGGAGGGCGTTGCCAAGCAACGCGTAAACAGCTTAACAGGAGTGAACTAGTCCTGCAGTGTTTACTGCTAAGTGAATGAACGGTATTAAAACAAAGTTTACTATACTGCTTCATCATCATCAGATGACCATTATTCATCTGAAACAGTCATTATTTACAACATAAACACATTACCTCATCGTGATCCATACTGCCGTCTCTCGTTCATTCGCTTTCTGTGAGGGCAGTGCAAGGAATCTTTCAGCTCCGTGAGAGTGGTTAGGGACACTAGGGATGTAACGATATGCAATTTTGAGTATGATACGATACGATATTGCGATTGATATCACGATACGATGTTAAGCGCAGAATTAATTTCTACTGCCTTAAATTAAATGGTGTACCCCTGATTTAAATAAAACATACACACAAGAATAATTCAGATTTTTATATCTTAATATGAAGAGTTTTCTGAGATATTTAAACAACTCATCACCAAAACAAAGACACTGCTTCTCTACTGCTTGTTAAAGAAGCATTACACCTATATTTTTAAATAGAAATTTTATATCTAAACTTAATTTAGGCACTTGTCTGCAACTGTAAAAGTATGCATAAAATAAAAATTATTTAGAGTGGGATAATTTTCCCATTTATTTATTTATCAACTGTATTTTTATTTAACACTATTTTTACAAGCCATGTTTTACCTGAAAGATCTCCTATTATACTACTTTTCTGGTCTTCATTTCTCATTAATGACTCCTACAGAGCAACCTGAATCACAGCACAAAAAACCATGTAGATTTTCGGGAAGCTCTTCCTCTCATCTGGGCGCATTCAGCATTCACTGTCCACACTTTGCTTTGTGCTTCTCCGCCTCCTCGCCCCCCTCCTGCAAACCCCACTCCGTTGTGATTGGTTATCTTCCTTCCGGAACACTTTCAGCGGCGCGCGGGCAGATTTGAGTAGGCAGGTGGGGGCATGACCGGAGCGTGCCTGAGCACGTTGCAGCATTACCATACATGGAAAAATCCGGATTCTCCACGTAACGAATCCCGGAAATGTGAATCGCGACCGGCTGCCCTAGTGTTTAGCGCTCTGCACAGCCACCCCAGACGTAGGACAGCCTACGTCGAAATACATGTAAGTCATAACTTGACACTTGAGGTTAAACATGACTATAAATCATTATAGTAACGTTTATAGGTCATAAAAGTTGAAAAAGTTTTATAGGTCCTCTTTAATAGGCCTACATTATGACAAGCACAATGAACTCAGTAGAATATTTAATTAGGATTTTTATTTGTTATTAATTAAAATTGCAGTCTCAAAATCAAAGTTTTTGCAATGCACTCATCTCCCCCCTCCCTTCCTCACACTTTCGCAACGTCACCCAAGTTTGACCTAATAGATTCTATAGTATTGTGCAACATGCCGGTATAGCTGAGTTCACGTGGAGTTGTGATGACCATATTGAGGATCTTTGGACTTATTTCCTTCATCTGCCTTTCACAGAAGTTTGCAGACCTTATCGGGGATTTAACGCACGGTCGCAGTGGATGCTTTTTTTTTTTTTTTTTTTTTTTTTTTTTTTAAATCTCATTTCCTCACGTTCGCCTGGACTCATAATGATATAATTGACCCGCGAGCAACTTTCTCTTCAGTCTGGTAGGCTACTCTTCTATCTTTTTCTCTATCTCTCCCTTTTCTTTTCGTCTCTCTTCTTCTTTGCTGCTGCTGCGTGACTCAATGTTGTGAAGCTGCACGTGCTGCTCTGCGAAGTGTAAACAACGGCCCACGTGAGACATGACTGTTCATTTTAAAGTTAAAAGTCATGTTTTAGTGATTAGATGTTGTGTCAACGTGTTATTGTTAGGTTTCAATGTTGGTGTGGCCCACACAGTGTTATAATGAGTGCTACGTTTATGACAAAGTTGCTCACCAGACTCTCCACAATGACCGAGCGCATTTACCATGCAAGCTCGCCTCAATACCGTGACAGGGTATTACAAGAAAAAACGTAGGTTGACATTTGTGGCCTCTTCATGTCGCGAACGACCGTTTTGCGGTATATTGTTACATCCCTATTAGTGACACTGCATCAACTCATTGCAATCAGGTGTGTGTGGCACTGACTGGCATTAGTTGATGCAGTGTCAATAACCACTCTCACGGAGCCGAAAAGATTACGTGCCCTCACACTTTCAACACGGACATGCACTATACTGCGTCCTAATCATTTGACACTTGCACGGCCGGCACGCGCTAGAAAACAGCTTTACGACAGCTGGCGTCGTAAAAATACCTCTTTTGCCCAAAAGGGCCGCCAACCGCCAAAGTTCCTCGAAGCCACTTTAACTGCCTGCCGCTCACCAATTTCAGCTGATTTCATTCAAATCAAATTAATATAATCACTTATGCTGCCATGTTCTTTTTTTTGTTTTTGTACTTTTTGTTAATTGTTTACTCATAGTTTGCCACGTTGCATATTTCTTACAGGATGCGGTGTTTTACCACTAGTTACATTGATTTAAAAGTGATTTTGAAATGGTGGTTGATCAATGTCTTTATGAATGTGACAATTGAAATCTGTGCTCAGGCAACACATCTATGTTAATAAAGCCATATTGTTAGCTACTAGAGGCAGACAAAAACACTGGAGAGCAGCACTACATTCATTACATAATTAGTTGCTAAGAGGACAATAATAGACTAAACGAACAATCCAAAGCTATCGATAAACAATGTTTGATGCTATCAGGGGCGGAAACAGGAATAGGATTTGGTCTTGGCTACATACCCATCCAGTTTGCCTTTGGTACCGTCCAGCACTTCTACACAGTTCTGGTCTGGAAAGCACCAGTTTACACTAGACTCCTTGGTCTTGCCTGTGTGACGTGTGGAGTCGTACACACTCACCCTGCCCACCTACAGTCCAACCAGGTGGGGTTGGGGAAAGGGAGATAGAGAGAGACAGAGAGAAACAGAGAGAGACAGAGTGAGCATATTTTGCCCAATCAGTCTATTAGAGTCTTCCAATGTGAGTCAGCAAAATCCAAACGGAGCATGTCAAACTAATAAATTGTGTAAAACATGTCGTTGAGGATGGTAGATTAAAATGATTTGTTTATAGAAGCCAGGAAAGTATTTAGACACAGGCTTAAACAAGGAAGAAGCTGAACTTTGTTAATTGATGGATGAGCCAAATATAAAAGATGGGCAATGGAGACACCGTTGTGTTGGCAGCTTAATTGATGCATTTATTGAGAATGACCTCAAAACCCCTGATTGATGTCCACATGTGACATTGCCATAAAGCGGTGGGGTTACCTCTGGGTGATTTAAAATGAAGGGAGGAGGGAGACTCTGGTTGAACTCTTCGTTGTCTCTGGCCAGCCGACAGCAAACAGCACGAGTCAGGTGCCCGTGGCTGTACAAATAGCCTGATGGATAGGAACAGCAAGGACAGCTCGATTATTCAGCCAATCAGTCAGGAATATTTGTCAGATAATTTTTTTTTAGAAATATGCAAGAAATTATAGTATTTGATATGAACATATAATTCATGGTATTTGTAGAAAATTATGTGTGTTCAAAACTAAAATATATCAAATAATAATAACAAAATAAAAATATTTCTAATAATAATAATAATAATAATAATAATTATGACTAAGAAAGCTTATTAACGATGATTTAAGGGGTGGGATTAAATAAATGTGAACTTCTTCCCACTCCTTTTCGAACATGTTATTCCAATCATCAAGTGTTTGTCGCGCATGTATCCAATTATGCTTTCCATTTTGTCTTATATCGTTATTTTGTGTATGACAAATTCTGTTTTTCTTTTACATGTTCGAGATAAAAATGTCAATCAATCAATCAATCAATTGTAGTGAATGTGTGTACATGTATTTCATTCATTAGCCTTTTTTGATTTTAAATACGGATATTTGACACAGTAACACAGAGTGTTTTGTCAAACCCCCCCATACATTCTTCTATGCTTCAGATAAGTGACCTTCTGGTCAGTGACCTCAATAATTAAGACCAGAAAAGTAGTATAATAGGAGATCTTTGAGCAAAAACAATGCAACAGTGTGTATTACCTAGTGTGATGGACTTCAGGTAGATGGGATGCATGAAATGGGTGAGCAGCGCCCCCTGCAGACCCAACACATTCCAGCGCAGGATCTTATCACTGCAGCTCATGGTCCGCAGCCTCTCACCATGCTGAATGCCGTCCCAGGTGGGCACAATGGCACTGGACTCCACTGGGATGGTACCCTCACCTGACACCAGCAACAACAACACACAGACAAAGGCGGCAGGCCTTGCTTACAGACCAAGGAGCAGAATCATTTTCTTTCAAGCGCTGCACCCACTCGCAAATATTGGGACATTTGTCGTTTGGTTCCGATATCTCACCATTCTCCACTTTGGTGCGGAGTTTGCCCTGCTTAGCATTCTCAAACAGAGGCTGATGGGCATCCACATCGTCCCCTGCCTCGCTGCACGACTTGTCAAACAGAGCGCCATCCCCGCAAGGTGCCGTGCTAAAGTGAGAAAGAAAAGAAGAGACATAAGGTATTGATACGACAACACAGACCATTTTAACATGAATTTAAAAAAAAAGGTGGGACCATATTGAACCAAACGAACAATGATGTATCCGAGTGATGGGCAGGACAGAGAATTAAAGGAGGATGGCATGGCGGAGAGGTGAGGAGAAAGAAAACATCCGATACACCCACCTGATGTAGAGGTGAAAGGTGATGTCAGATTTGACTCGCAGTTTGTTCTCCTCCGCTAGCTCAAATATACTGTCCTCTGCGCCATCATAGTGCCTGAGCAGCTCACTGTACAGAAACCTGAGCGGAAAGGAGATGGTGACTTATTAAACAATGTCCAGCAGACCTGGTCTTGGAGGACAAGTATTTTTAGAACTGGGAGAGAAAGGTTGATAAAGAGCAAGATCTTTTTTTTTCTACCGAACAAATCCCCTTCTGGATATGATTTCAGCGTGGCAATCATTTACAGTATCTCCTTTTAGACTCAGCTCCTCCCCTTTAACACAGCGATTTCCTGACAAAAAGGGAAAACAAGGGAAACACATTCAATGTCAAACAACACAACCAACACCTCCATGCAACGCCTCTCTGCAGCGACCTAGTTCTGCTTCACCTTTCTGACAGTGCATATCTTGGAACAGATTTCCGTTTAAAAAATTATTGGCAATGTATTTTTTATGCTGAAACACATTATAGTCCTTGTTATTATCACATAATTTTGCTTTATGCAATGCCTATATGCTATAAAAAGGTAATGGCTATACCGGTTCCCAGGCTGACAACAGTCCCTAGGCCCTCGCCCCTCCTCATGACGATGGTGGCCAGAATCTTGCGTCCCAGAAGGCTGTGCTGGATACGTGTGGTCAGGGCATTGAAGCGCTGGTGACTCAACATTGCTATCTGGTCGTGCAAAGTGCTGCCACTCACTGGAAGCTAGATAGAGAGGGATGTATACGGGACAGGAAAAGGAAACAAGTATTACTTAACCTTCTGTGATATCTTAAATTGTTTTTGACTGTGACTCAGAAAAATCACAATAAATTCCCAAAATTGCTCAGCCCTTATGCAGGTGCTCATTCCAATTCAGCTGAAGCTCAGTTTCTCAACGCAGCTTCTTTTGATATTGATAAATATTTAGGTTTAATGAAAGAAAAGGTTTCAAATATTGAAAAGTCTGTACCTCAGCTGGGATGAGCTCCCCAGTCCGGGCTGCCCTCTCTGCCTCTCCAATCAGAACCCGAAGAGCAGCATCTGCTGCTTCCTGTTTGCCCTGCTTCTTGTTGGACGCACACACTGGAGGAAACCAGCGTCCACCCAGCTTGGCCTGGTAGGTGAACCTAAGAGGGTTAAGAGGACAGCCTTCAGAGGAATCTCTCACTCACTCAATAAATAACCAAGGATTTTATGGTTGTTTTAAACACAACTACACACTTTAGCATTTTCAGCAATTTAAATTATTAAATGTTGTACTACAAATGCTTTTTTTTTTTTTTTTTTTTTTTTAAATCAGGGACACAAATAATACATTATTCTTTCCAAGCACATGGTAACGTGGACAGCGAGGAATGTCTTTATCCAGTGTGTACATGCTAATTGTGTGTGTGAGTGTGTGTTTCTGCATTCATGCTGTTTACACATACTTGGGCTCATGTGGAGGCCCAGACTGGCCCACCAGTCTGATCTCAGCTGCAAAGCCCCGGGCTCTGGCGTACTCCAGGAGGCCAGACACTGCGTTGTTGTTCAGGTGGTTGATGAGATCTCCCACCCCAGCCTCATGTGCCGCTCGCAATTCATCCGCAGTCAGAGGGGGCAACGAGGGACACGTGGTCCCAGTGCCTTCACTATCACTGGAGGAGCCCAGGGGCAACTGAGGCTGGAAAGATAGAGAGATAGGAGTGGAAGTAGAGAGAAAAGTATTATTTCCACTCATTATGGCAATATGCAAATCCCCTACCTCCTTCTTATCATATTAAACTACTAGTTATGCTCTACTTCTCACCTTGTTGAGCTGAATTTTCCCATCAGCTATTAATTCTTTGACGGCCATCTCTGCTGCCAGTTGGCGGGCAGCCTTCTTGCTTGGAGCTGAAGCCTCCGAAAACAAGCTCTCCCCGACCTTTACCCTGTACATGAACCTGAACGGATGGATAAAGAGAATTATATACACACAATATCACACTGTTGAGTTAGTGCTATGGTGTGCTAGTGATCAAGACAGCGACGCATGCAACATGTCTAGAAAGTTAGTGGAGGAAAACACAAGTTTGTATTGTATCTCCACAGCTGCATGCCTGAAAGGGCTGTATTATAAAGAAAAAAAAGTTGTTAAGAGTGAATTGGACAGAAACGGTATTGTGTGTCTTTGTCAGCTGGCTACAGTACAAAAATAGCTGATCAACATGCTGCCCTGAGGAAGACACTGATGAGCATGAAGGAACTTACAGAAGAAAACATCAAAGGAAGACATTGAGAGGTGTGGGCCAAGCAGCCAGTACCTTGGGTCATGTGGTGGGCCGGCCTGACCAGTGATGATGAATTCAATGGGGTTACTGCTGCGCTGGCTGTACTCCATCAGCACAGACACCGGGTTCTTCCCACCAGGCAGTGAGCGGGACAGAGGCTGGCGAGGTCCCTCTGCCATCTCCATGCCTTCCACACTACTACTCCCACAAATCACCCCCATGCCCTCAGCTGGCCCCTGTTGGGACAGAAGGAGGAGACATATATATATATATATATATAATTAATTTTTTTTTTTGGTTACAGAGTTTTTGACTAAGATAGCTACTCATTTATTCCCTAGTTTCACCAGAGGTGGAAATTCATCACAGCTTCTTACCCCTTTACAGTGTCTGCTCTGTGGGATTACTTTTATGCATTCTGCTCACATGTTTAAGTGCCTGACTACATTTTAGATGGCTAAATGGGAGTTTATTTTAATTTTTTAAGCATTGAATCCTAAACTTACACTGGTGTCTGGGAGAAGATCCACCACTTGGTCCATATTGGCAGTATTTCCCTCTCCGCCCGTGCTCGTCCCTCCCTCCATCTCTGCGATGAGAATGCGCAGAGTGGCTGCGGCGGCGTCCTTTTTCGCAACCTTCTTACTGGAGGCTTCTGCGACAGGAAACAGCCTACTGTTGAGCATCACCTGCATTCGGAATCTGACAAAAGGGAGAGAAAAAGTATACGGATGAGACACAGTGATCAGTCAATACATTATTAACTGAGAAGATACTGCATAACGAGTGAACTAAATTTCATTCTTAGTTGGCGGCCTCGTGTCTTCATTAATGCAGATTTTTATTATTACAGAATTTGAACGGATAGCTTTGGCACCAGGTCCTCTACAGAAGGTAACAAACAAGTGGATGAAGGATAAAATAAAAATGGTGCATCATATCACATAATTAATCACCAAATAGCTCTTCAACAATTCCAAGTCTGTAAGTTGATAGTGGAGTATACTTCCAAGTGTTACGTTTGAGCTTTTTCTATACCGTTAACCTCAACTCATCTGCTGAAATCGATTACTTCTTTGATATTGAGGCGCCCCTTTTCCCAATAACTAATAAAGGGTTCATTCTTATGTAAGGTAAAATTGAATCAAGAGCTCACTGCAGCCTGTACCTGATCCAGATAGTTTAGTCGGTATTCGCCCTGGGTGCATCCATATTTTAAAATATCAACTTGAAGACAATGATCACAGATAAAATGCATTTGCCTCTTGTATCAATTAAAAAACTTTACACAAACAACAGAATTTTTTTTTACAATTACGCCAACCAACCTTGGATCGTGGGAGGGTCCCGACTGGTCTAGGAGCAGGAACTCACAGTTGTGGCCCAGATACTGGGCATACTCCATGAGGCCGCTCACCGGGTTCTTCAGCCTGACCTCCTGCAGCTTGGCCCACAGGTTCTGTGGAGGCGGCGCGGCCAGTGACACAGCCACTGTGCCCACGGCGTCTGATCCCAGCTTCTCGGCGTCCGTCTCTCGGCGAATGGCGTTGAGGAATTCCGGGATGTCGTCGGTGGCCCACTGTCCTTCACTGGTCTCCTCGTCTTGACCTGGGGTAGAAGAAGGAGGCTGGAAGGAGGGTACGGAGGCAAAAAAAAAAAGTGTTAAAAGAAAAATCAGGCATAATGATGGAAACAAACAGGGATTCAGAGCAGTCTCGACTTTTCCATATATTTTAGTAGATTGCTGTAATGTGTTATTTTCGCAAACATTTTAACGCACCACTTCATTTTTACTCTGCTTGAGCCAACCCTCTGGAAGTGGCAGTAACTCGAGGCCTGGCATTGTTGGTGTCGTTGTTGACGGCGGAAAGACGGACCCTCCTCCCTTCTCGTCTTTACTGCGTTCTACATCCATCCGATTCCCCTCAGCTGGCATGCTCTGTGCGGCTTTGATGCTCCTCTTCATCTTTTCGCTGCGGTGGGAGGAGAGCTCCCAGGTGTGAGGGCTGACGTCCACATTCTTAATGACATCCCCTTGCTTCTCCAGGGCGTACAGGGTGGGATTGACCTGCTTGGCACTCCGCAGACCAATATTTTTGGCTACGACCAGAGCGGTTGCCTCCTCGGCCTCCAAGAGGTACTTTAGAATGAGCTCCTTCTGCTCTGCCATTGTGGGAAGCTGCAGTTCCTGATCAGTAGTTTGGAGATGTTGTTTCTCCTGGTGTTGACCTCTTGCTCGTGAATGAGATTCTTCAGAGTCAGACGACTCCAGAGAGGAGCAGTTAGATGAACTGGATTCTGTGTCGGAGTCGTCTTCTCCCCTGTTTTCTGCTCTTTCTGTTTTTAGCTCGACTTTGGCTTCCGGTTTTGGAGGGTGTTCTGAGCTGACACACGGATAGGAATGTGGACTTTGTAGTTTAGAATTGTGCTCTTCCTCGCCTCTGAGAGGTTCTATGTAAAGAGTCCACTCGGGAGGATGCAGTCCCTGCTTGGAGGCTTTCTTTAAGTGTTCCAAAGAGTACAGAGCCTGGTTGACTATCTTTTTGGGCAGACGCAGCTTCTTGGCTAAAGATTTGCAAGATATAGTCTCACTTGGCTTCAACGCAGCCAAAGCCCTGCGAACCTGCTCCTGGATGTCAGGAGTGGGAGTGATGTTAACTTTAGTAAATCTGGAATTAGCCGAGCTGCTAGATGCAGAATGCCTGTCAAACCTTTCGTTTCCTCTGTTGGGCCTGTCTTGAAGGGACAGACTCTGAAAATGGTCAAAAAAATTATCTGTTTGTGCGCACCATTTCCTGTTGGAGTATTGGTTGTGGTTATTTCCCTGTAGCTGGTTTTGATTCAGGTGTCGAGGGCCTGGGGTGCCTCGTGGATATACACAACTCTGGTCCTGGCTATACCCACCTCTACCTCTAGGGCTACTGTTGGGGTTTGGATATCTACTGTAGCCTGGCTGGGGTTGGGGAGAGGAACTAGCTTGCCAGTTGGGCACTACTCCCACTCCACCTCCACTTGGACTTGGACTTGCTCTGAACTGTGGCGCCTCGGAGCTCTGTCCTCTCAGGAACTCTACCTGTTGGTAATGAAAGGAATTGGGAGCAGGATTTGGACAGTGATTGGGACTAAATGAGCTAGTATGGGTCACTGGTTTAGGGAAAGCTTTATTGTGGTTGGGTATGGGTGGGGCAGAGGGGATGAGAGGGGGAGCTGTGGGCTGTATGGAGCCTATGGGACGAACAGGGCTGTGGTGGTAACTTGAATATGGGATCTGCTGCGAGCCAGGCCTAGGGTAGAGAGGGGCTTGGCCAGGTCTGAAGTAACTCTCTTTCGTCTGGAGGTCTGGTGGTGGATGCCTGTAGCAGTGTTCTTTGGAAGGCCCGCCTCTACCTCTGCTCATAGCGCAGGGGTTGAGCGTGAAGGGGGCCGGTGCAGCTGGCTGTGCAGCTTCTGTACGAGTGGACGTCCTCAAGCACAAAAAGCAGACCCGAGTGGAAAGTCAGTGAAGGACATTAACAAACAGAGAGCACCTGAAATACAAACAAAGTACAAAGTCAAGAGAGAATTAATAAACAGAAATAAATGACAATAAAATAAACACAGTGAAAATGAGCAGCAGCTGGTAGAGCAAGTAAAAAATGCTGTTTCAGCCAATAACACAACTTCAGTCCCTGCTGGCTGAAATGTCCTTTGTTATGTCAGTGACGGTATACCAGCCCCAAGGAAACTAAATGGAGTTTTCTTTACATTTTAAAGTAGACTATAAATTATGCAGGTGACTCCCCTCTAACATAAACCAACCCTGTCAATGTTGTGTATCTTCATATCAGATCGTCGTCATTCTACAAGGATATTGCAGGGTGACATGCTGTCTCTCCCAGTCAAACTGAAACTTAGCACCAGGGTAAAAGGGTGGCGATTAATAATTCAGACCTTCTTGTGACTTTTCTGTTTTATTTCTGGCCTTACAAATTATTGCTGGATCTGGATCCATGGCGGAGAGGGAAAGTGAGACACTGATGAAGACAAAAAGGACATTGGCAAGGACACACAAATGTAAAAATGGCTGACTGTCACAGACACGCTGTGGAAAGAAAACCATGTGGGAAGGTACTGCAAGGGTAGCTGTAAGAATGTTAATGTAAATGAATGATCACCTGCCAAAGTATTATGTGAACTGCAGTACCCACCTATGTTGAAAATTAGTTTTGCTTTTGAGGTCAGATAGGCCAAAAGTTACTAGCAAAATAAAAATGTCCTCCCATTGTTTAAGTAACATTTGTTGTATTTTGACAATGACGTACGGTATTGTTTGTTAGTATACGTGCTCCAAAGTAGTAACATGAGATTTTGGTCATGAGCTGTAAATAAATAAAATAAATCAAATTAATTCCTTTCACCAAAAACAAAAATGAATACGTACGTATATTGCTGAAATGTTAATCCTGAACTGTCCAGAACTGCAATATCCTACTATAGTACAACACACATTGATTCAGCCTCCAGTGTCATATCTGACAACACTCAACAATGTCTGTATCAGTGAGACCCACCACAACAAGGGGAGACCTGATACCGAGTCATGTTTCATCCCCTCTGGCCCAGTCAGCATCACTGGTCACATAGAGCTGAGTAGGCCTGAACATGGCAGACACATTAATAGAGAACACCATAGTGTTGCTTCATCACAATAATATGGGCTGACAGACAGTGCCGGCAGCCCAGGAGCCAAACAAGGCTGGAGCTGACTCATCTTAACCCTGATGTAAGGCAACAGTTGACAGCCGAAATAACAGCTGTGTTGAGAGGCTGGGAAGAGCTGGGCATGAGCAAGACAACCCATTAAACCACTGAAGAATCCAGTCTTTTTTGCACACCACATGCTGTCATGTCAATGCATGCAGAGAGCCATGATGTTAAAATGCACCCGTTCCCCCATCACTGAGACCGTTGTGTCCATTGTCGACTTAGCCCTACAGAAATGTAACCTGCCACACGCTCCACATTCAGTGCACGTTTTCACAGGCCACTCAACACATCTTAATTGCTGGTCACGAAAGGCCCCATGGGCTGGCTAACTAGGGCTGTGGGTCTCACCTACAGCAGCTGAAACGAACGTGGCAGTGGTGAAAAAAAGGTAGGACGTTTATCTTGTTGCCGATGGAGCTTCGAAATGATCAAATTACTTCAAATGAGACTTTATAAAAGAATAACTTCTGTATATTTATCAAACCGTAACCACGTGAAGTAAGCACGGAAACGCGTGTATATTGTGAAGCTATCCAATTGTTTATCTTATGAAAGAGCAAACAAATATTTTCCCAACGCGCTGTGTTCCGCTTTGGATGAGCGAGGTCCTTTCCTTTAGTCAGCGTCCACAATGAAAACACCTGCGACGTCGCTCGTTTATAAATACTGTATGTATGCAGTTCTGTAAAAAAAAAAAAAGTTGCTACACTATTGCAAAGGGTAAGGAAAGCGTGACTCGAGTGTGTATAAGGAAAGTGAATATAGGATAGAACAGTACACGACAAGTTTCGCTTTCGTTTCTGAGGAAAAGTTAGGTTTCTTGTGGTGGTCACGTGACCTGTATAGGCCACTGAGTGCAAGAAGAAAAACGGAGGGAATACGTGTGTATCGTTCAAATGAATAAATAAAGTTATTTGGTGGCTGGCTGGCTGGCAGTTTGCATGATTAAAGCTATCTTGACGCATGCTGTCATACAGACAGTGTATTGTGGCAGAGGAGACAGCATCATCAAATGCTCAGATCAAATTTTCTCATTAAATATAAAACGGGACGATGGAGACTCAGTAATGTAATACATGTTGTGGGATACAACAAATATCACATGAAAAACGTTGCGATCTTGTAGAAGGATTGTGACAGGGTTGAAAATAAGCAACATAAAATAACACTATAGTATAGGCTATAGGGTGAAGGTCATCATTACAAAAATACACGTGTTGTACCAAACATAGTAAGTTAAAATCCCCTTTTTTTCCCCACACATGGACCTAGCAACGTTGATGTAATCCCTTGTGAAAATGCAAAATGTTTAACTTGGAATGTAAAACAACAGGGGGGCGTGCACTCACACAGATACGTCCACATCAAAGTCAAACATAACATCAGGGTGAAGGATTTCCACCACTTACTCTACAGCTGATTGCACCAAATTACAGCAGAATTACATTACAATTATTAATGAGTCAATTCGATGCAATCAAATCTTTGTTCGCATCTATGCCAGCTACACATGTACCAAGCTGCATTGCAAAATAAAACTGGACACGTAGGACACTTATTGCCAAAGCTATAGCCATGCAGCGTAAGGATATATAAAAACAGTTTACATAGTTTATCATGTTTAACCATCGTTTATTTAATCTGGGCGATACAAACGTATGCCATGCTTTGAGACAAGTTTAAAAGGGATGTCTCAGTCACTATACAAATATAACATACAGTAAACCAAGACAAGTACAAGCTATGGTTATTTGACGCTTTGAATACACTCACCATCGGGGTTTAAGCGACTCAAAACAAGAGTATTATTAGATTATTTTAGTAGGGTCAGTCACTGGCAGGGGACGGATGAAAGTCTTTATGCTATAACTTGACGCAGAATGAAGAAAAACAAGCTAACGTTTGTTCTTCGGGGAAACATAAAGCTATAACTTGGACGGCTACAGCTTAGAAATTGTGTTTAGTGAGACTCAGTTTATTGTTTTAACATTCTAAATGTGTTAACAGTGAAGCCACACTGAAGGACAAAGCGTGCAGCTAGCAGCAAGCCAAATGAGCATCGTCCCTCCTCCAGCTAACGTTAGCTACCCAGCTAGCTCCTCACTGGCACTGCACCATTTCCAAATACCGCCTGTAGCACAGCCAATTATTTGCCTGCCACGACAAAACACCAAAACTAATCCCTCACAACAGGCATAATAATGATTGAAATAACATTAATCGTGCTATCGGTTACCTTAACTCGCAGCGCTTCGCCTCCTCGGGCTCGTGTTGCGAAGCGATATTTTAATGCGGTGATACGGGTGATACAAACAATCAAAGAACTGGCGCACGCAGAAGCGACGCACAGCAACGGCGTCGCACGTGGATGGCGCAGCCTCTCAGGCAACGTTCGGTTTAGCTTTTTCAGCTGTGTCCTTCGCAGGCTTCAAACTTATATACTATATTTGGCTTCAACATATTTTATGATCTTTACAGAGGTATGCTATATGCGCGCACTTTTAAACTTCCGAAGACTTATTGCAATGTGATTCAGCCAAAAGTACACTTAATTTAGCCGGAGCACAGTTCTCTTCTCTGTATAGCCTAAATACATTCAAATTTGAGAAAAAAAATAAAATAAAAATCAACAAATAGGCTAGGCCAGATTCTGATTAAATATGATGAATACTGGATGTACAATAGATGCAGATTATAACAAAAAATATTAGCTGCCTGTATGTAATATTTCTTGAACAATTTCACTCTGTTATGGGGCCAAACGGGATGCAACATTTTAATATAACAACAATCTGTTGTTAATCTTTTGTGGGACAGAGGTTTCTGCAGAGCACATTCTGGGACTTTTCAAACATATCCAGTAGGTGTCAGCATTAGGCTACTCTCCGGATGCACTGATGTCAGATTCAACTTGATGAAAAGCAAAACAGCTTTTAAATATTGCCAGCTGGTGTGAATTGGAAAAATGGCAGAATCAGAGTGTAATAATGTTTCAACTGATCTAGAAATATTTTATTTTTCCTTTTATGTCCTCAGTGTGTTTAAACAGAGTAGTGCATTGTGATACTGTATACATTTAAACTTTTGTTTCCTTTCAAAGATTTGAGTTAAAAACACCTGCTGCAACTAGGCTATTGGCTATATAATGCAAACATTGGATCCTTAGACTTACACACAAAAGAAAATACCTCTTTACAAACTTGCAAAGCCAATTAGCCCCCCCCCCCCCTTGCATGACCAAAAAACAACAACATTCAAATGACTGGATGACTGATGTGCCGACAGATTAGAAAGTCTGCAGAAATTGATGATCTGAGAAGCATAAAGGAAGGGGGAGTTTGGGCTTGTGGTGGTCAGGGGGTATGTCCAGCTCTCAGTTTCTGAGTGACTCCAACACACACAGCGTCTCCCTCCTCAGTAATATTAACCTCCCTGCGTTTCTCACCCACTCTCCCTCTCCTGTGCTCTCTTCCTCCCCCCCCCTTTTCCCCCCTCTGCCACTGACGGTATCACACTCTCGCCACTTGTTTTCTACAACCTTTCTTCTCTATCTCACTCTCCCCTTCTCCTCCTCCTCCTCCTCTCTCATCTTCTCGCCTTTTTTCTCTTCTCTTCCTCACTTTCTCTGTCCGTACAGAGGAATGCAGTATGTGGCAGACTGTGGCTCTTTGGCTGTTGATACTTGCGAGTCTTCTCCGGGGTGAGTGACTTTTTCATTGGTGCTTCGAGTGTGACTGTGCTCGAACAAGTGTTTGTGTGTTTTCTGCATGTGTGTGCGGTGTCTGTGCCCCATGGAGCATCCTGTTCACACAGCAGCTCACTTAGACACCGAGAATGTCTGTTGGTGTGCAGCCAGATAGAGGACGCGTAAGAGCAAGCCACAGTATGAAATGTAACCATCTGTAGGCTACTGCAGGTTACATTGCTGAGCTGTGCATTTCTTTTATTGTTATAGATACGGCAACACTGTTATGGGCCGATAGATAGATAGATAGATAGATAGATAGATAGATAGATAGATAGATAGATAGATAGATAGATAGATAGATAGATAGATAGATAGATAGATAGATAGATAGATAGATAGATAGATAGATAGATAGATAGATAGATAGATAGATAGATAGATAGATAGATGGATAGATGGATAGATGGATGGATGGATGGATCAACCCATCCATCTGGGATTGTCTAATCAAAGCATATTGATGTGTCAACATTGCAAGAGCATATACCTTACACCTTTAAACACTCTCACTGCATGCAGTATTTGTCTACTGAACAGGCCTGGTGCAGCTATTTAAAGTGTATTGTAGTTTTGAAACGCATTCAGCTGGCCTTTTATAGCCATCAATTACAGCTCCCTCCACATCAAAGTGATTGCTTCATGAAGAATGAATCAAGATTGAATCGAAAAAAGGAACGATGAGGTAGAGAGAGACAGTTGCGCCCCTCACACTCATTGTCGTTAGTGCTCTGTGTGTGTGTGTGTGTGCATTTGTGTGCGTGTGTGTGTCTGTCTGTCTGTCTGTCTGGGGTGTTTCTGTTTTTAATAGCCTCACTATTTCCTGGATGAAATGAGGCCGACATTTTTACGACCTCGGAAAAGACCGTCCACTGGCGATCAATCAGATGTGTAATTGATTAAGAGGAGCTGGATTTTATTTTCTGTCTGCGCTCTCTTTTCTCTCACACATTTCACCCCGGGTCCTCCTGTGCCATCCATTCTAGTACTGTGTGTTGTTGTTGTTGTGGTCCATCTTTAAAACATTACCTTTTTGTATGGGCTACCCCTAAACGCCATCACACTGTTTTTTCTGCATATGTGCTCTCGTCCTCCCTCACTCAGCTATTTTTCTTTCCATCCCCACCCCCCCTCCCTTATCCAGTGTCGGTGCAGGGTCCTCACCAGCGTTTTCTGCTCAGGGAGCTGCTGAGGGACTACAACCCCATGGAGAGACCGGTGGCCAACGACTCGCGGGCTCTCACTGTTCAGTTCTCCTTTACTCTATTGCAGGTCATGGATGTGGTACGCAAAGGCAGTAAAATGCATTCACACAATTGAACACACCCACATAATACATCCAAACAAGAAACACACCGCAAAGGTATCCAAATGCTCACATTTTTCAAGCCTATCTCTATTCAGTATTCACGTACATTAAGAAAGTTATTGGTCAATAGGCCTATACTTGTTTCTCCTCTTGAATCTCCCCAAACTTAAAGTCATTTTAGCATATTTCCAACGGTCAGTGACTCTTGGTTGGGCTACAGCGTAGGGATGGTAACACATGGAGAGAAGTGCATGCTAATAAGACCCATATGAATGTATTAAAGTAACATTACTGTCGAAGCTAGATTGCACATTACTGAGTGCCTACGTCTGCAGAGAGTAAATAGATAGTCACAGGATAAAAAAATACACTTTAAACAGTACATTCCATTAGAACATATATAATGTCTACAAAACAGAAAATAGGGACAATTATAGTGACTGATAACATACTAACTTTCAGTACTGTTTTTAAAACACATATATGACAATGTAGGAACCTGTTCTTTCAATCATTAAATCACAGATTCTCTTATTTGCTTTGTGTTGTGTAAGGATGAAAAGAACCAGGTCATCACCACAAACGCCTGGCTGCAGATGGTGAGTACAATAAATAGTGATATACTGATTGGTGTAGGTGGCTGTAGCTCGATCCATGGGGACTTGTCTTGGCAACTAGAAGGTTGACCAGTTTAGGTCCAGCTGGAGTGGTCCAGTTCACCTGCCAAAGCGCTCTTGAGCATAGTACCTAACCCCTAACTCTTGGGACACTGTTACCATATCTTCCTATTGTTATGAGAATTGACCAACACATGTATCCATTGGGTGAAGTCAATCTTCTAAAGCTGAAAATCACAATTTTAACCTCAAATCCCTTCCTGTGTAGCACACATGATATAAAACAGACATGCAAAAGACGTGTGTGCAATATGGAACATCAGAAAGACAGCATTCGTCCTATTCATTTACATTTGTGTATATCTTTGTATTGTTTTTGTCCACATGCAAAACCGGTGTTGCGCTTGTGTCTCCCAGCAGTGGTACGACCACTACCTCCAATGGAACCAATCAGAGTATCCTGGAGTTAAGAGCCTCCGTTTCACTACTGACCAGGTCTGGACTCCTGACATATTGCTTTATAACAGGTATGGGGCCAATAAACATTCACACATATGTATCCAGTGCTGCTGCTGAGCTCTAAACTATATCGTCACTATGTCACTATCCACCAGTGCTCATGATAAGTTTGATGCCACCTTTAAGTCCAATGTGCTGGTTAACTCTAGCGGCTTCTGTGAGTATCTTCCTCCAGGTAAGGTATTATTAATCAACTTAATTGAACAAATAAATGTACTTCTTCTGTATACTGAACATACAGTATAACTAAGGCTGCGGAAAATAAATAATTTTCTACTCCAATCAAATATTTCACTCTGCAGTTGTTTCCACATGCAAACTTAGTAAATATTTGTTTTGTCCCCATTACATATTGTAATGATTGTATTTTGAGTTTTACATTTACTTATTTTTCACTATACATGATCTTTTCTGTGTTTTTTCCTTCTTTGCAAGGAATATTTATGAGCACATGTAGCGTGGATGTTCGATGGTTTCCATTTGACATCCAGCGCTGTGAATTGAAATTTGGCTCCTGGACATTTGATGGCTGGCTGCTTGACCTCCAGATGAAGGAGGCAGATGTTACAGGATACATGCCCAACGGGGAGTGGGACCTCGTGGGTAAGACGGGTTGTCAAAGCCCGAGATAACAAACACAGTGTTGCTTAGTAACAGTGTTCACGTTACCGTCATATACCTGAGCTTTCAAAGCCCTAATTATTCATTCCACTTATGTAGACAGATGTGTGATTGCAGTTGTTGGAGTAAGCCTTTCTGAACTGAAAACTAAACTGATCGAATTAAAATACAATGGCATTGCCATTTATGTTATATGCTTTTAGGCAATTAAAGTATGATACAGTTTAGGCTATATTGAATCATTTGGTAATAAACTATTTCTAGGAGACACCATCCTTCCAACAGATCTGTTCAATAACCTGTGCCAGACTTGTCTTGATGTTCTTCTCATTTCACAGCCTTGTACATCCCATTTCCCTCTCACTCAATCAAAAAATATGTCGTCTTTTCTTGCTTCCCTCAGAGGTGCCTGGAGGTCGTCATGAAGTTTTCTATGATTGCTGCGCAGAGCCCTACCCCGATATTACTTTTGTGGTGACTTTACGAAGGCGGACCTTGTTTTACGCTCTCAACCTCCTCGTTCCCTGTGTGCTCCTCTCATCCATGGCCCTGCTGGTCTTTCTGATGCCCGCCAACTCGGGGGAAAAGATCAGCCTCGGTAAAAGGGAATAATACGTGGAGGGTGGAGGAGAACAGGGGTGAGGGGATGGTGTTACAGCAGGAATGGTTTTAATATGATACAATGGGAGAAAAAAGGGGGTGCACCTGCTGTAAATATTGTTCTTACTGCATTTATTTGTAATCCAGCCTTGCGAAAAGCATGGGCTTATGTCGCTTTTCTGGTCTTTATGTTCCAATTGGTCTCTGTCAATGTAACTGGAAAACTTTTAATCAGCTGTGCAGAGCCTCTGTGTGGTGTGTGGTGGAGAGATAGAGAAAAGGCAAAAATACCTATTTTTTTCCTGGGAGTGTCAGTAAGACAAATGATCCGAGGGCGAGAAGTCAAGTGCAACATACCAAATATACCACTCCACTAAAGAGTACACTAGGAGTGCTTTCCTCTTTCCAACCCACTACTCCCTGGTGCCTTGTTTCTGCCCTCCAGGCATCACGGTTCTGCTGTCTCTGACCGTCTTCATGCTGATGGTCGCAGAGATAATGCCTGCCACTTCAGATTCTGTACCTCTGATAGGTCAGTTTAATTTTTTCGTCAATGGAACTGACATTGGTTGAAGCATTTAGTTTGTCAACATCCAAATGAGTGAAATGTGCTTCCCTCCTCTTGTCTATTTTCAGGTCAGTACTTTGCCACCACCTTGGTGATTGTCGCGATGTCAGTGGTAGCCACAGTCATCGTCCTTCAGTTTCATCACCACAGCCCCAACAGTGGAGAAATGCCACATTTGGTGAGTTTGAATAATAAAGTAATAATAAACAGAATATATATAAAAAAAAACTTTTCTACATCAAATTGGGTTAGGTAGTTAAAGTCATCCCTAACCCCTTTCAAAACACTTTGCAACAAAACATAATAGTACAATGAAATACAAAAACAGGAAAACAAAACAAAAGAAAAATTGGGATTTGAGAGGTGAATTAAAAGAGAGCATGGATTCAGTTCAGGCAGATTGTTTGCATGTTGCTGGGTGTTAACATTAAAAGCTTTATCACCCCTGGTCTTTGTATTTGACTGTAGAACGGCCAGTAGATCACTGTACCGGGTTTGTCAGATCATGTGAAGGCTCGTGTCAGATCAGTAATATACCTGGTGCCTGGTGACGCAATTCTTTGAAAGTTAAAAGTAAAAAGTTTGTTATCAATTCCAAAACGAAACAGAGAGCCAGTGATGAGAAGCTGCAACAGATGTTATATTTTTCCAAACTCTCAGTTCTCCTTAAAAGCCTTCGGGCTGAGTTTTGCAGCCTGTCTGAGGACTTTTGATTCAGAGTCAGATGAAAAGTGATTTGCAACAATGTGAAGATGTGATGAAATAAAGGCTTGTTTGAGAATCTTTAATACCAAGCATCAGGTCAAATATTTGCTATGTTTCCAAGTTGATAAAGCTATAGTGATTAAAAGTCATGTTAAACCAAGATTTAAAGCTAGAGGTTTAATGCTGCATGATAAGGAATGTGAGATGTACTGTACACTGTACGTGGGATGGATCAGTAATATGTGGCCAATGGAGATAGTAAAGAAACCTCCAGTGATGTGTTTGAAAATGTCCATCTGTGTGCTGTAATGTTCTCATCAGTCAGGTTGTCATTGCATGTCAGGTGCACTTGGTCCTGCTGCAATGGGTTCCTTGGTTCCTGCGGATGAAGCGCCCGGGAGAGGGAGATGAGCTGGATCTTTCCGACGGCCCGGTGGACTTTCAGAGCAAGGCCATGTCCTCCTCTCCCACCACCAACACCGTCCCCAAGGGGCCAGCGCCTCCAACCTTCCCCCAGAGCATCAACTCCCTGCAGGCCAGCTTAGCTCAGCTCACCCACCCCTTGCCCCACCACCAGCCTCTCAACTCTCAGGTGCTTCTCCTCCCAAATCCCAGCCACAGAGATCTAAGCCCCTGCACTTCACATCCCCAGCAGCCCAACGGTCATCTGCTTTACATGGGCTTCCAACAGAATCCCGCTGACCTGGAGCCAGTTAATCAGAGGAGCAGATGTACAATTAATAACGGGAGGCCCAACAGTGGACTAAGTGGAGAAGGAGAAGGAGAAGGAGAGGGAGGGGGAGCAGCAGCAGCTGGGGGAGATCCAACCATCCATCATCACGTGCCGCCATCTTCCAAGTTCGTTAGCCCTCCAGCCTCGCAGGAAACTCCAGCGTCTCCAGACCCTGACCCACCATCAACGACCACATCCTCTGGAGCCAGCGGCCTAGTAGAGACTGAGGTTGTTGGAGCAGGGAGATGGGTACACAGACACAGCAGCAGTGGGATTCGATCGGTTGCAGCAGACAGCCAGCTGCAGGCTCTCCTGGCGGAGGTGCAGTTTTTAGTGGAGCGCGTTCGAGAGCAGGACAGGCAGCTCAGCTTGGCGGAGCAGTGGCAGTTTGCGGCAGCCGTCATCGACCGCCTGTTCCTGGTGGGGTTCAGCGTTTTCAATGTCATCTGCACCATCGCTATACTCATGGCCGCCCCCAACTTTGGAGAAGCACTGTCGAAAGACTTCCTCTGACAGAGCCAAAAAAATAAGAGAGAATTTTTAGGGAGAGTGTGGGGAGATGTGGGAGCGGTAATGCAGACAAGGATTTGTTGTAAGCACAATTTCTAATTAGTGACACCACTACTAGGAGATACAACAGCAATTCTGGAAGAAGCAGGAGTGGATTGTGGCAATTTCAAGTGGAATATGATTCAGAAACATTACGGAGCATTTTTTTTACTTCGATATTTTTTCATGATAGAATATATCTAATCATGCTCACATGATTTTTGTCCTGGATTCTATTGAATTTTGCTTTGATGTTTTTGTAGCTTTAAAAGGCCACACTCGAGTTTAAAAAACATTTTCCAACTATTGGGACTGTCACATGAAAGTCAAATTTCTCAATGGATTTTTTTTAGAATTGATGTGAAAACTGTGAAGCATGAAATTTGTTCTAAATTACTTGTGCTGCCATCTAGGGATGCTATGAAGATGCTCAGTAGAAAAACCGGACATTGATGTGCTGCATGTAAAATGATAGATGAGCTTTCCCACTCATACTGATTTCCCTCTCAGAGGTACATTAAAATTGTCTAGATTACTGATAGTATTCTTTTATTGGAAACTCTTCTTAACAAAACAGACCAGAATTTCTGTGCTCCTCTGAAAATAATGAATGCTCATTCTATGATACTGAAGGTATTATAAAATGTTTGTGCAGGATATCATTTTCCTTTTTGTTGTTAGAATTTGTATTTTATATTCAATTCTCCTAAAAAAGAAATAATTTTGGGCGTCCACGGATTTTCAAATTCATTGTGATCAGTATTTCTCCCACATTACTATACTCTTATAGCCTGGAAATCCAGACCCGCAAATTTAATTTGCCAGCGCCTAGTGGCAGGTCTGGGAATGCCAGGCTAATACTCTTATAATACAGCCTGAATATCAATAATATAATCGTGCAAGTACGTGAGCTATTTATTTCTGAAGCACATTTCACAATCATGCTCAATTAGTATCAAATTGCAGTAAACCTATAATATCTCTTGGAAGAATATGCAGCATACTGCCATGGGGATTATTATTTTTTACCTTTGGTATTCTTGACAGGGTAATACATGACTTCTCTCTCTCTCTCGTTTCTGAATATGATTGCTCCTTCACAGTCACAGTGTCTACAGACATTTCCGAGGCTTTGGTTTATTTTGATGTTCAACATCGTTGTCTTTCAGTGTACACAGATGTTCGCTGCGTTTCAATCCTCGTTCAACATGCCCTCGTTCACTTGCCCTCGGGGGAATCCCCGCCACCATCATAAGTGTCGTTCCAATTGTCTGAAAACTGAAGTGAACTTAGTGAGATAGAGCCTCGGAGGGCTGAGTGATCGAGTGAACACCGATGGTCACTCCAAGGTGGATATCACCCACAGTGCATTGCAGTTAGTCGTCTTCTTCTTCTCCTTTCATTTTCCGGCAGACTGTGTGCCTATAGGGACATTGCTGTCACCCACAGGACAAATATGTAAATATTCCAAAACGCCTCAATTAGCTTATCCTATTTCCATAGGCTATAGCCTACCATCCAGTGAATGCATTGCAGTTTACACCTTGCCGCTATAAGGCCCATGGCTGCCAATTAGTAGGCTTATTTAAAACAGATGTTTTTGGTTGAAACTAACAGAAACTAAAAAACATGTCGGACCAAACAATTTACAAGTGTAAGTAACAATATCTTGATAATCTGAGAAATCATTTCGAAATTCAATGTTTGCCATGCTATGGAAATGGCTTTATGCAATACACTTTAGTAGAATGTTATAATTCTCTATTATTTGCATTCGGAACTACCTAGGTAACTGACGGTCCATTGTGACTACAAGGGCAAGTGGGTTCCATTTAAATCCCCCGCTCCTCCCCCGCCCACTCTCCCTCCGAGCTCCAAGTTCCCTCCGTGCGATGTATGCTGTTACGTCATACCAAGGGCCGAGGGTAAGTGAACAAGGGGAAGTGGAACTATTGAAACGCAGCTAAGGTTTTGATTTGCATAATGTCAGAGAGAGAGGGAGAGAGAGAAAAATAGAGAATTCACAGGTCATGTAATCTTTTCAAAAGGCCTGTTATCTCTTTGACACATGCACAATCACACATGTCCACATCATACCTTCGGTAATCCACTCTGCACACTCACACTCTTGTGTATTCAGAACATGATAATCTCTATGATCCTGGCTTTGAATGCAAATCGTGCCATACATTTTGCAGATGTGTAGGACACTTAGGTTGTGCCAGATCGAGCTGTGAATATTGTGAAATAAGCAGTCTAGACATGTAGCAAATGTTCTATTCTCTGTATTGCCTTCCTTGCGATCTGAGTTTGAAGATGACACAGAGGACAGAACTTAAGAGAAGGGGGGAGAGGAGCCAGAGAGTCACGGGAAGATGGAGGCAGTGAAGCAGAGCAATACAGGGGGGAGCAAAAAGGGAAGAAAGAGACAGAAAGAGTGATGGAGGGGAGGGGGGCTATGCAGAGTAATAGAGATCAACACCATGCAGAATGGAAGAGTGCACGGAAAGTACTAGGTGGTTGAGAAAAACAGGAAGGAGGAAAGAATCTGCTGAGGGCGCAAATAGGAGACGATAATGTTGTTTAACTGATTGCTCATTAATGAGAGAGGGAAAGGGGGGGGGACTGTGGAGGAGAGGAGTGTATCCCCCCTCCTTTTCCTCCTCTGGGATACGGCTACTGCTTTACTGTGTGTAGAGCAGGATTTATTAGAGTGCACCTCACTTCTGATTTGGCAAGGGGTGTCTTTTTGACAATTTATGCAAGAGGGATCTTGGCAAACATTCCCTTGTAAAATGACTTACCATGGATGAATTATACAACACTTCATGATAGTTGAATTAAGCTAATTGGTGTCTTGGCTATTGCTATGCTCAAACCTCCAGCTCTGATGCTCTTCATTTCGCTTTAAACTCCTTCATTGTATGCATTATGTGCAGTTTGTACATTCAATTTGTTTGTTCAGTCCAGTTCACAAAGCATTTGCAACGGCCTACTGAGTCCCCCTTTTGTCTGTGGGACTGCGGGGATGCTGCCTAACACAGCTGAGAGATGCAAAACAGCACAGGTAATACATCCAAGATTCTTCCCTCCTGCGGTGACTCAGTCATCCACCTGCTTCAGTTGGCAGCAAATGCATAGCTGTTTGTTCAGAGGAGGCGAAAACCCATTCAAAGCGGTTTACAGAAAAGATTGTCTCTGGTATGAAAGGGGCCACTGCAATGTGTGGCTGCAGTTGTCGCACACATTTTACACCCACATCCAAGGACATACGGAGCAGTGTGCAACCACAAACCCACTCACACGTGTTGAAGTGAGGACCCTGCTGCAGACCTAATGCAGTAATCACAGACACTTCTAAAGCTCTCTCTCTCTCTCACACTTACACACACACACACACACACACACACACACACACACACACACACACACACACACACACACACACACACACACACACACACACACACACACACACACACACACACACACACACACACACACACACACACACACACACACACACACACAGCTGCTCGTGCAGTGTACAAATAAGAGATAGAGAGTATACAAGGAGCGAGTGGTGGGTAAAATATGCTGTATTTTAATTGAAACAAAATGTCAAAGGGTTACGGAAATGAAAGAAAGATCAAATGAATGCGATGACACAATAATGCAAATTATGTTTACCCAGTTATTTTTAGTCAGTCAGCTTTCTCCGCAAAGGAGAGGAATGGGAACACACACACTCCTTCTGATTTGCATGCCTTTGCAAAGTATAGGTGGAAACAAAAAAAAAGCCCATCAGTACAGGTAGAATATGCAAACACCGCACTTGTATATACACGCTGAACTACCTGAGACAAAAACAGTATTGAAATGTTGGATCGCCAATGTTACATTATGAAAGATAAAACTTGAGCAACAATTCTGCAACAAAAAAAAAACCCCACCAAATTTGTGTTAGGGATATTCTTCATCTTCTATACCTCAATGTGATCAAGTTCTGGTATCAAACTGATCAAAACTAAAGTCAGACCATTCACAAGACATCGCTAAGGACAGGTCTCTCTTTTCAAAATTCAGATGTTCCAAGATAACATCCCACACCACCACCGACAGTCAATATACCTATTAATTACTGGGTGAAGGCACTCCATGCAGGTCGATATGAAACAGCTATTTCACAGCCTGTTGGGTAATTGTCTCCCAGATCTCATTAAAAGACATTGGGGCTGCGGAGAGTAGGGGAGGGAAATGCAGGAGAGAGAGAGAGAGAGAGAGAGAGAGAGAGAGAGAGAGAGAGAGAGAGAGAGAGAGAGAGAGAGAGAGAGAGAGAGAGAGAGAGAGAGAGAGAGAGAGAGTGAGTAAGCCTGTTGGCACAC
The DNA here is from genome assembly GCF_949987685.1 of Ammodytes marinus. Lineage (NCBI taxonomy): Eukaryota > Metazoa > Chordata > Actinopteri > Uranoscopiformes > Ammodytidae > Ammodytes > Ammodytes marinus. The sequence goes on along the minus strand of NC_137217.1, from coordinate 20,090,573 downwards.
AAAGGAAGAGTGGTAGAACAAGTGTATTCTTGAGAATAAATATCACTCTGCTCAATGATAGGCTTGTATGTAGCTTCACGATTTGGGCAGTCGTCGACTCTGAACTACTCCTACCCACTGTTGTTATCTCAAGTTCCAACCATGCACACACACACGCACACGCGCACACACACACACACACACACACACACACACACACACAATAAAAAAATTAACTTTGCATCAATAAATCAGTTTATTTAAAAGAATATGTTACAATTTATTACAGTAAGCGAAGTAACCAAACACTTTGTCTTCAATTTTACATTTCCACATACAGGTTGTCAATCTCCGTCCTGTTCCTCCTAGCTAGACTTATTTTTAAAAAGCCAAACCAATTCAGGTGAAAAACTTACCGACAGAGACGCGGAAATTTAACATAGTGAAATAAATGTTAGTGACACTTAACTATAATCGGGATGAGAGAGAGAGAGAGACAGAAAGAAAGAGAGAGAGAGAAAGCGCACACGCTTAAAAAGTTGGCGGATCAGACAATCGACCATGTTAGACACGGACTAGTGAACAGACTGGAAATGCTGGATTGCACATTCAATCTCTCGATTCAAGGCTCAACACATTCAATTAAACCCCCGGTACACACCCACACAAGGTCTGTTGAAGCTCATTAATCAACCAAAGTGGCCTTTTCGTGAATGGCACTATCGTTATCACAAGCACTCTCTCATACTACGACTCTTTATGTGCTCGCAAAAAAAATACTGTTGCTATTCTTTTTACGAGCTACATAGGAGTCAGGGCTGGGCGATAATTCAACATTATGTTTTTCTGACATTCATTGGCATTCTATTTTAGTCACATGACCTTATCCTATCTGCTCTGAGTTTGATTGGCTGTAATGGGATTTTGCATTGGCACATTGATTTTGGACTATATTCTTATTACATGATAATCGACCATATCACTCAGCAGTTATATCAGGGCTCATCTTGTAAGAAAAAAAATAAAAAAATAAAATAAAAAGCAGCAGCAACTAGCAACTCTCAAGTAAGAACTTTTATAATGTAAGATATATACAGTATCTTCCCAAATGAGTATAAATGGAGTACATCTTTTAAGATTTGATGACTTAAATAATAAGGTGAAATAAAAATATTGTACCCGAGCAATTATACATATTTAATGTCAGCATTTGGAGTGGGAAGTTTTAATAATGTTAGAACCTGGAACTAGATTCTCTAAAATAAATCTGTTAGACGCACCATTGTATCATTGTATAATTTTGTTATCAAATTATTATTATTTTATTGTAGGAATGAGAACATTAATTGGGTTCATTGAGATGGACATTGTGGGCAATTGCATTGACCTCAGTTACGGGATCAGTAGCTTCAAACCCTTCAGTCAATGTGCGCAGTTATCTTCTGTCTATCATGTTGATTAAGGTTGCAAGCTGCCCCCCCAACACTTCCCAGTCTCCCTGAATGTGCAGTGCATGAGTGATTTATCAGTACGAGAAAAGTAGTGAATTACAGGCCCCATTATAAATCCTATGGGAGCTCCCATAGACAAATCAATCGAAGCCTTCCAGAGAGCAGATGGAAAGAGAAGGACCCCTGCTGTCTCTTATGGGTAGTGCACACACTAAACACACATACTGCATGATCAGCGCTCGGGATCAACGCTGCTTTAAAAAAATGAGCACGGAGTGTTCACATAATACTATAAATACATAAAGGTTTAATGCATGGCTCCGTACACCGCACATAACATGATGATGCTGCAGAACAAAAGCATACTGTACTCCGTCAGTCAAAACATGTATGTAAACTAAGCACAGGGCTAGTTCCCAGTATTAGGCCCACCATCTGCTTCTTAGGTTGTCCAATACTGTTGAATAAAGTGCAGCATTTTAGTCTAAAAAGTTGGAACGTTTTCCTGCTAATGTGTGAAATTCTCACAGCCTGTGTTCTCTATGCATCCAAATCTCCTCCCTCCCTCCTCTCAGTTTCCACATTACAATGTTAATACTTTTCTTTCACAAACGCAAATTTAGCAGCAAACAGATGAAAATGTATGCATGTGACGTAATACAAATTTGACTAACATTCTTAGGGCCCGCCTCTAGTTGGCCCTAATTAATTAACATGCACAAACAAGCTTGCACGCCTAACAGCTGGGCCAAAAAGACACTGCTGCTCTGATCCATCAACTGAGAAGCTGTGTAGAAGTAGTGATTTCCTGTTCAGTTCAATCGGTGTTCCCACTTGTGTGAGAACTAACAACTTCCACTTTCTCCCCTTGTTTGTCCACCAATATTTCCTTATTGACTTCGGCTTTGTCTTACTGGTAGGGACTGCTTCAGAGGAGGCTCAAAACATCCTCATGTACAAGTCATGTTTCACTTTAATTTCCTGCCAACAAGAAGAGGACTGGCATGGATCCATGACTTTGAGTCTATAGAAGCCTCATTTCATTTCGACAGAGCCCTGCTTCAATGCTTGATTATGATGCGCTGGATTTAAGAGTTCTGGTTCAAGTAGCTGTAGCCTTTGAATTTTTCAGTTTTTTTTTCTCTGTTGATTTGTTCATTTGCAGATGCTCGTTGGTTGCATGTTGCATGTGTGGTGGGAGGCTTCTCAGGTTGTAGCCGATGGAGTGTAATTGATGAGCATGTAGTTAATAGCTGAGTGGTGCTGGATCTGGGACTAGATGAGGGCCCAAATTGAGCGCAGCAGTCGGTGTCTAGACAACGACGGTGTCGAGTTAAGAGGTAACGATCTCCCTTCCTAGGTGCCTCCATCCCTTCTGTGCCTCAGCAGCTGGAAAATATTCTGCAAACAGAGACAACAAACGAGACAAAGACACACTCAGAGACAGAAAAAAAACTTACATATTGACGGCCCCCCCCTCCCTCCCAAGGCTATTACTGTATCATAGACTGGACAGAGGCAGGCAAAGCCTTACCTTGCCACACATACCATCTTTACTGCAGTTCTTATTGTCCTTGTCTGTGGCCTCCTCTTCCACCTGAAGAGACACACACACAGCAGGTATGAGTATAAAGGACAAGAATAAAAGGCTTGAAATAAGGTGAGTGAGTTTGTTATTAGATGGTCCTTACCTCCTTCCCCCACTTAAGCTCACAGAAGACTCTCTCAAAGCACTCATGCATGTAGTTAAACTGAACACCGGCCATGCAAAGAAAGAAACATTGATTTAGTTTAGAAAAGAACACTGACTGAACACAAGAATTATGTTGAAAGGTTTTTCATACTGTCCCTTAAAGTCATAGTTCAACATTTTGGGGATTAAACTTTCTGGCTGGGGATAGACTCCAAGGACTCTAACTTCCTGGAGTCTCCGCTGGTTGCCTGGCAACTGCTCAGAGCCATTAAATAGTGTAACCGAAAGAGTAAATTGTTTTTTAAACAATTGTTTTGTATGGATTAAAACAAATGAGTCACAATGTGTTAGGTGAGCTGGTAGTTTGATTTTCTTGTCCAGTCTTTATGCTAAGATAACTGGCTACTCTAGGTAGCCTGAGCCTCATATATTGACTGAAACCACATGAGAGTGGTATGCATTCTCTCACTTAATTTCACTGCAGAGCAAGCAATTCAAATGAAGAGGCTTTCATGAATGTTATAGGAGGTGAGTAAGATTGTAAGGAAACTGGCCATCTATGCCATCATTTTGTAAAACAGAACACATGACATGTTACAAGGGAGCGTATGAAAATTTTAAATAAATTTCCTTTGTTATCATTCAAGTAATAGTTCCAACATTCCATTACTTCATGTTTTTTTGTACAACTGTATCAGCTGTATTTTCCTCAACAATACTTTAAGGAACGGTAGCACATGTGTACAGTAATAATGTGTATGTGTGACACTCACATAGGGTGTAAATATCTTGACCCAGCGTGGTTTCTTCTCTCCCCGTGCGTATTCAAAGCAGAAGGCCATGCCCTCTTCATCCGTGTCCCATCTCTGCATCTCCCCCCATTCAAATGCGATCACCTGGTTCTGGAACACAGCATTGTACATTTTAGTACACTCGCTCCATTTTTACACACAGCAATCTTGTTCATACAAAAAGGATGCACACACTAAGGGAAGCGTTTTGCCTTGCCTCAAGTGTCCCTTCCTCTGTGCAGGCGTGCAGCTTAAAGTGGTGGATGCTGATGGCTGTGATGACGTGGCCTTTGCGTCTGGAGTCGCAGGAACAGTGGGGGAATATGATCTCGTTGTAGCCCTCGCAATCCCGCAACAAACTCAGGTACTGGGAGAGAGAAGAGGTGGAGACAAGATAGAGTTTTTCTACAACATATTACAAGAAGTAGGTCTGCAACTGACTGAGGTTTAGATGTACCTTTTGTTACTCAACTATTTTTAGACTATGCTGTAGAACCATACTTCACACCTAATTTACACACATATTTCGTAGCCTATGAATATTTCCATTTTACAGTAATCTACATGTGATTTAATTTTCCTTTTTATCTATATATATTTACATTATTGGTAGGCCTACATTAAAAAAGATCGTGTTTTGCACATTCATGTGTTGTTGTTTTTCTGTTTGGGTGGGATCTTAGATTTCTCTCTTCATTTGTGTGTTCCTCTCTTTGCATTTTTCTTTTCTTCTTTATACTTTGTTATTGCAGGGAGCCTAAGATGACGAATATATATGATGACTGCTGCTGTGTAATTGTTGTACACGTGACCTAATAGGATCTTGATCTTAAATCTTGAAGTACAGAAAGACACTACGTCATTCCCTGCAGCTCCACTGGTGAGAAAAGGTGTGAGTATTTACAGACTCGGGCAGGTTTAAGTACTCCAAAGTGATGGGAAGTTATTGATGTTTTGAAGCAGGGAGTTTTGAAACACTCTCTTTTTCATTTGTGTCCCTGACACTAAAGTCAAATCTACAATCTCTGATGGCATTTTTCCACATTGTTGTTTCAAACAGTAAAGAGAGACGGAACACGTGGGAGAGAGTGTAGCCTGCTATCGGTCTATGAATGTGTGTGTGAATGGTATCGTGGGAAAGGAAAACAGGTCTCCCTTGCAAAAGAGTCTTCGGACTCAATGGGATTTACCTGTATATATAAAGGTTAAAAAAAAAGAAAAAAAAGAGTGCTTTATGAGGCATGCTGCACTATGATAAGTACACTTGGTAAACTAGTAGTAGATTCAATGTGTGGTGTATGTCCATTTATGTGAGAAACTGACCATGGACATCTTCTTCTGCTCAGCCAGCTTCTGCAGCTGGTAGGACTTCTCCTCCGCTTTGATGAAGCCTTTCTTCATATCATCCAGAGCCTGCAATAACACAGCCAAACAGGGAACACTGATGAAAAAACAACAACAAAAAACACATAACTACACTCATACCAAAAAAACATATGCACACACCTGGTGAAAGAAGTGGTCGACAGCAGCCTGGTTTTCATTGAGCAGAATCTCCTCTTCTGTAGTGAAGAGCCACTTGCGCAGCGTGAGGCAGGTCCCTGGGATGGCCGAGGTATAGTTCTGTACATACAGTTTGTGGGGGAACTCGTTGGGGGCAAGCTTACGCACTGAAGGAGAAAGAGGGAGAAAGACAGGACGGAGAGAGGGAAGACAGGAAGGAGAGTGACATCCCATATTATTCATATAAAAGTAAAAAAATTTCTGAATGTTTGTTTTAAATTTGAAAAATAGTATCTTTCTGCATGTTCAACAGAAAATGTAGTGTCAAATATATGTGAAAACATATAAGCCCTGAATGTAGTTCTCATCGTGTTGGTATGCAGTGGGACAAGAAAATTAAAACTTACTGCCAACATGTACTGTAAACACAAATATGTTATTACCCAATGAAATAAATATTTTAGAGTGGATGGAATGCAAATGTTTATGATGATCTGATCTGCAATTGGTTGAAACATGGATGCCTTCCTTCACAATCACTGAAAGAAGAAAAATGCCATCGAACTTCTGGTCTATTCTTTGCCTGAAAGAAACTTTGTGACCTGATTGCAAAATCACTTGTTTTTTTACTGCCACTGTGCTGCTCCTTCTTTATTTATCTTTACACGGCCCACGGTTAATGGAGAATGCCTTCAATGGTGCTGTGTGGGTTGAAAAGAACTCATTCTGAAAAGATTTCATTTAGTTACGTTTTTAAAAAGAAATCTGACATACTCTTGTGGCGCACTGAAAAGAGCCAGGACCAGTCTTAAATGACATCTACAAGAAACATGCAGGTAACTCATTTTAGAATATTTTGAATAGGATTGTCTCTTGAAGGGAAAGTGGCAAAGTGGCATTATACATAAATTCAAAGACCCATTTGTTCTTACTGACCGAAGGTGTGGTTGATGACCTCAAAGAGAGCAAAGTAGCTTGCTGTTACACTGTCCATCCCTAGCTTCATAACCATGGCCTGAAAGATAAAAAAGAGAAGGAAAAGAGACATAGAAGAGATTGCCGTAATAATAACGTCACTCAGGTCTGCGTGTGTATTTTACCTGGTAGACCTGGTCGGTAGTGGAGTTTTTGTGAACTCTGACAGTGAGCGTGGTTTTGTCGGGCATGGCTATTCGCAGCTCCACATCTGAAACTCCGTTGTAGTTCTAGGACATGAGGAGAGGAGAAAAGCTGTGAGGCCACAGAAAGACACACACACACACACACACACACACACACACACACACACACACACACACACACACACACACACACACACACACACACACACACACACACACACACACACACACACACACACACACACACACACACACACACACACACACACACACACACACACACACACACACACACACACAAATTTTTTTCGGTTTTTATTTACCTCATCTGATTCAGACAGGAACTCCTGCATGATTTCACTTTCTCCAATCACCCTCACAGAGCAAACTGCGGTTAAAAAATGTATGTAAAATATCAACGGATTGTTCATATTACATTATAAGAACAGAGAGGATTATAAAAAAACTACTACAAGTACATCGTGATCATAAGTTGGAGTCAGCGATTTTGGTGAATGCTTGTTGTCATTCAAAACACTTTTTTTTGTCAAAATCAGTGAATTTATCCTCGAGATGCTGCCTATCAGTACTGTGTGTGCGCTGGAAAAAAAATCCAGTGTTAATTCACAGCCTAAGCTCTGTGAACGGGCAATTTGACAGCTACTGTGGATCTCGTTGTTTACCTACCCTTTGTTTTCAGAGCCTAGGCTGTGTATTACCATCAGATATTTTTTCAGTGCACTGTACAAGGCTAGGTAGCGGATCGTCAGCACATATTCACACCACTGATTTTGACAAAAAAAATTTTGAACAACAATTATTCCCTCGAATCGCTGTCTCCACCTTTAACTAAAGTTTTACACCGAGCCAACAACATGCCCGTCATCCTCCCTGACCTTTCTCCATGTATTCTTCCAGGCCTCTGCGTCGTGCGTCCAGCTGTTGCTCCGACAGGGAAAAAGGCCACTTCCCCGGCAGCTTGGGGAAGGTGAAGTTAGCAAACTCCCTCTTCAGGTTTTGGTGTAGGATAACAAACTCACGGAAACGCTTTGAGCACAGCTGCCTGCCTGCCATGTACACATTATATACCTGGGAAAGAGAGAGAGAGAGAGAGAGAGAGAGAGAGAGAGAGAGAGAGAGAGAGAGGACGAGGAAAATGTATATCTTTTAAAGGTGCAGTGTGTAGAATTAATTGGAATTTTTCAGAACAGACTTGGTAGAAATGGAATATAATATTATTATATATATTATATATATAATAAGTGTGTTTTAAATAATGTATAATCGCTTGAAAATAAAAGTTGTTTTTTATTTTATTTCCTTAGAATGAGCTTTTTTTATCTACATAAAAGCGGTGCTTAAAGCAGCTACGAGTAACATTTAAATATCTTTTAAACAGCCTCAAGGGGGCGCCCTTAGCTCAGTTGGCAGGGCGTCCCCCCCATGGGCCTCGGCCAGCAGCGGACCCGGGTTTGGTTCCGGCCCGCGGTCGTTCTCTGCATGTCACTCCCCTCTCTGCCCCATTTCAACTCTGTCTCTACACTATCAATAAAGCATAAAAAATGCAAAAAAAAAAAAAACAGCCTCATGTTTCCTCTGATAATCATAAATTACCTTTAACAGCAAACGAGACCATCAGTGCAAAGAAAGACGTTTTTATATAGTTTTTATTACTGCGTTTGGTCTGGTCGCACACCCAGTCCGATTTTCGGTTCGCACATGCAGGCTCTTTGGTCACATATCCGTATTGGTCGCAGATTTCAGTGTGGCGCAACAACGCGATTTGAGAAGCCTATCCCTCCAGGTGAGGGAAGGGGAGCGGGAGCTTTGTTTGAGACAGTTATTTGTCGTCATAATGACTGATAACGGGGCTGGACCATCAAAGAAAAAAAAAGAAAATGCAATGATGAAAAGCTAAAAGGGAGAGTGGTAGACGAGCGGGAGGGCGTTGCCAAGCAACACAATCTCACGGGAGCGAACTAGACTGCAGTGTTTACTCCTAAATGAATGAGCGGTACTAACACAACGTTTACTTTGCTTCACCATCATCAGATGAGTCGGCCATTATTCATCTGAAATAGTCATTATTATTATAACAACATAAACACATTACCTCATCGTGATCCATACTAACTGCCGCCTCTCGTTAATTCGCTTTCTGTGAGGACACGGAGTCTTTCAGCTCCGTGAGAGTAGTTCGGTGACACTGCATCAACTCATTGCAATCAGGTGTGTGTAGCACTGGCATTAGTTGATGCTGTGTCACTAACCACTCTCACGGAGCCGAAAAGAGTCCGGTGCCCTCACACTTTCAACACACGGACATGCACTATATTGCTTCCTGATTATTTGAATCTTGCACGCCCGGCACAAGCTAGAAAACAGCTTCACGACAGCTAGCGTCATAAAAATACTACCGCTTTTGTCCAAAGGGGCCGCCAATGGACAAAGTTACTCGTAGTGGCTTTAAGTTGCCACCATGGAGGCTGACACTTTGCACTGCCATAATTCCACAGGAGCACATAATGGACAAACGTAATGGCCATATGCATTTTTAAAGTGGGTGTCCTGGGGAAATGCACCTGTTGGAAGACGAAGAAGAAGTAATATAGAATAAAAATAACTAAATACATCTTCACCTCATCACTCGATATTGTGGAAAGACTTGAGGCAGTGGTGGATGATTCCATCTTAAGTGACTAGCTTTTTGTCCTTGAAGGCCACTGTAGCGTTCTGTTATTATTCAAAAGCGATGGGGTTGCATTCTAGAACTTTCACCACTGGATGCCACTAAATATCCAAATATTACACACTGCACCTTTAAAAAAAAAAAAAAACCTTTTGTCCTATTTCTCTGCTAAAAGTCATGCAGCACCCACCACAAATTTTTCCTGGCTGAGCTCGGTGTGTTTGTAGCTGGGCACAGAGATGGGGACGGCCTGCTTGTCAGAGTAGTCATAGCAGGACTGGGCTAAGACGTCGTCCCCGGGATCCAGGCAGTCGGCCTCCTGGGGAGGAACGGACAGCACGGCCAGCACCAGCTCCCTCTCTCCAGCTCGGATCAGGTCCACCACCTGCTTGTGGGTCGCCCCCTCCACATTTACACTATTACTGGGGGAAAAAAACACAGAGGAAGAGATATGTCCATGTTAAAGGTGAAGTAAGCAGTTTATTTATAATATAACTGTTAAATCATTCTTTATTCATACAGTAATCACTTACACGATGTGCGTGTTTCATAAAGCCAATCTCTTAGTCAGCTGCTCTGCATGTAATCAGCAATTAAAATGTATGTAGTATCCCAAAATGTTATCCAATCACAAGAGAGAACGCTACAAACCCACACCCGTCCGCACCCGTCTCACTCATGGTCTCACTGCCGGTGCACGCCGGTTTATGCGCCTACAATGGCGGAGCAGGTAAAAATCCTTCCCAATGTCTGTTTTGATGGTTTTTATCATGTTTTATCACACTTATGGATCTGAGATGATGCTAGATAACTTGCTGCTCGAAGACTGCAGTGCATTAATGTGGTGACGTAGGGACGAGCGAGGGGACTGCTAACTGCAGTAACTGACAGGAAGTTAGCTAAACTGACCATTCCGCTTACAGCTCCTTTAACTAAGGCTGTGAAGGGGTAAATAGTTAACTTTTACTTATCACCATTGTGAAGGAAAGTGTTTGTTTATCTATGCAGAGCGTTTTATCATACAACATGGCAATACATACTAGCGTTGAGTTTTTAGCAAGACTACTGTGCTGTCACGTCATTTGTGTCTATTGCAAATTCTGGGCTATAGCGAAAATTAATCTAGAGAATTTCCAAAAGGTGTAGGTTGTGAATACTTTTTGAAAAAACAAATATTGGTGCGAATAAAGTGAAGCAGCTTTTGTTTATGCGTTGCTTAAAAAACTCCTATCTCCCCCACTCAGGAATAAGACCTTAGGTGTATGTCATTAGTACAGCTGAGCATGAGCAACACTGGGCGTGTGCCCCTTTGGCGGGCATGCGTCAGAGGCATGTCAGCGTTCTTGAGACCAGAGCTACAGTTAACTTTACTCAAAGCAGCCACAGCATCACTTGTAAAAGCTCTTCTTGGCACGCCTGTTTCTGACTCTTTTTATAGACTCATTCCAATGTTAAGGAAAGTTTGGCAAATAAATATTTAAACCACACCAGTACGAGACTTCAAATATAGTATTCCATGCTTTATGTTGTGTGCTAATGAAATGGTTTTCATTGTAATAATTAAAAGAAAATCCTTATTGTAAATATTAACATGATTGCAAAAGTAGGCTTGGCTTCTACTTAAAACTGCAGTGTGTAGAATTGTGGGTTTTATTTCCTAGCAGACTTTGTAGAAAATAATTATAATATCCATAAGTACGTTTAATTTAGTGCATAATAGCTGAATTTTTTTTTTAGAATTATAATTTTTTTCCTTAGAAAGGGTCTCATATATGTCCATATTTCTCCATACCTTGGGCCAAGGCCTTGGCGCCGCCATGTTGGAAGTGTCATAGTTGGAATATCATCAGGTGCATTGTTTAGAATTTAGAATTGTTCTTGTCCTTGAAGGCCACTGTAGCTTCTGTTAATATTCAAAAGGGGTGTAGTTACCCAGGGAGCGTTGCATTCTAGAACTTTATAGAATTTTCTAGAACTTTCTTGATGATGTCATATTACACACTGTACCTTTAAAGGGTGCAGTGTGTAATATGACATCATCAAGAAAGTTCTACAAAGTTCTAGAATGCAACACTCCCTGGGTAACCCCAACCCTTTCGAATAATAACAGAAGCTACAGTGGCCTTCAAGGACAAGAACAATTAAAAATGTTAAACAATGCACCTGATGACATTCCAACTATGACACTTTCAAGATGGCGGCACTAGGCCTTGGTCCAAAATATGCAGAAATATGGACATATATGAGACCCTTTCTAAGAGAAAAATAAATAATTCTAAACATTTTTTTCAGCTATTATGCACTAAATTAAATGTACTTATGGATATTATAATTACTTTCTACAAAATCTGCTAGGAAATAAAACCCAAAATTCTACACTGCAGGTTTAAGTGTTTTCAAGAACAACAGCAGCCAGAAGAACTGCCTTAATGTCTCTTGCTATTCATTTTCATAACCTGAATGCAATGACAATGAATACCTTGGGGGAAATCTTTATTGTTATTTGTGTGGCATTAAAGGTCAGCGGTTCTGGAGAATGCTTGTTGTAAAAATAACTTTTTGTCAAAATCAGTAAATATCTCCTCACGCTCCGCTACCTGTAGAACTGTGTGTGTGCGCTGAAAAAGGATACAGTATCGAAACACGACCTAGGCTCAAGCCCCAACCACAGCGAGTTCTACCAGCATCCAATGCGGAAGTGACAAAAAATTCAGTTCACCAAGTAAGTGGCCACTAAGATGTGATACCAAAATAGCCCGTTTTCACAGCATAATTAAACCTATTTACGGCCTGGTAAAAAAAAAACATTCTATTTAAGCCATATCTCTATGACATCACTGAGGGGGAAGATTTTTTTTGGATTACGCTAGTTTTTAAAATATTGGAGGTTAAAATGTACTTAAATAATTAGGGGTGCAGCCTCTTGACTGACAGCTAGCAGCCCGCTGGCCCTCACTTCGCCTCTGAGGTATACGTCAGCTAGATGGGCATATCTACCTCCCCCTGACGTCATATCAATGCCCTTTTTCGGTAAGAGTAAAAATCTGACAAGATGGCGAAGCACATAGGCCAGGACAATTGGATGTAGTTGGAATAACTGAGGTCAGCCTGGATGCTACAACCATTTTATATACTATATGCCTATCTATGTAAGTAGGCATGTTGCTAGCTAGTGTGGGCCCCTTTTGTTTACATACCCAAACTTTGTTTAAAGGGGCACTGTGTAATATGACATCATCAAGAAACTTCTATAAAGTTTTAGAATGCACTTAAAAGAATACTTAAAATGTTAAACAGTGCCCCTTTCAATACCAGTTTATAGGTAGGTGATATTGAGGATATTCACTGATTTTGACGAGAAGCTTTCCCAGAATCACAGACTAGACCTATAAGTGGTTCTTCAAAGATAGGCTCTGATTTTCTAATACATGAGTTTTTCCAAATAGGTTGATGTTAGAATATGTTGTTCAAATACACTTTGAGCTGCTCAGAGAGATAAAAAAAGCTATTCTCACATCAACTTTCCCTTTTACTGTAGCCTAGTTGTCCTTCCGTTTCCACACTGCGTATGTGTGTGTGTGTGTGTGTGTGTGTGTCTAGTCAGTCTAGTCTGTCTGTCTGTGTATGTATTCAGAATGAGCTTGTGACTGACAGCTGATCTGTTATGGCGGCCAAGGCTACGCACGGCTAAAGTTCAGTGTGGGCACAGGCGCTCCAATACCATTCAATAATAACTCTATGGCAAGCGGAAACAAGGCGCACGTGGCGAGGCTGAAACCAGCGTTGGTGAGGATAGATGATTAAGAAGGAAGAAATAAGCTAAGACTGATAGGGGAGACCCAAATAAAACCATCTTGCAGGTGCAGTGGAAGAAAGAAAGCACACACATCTGCCACGCGACAAAGCACAGACGAAGCACTTTGGAATCCTTTTGCTTGGAGCAGCTTTATGACCATATAACAACTACCTGATGTGGTGGCGGCCTTTGCACTATCAGCACTTCTGAGCATAACAAATACTTTTAAAGGGGCATTTCCCCATGTGTTATATCTTTTGGGTGGAGTCAGCGACTTCGGGAATGCTTTTTTATATATTTTTTTTTCAAAATCAGTGAATATCTCCTCACGATACGCTACCTGCCTTTACTGGGTGCACACACACACAGTACTACGGACAGGTAGCGGAACGTGATATTCACAAGCATCCTTCAGAATTTGGTTTTTAGGGTGGTTTTTTTCAACATTGTACTTTATCCAAGCACTTACTTACACATGCAAAAGAAAAAGATATGCACCTAAAACATAAAGCTAAATCTGACTCAATAATATAACCTGCACACAGAGAGAATGGGTATTGTTCAGGAGGCTGGGGGAAAAAGTTATGCAGGGTCATAGATTATTCTGCAGCAAAGGCAGGAGATGTTTGTAAAAAGAAGTATTGATTGCATAGCTAATAGCAGAGGCTCTATACCAGTACAGCAGCTAGTACACAGGCACTCCACACTGACATACTTATTGAGTACATATGCTGTGCCTTGACAGCAAGGCTAAATACAACAATGAATATGTAACATGCATCTAGTCAAATTTGGGCCTGTTGTATGCGCTGCACAGTTGATGAGACCGTCCCAAATGAGGCCAGTAAAGCTCATGTTACTTGGAGCCTACACTGAGGACAAATAAATGAGTCATGGACATAAACACAATCAGTAGAGCCAATAATCAAGATGATGTTGACGAAGAATAACTGATCGCTGGCATATAAAACTAATGGGTTCAACAAACTGCCAGGTTTCTGCAGGGGTTATCCATTAACGAAGCAGTGTGCAAAAACCTGCCTATGAGATAGTGGATTTTAGAGAGCAAAGCCAATCAGTATTGAAGTGGAGGTATCCCTCCCTTTCTGCATCACCTTTAATCCACACAAACAGACACACTGTTGCGCCAGTACTGATGCTCAACTGTATGCTGCGCGTTCCTCTCCATAGTAACAGAGCCTAACAAGCCGTCTCCATGCATACTTATGGCGCCAGTAAGGACAGCCACCCGAACCCCGATTGCACTCACTCAGTACTTGATAGTAACAACAAATGCATTAAAAACAAGTCTGGTTAATGCATCAAGATGAGAGATGCTGATGATCACGATTGGCCTCTTTTTAACCTTCGTGACTAATGCAAGCAAAGCTATTAAGCTCATATTAATAATAGGCTAATCATAATAATAATAATACATTTAATTTATATATCGCTTTTCTCTCAGTCAGAGCTCTTAATGAGTATAAAGGGGTGACTTGAGATATTTTGGCACGCTGTGGATGAGTGGAATAGGTTTCAGCGTGACGGGAATTGCTAATGATCCCTGGATCTTTTCCCTCTGACATACACACACACACACACTCTTTTCATTGGGATGAACGGCTATTCTGCCCACGGAAGACCAGTATGATGATGGTGCATGCACACACTGGTTCCAGTTATTAAAGAGAGACATTGAATGTTATTCTGCTTGCCTTGGTTTTTAATGACAATCACTCAGGGATGAAAACTGTAGGTTACTCATAATAATAATATGCTTTGGCTTAAGTGAGCTAAAGCAGTAGCCACTTACACCTCAAGAATCCTGTCCCCCTTCGAGATACCGGCTCTGTCGGCGGCACCTCCCGGTAGGACAGCACTGACGTGCTGCAGTGGAGCGTACAGTTCCCCGTTAATGCTCCGGAGTTGCCCGCCTTCACTAACTTGTCCCCGGACATTGAAACCATATCCCGAGTCGGACTTCACTATCCGGACTAGCCGTGGGCCTGAGGTAACCGTGGTTGCCGTTTGGCAATCGCCGCCGCCCGGTGTGATGTTACCGCTACCGTAGCCGTTACGAGAGGAAGGGTGAGGCAACGGAGGGACAGGCGAACAAATTCCTTGTCCCTCGACGTCCGCCATTTTTCTACACTATTATTATCATCCACTCCACAGTTCAGCTCACAGTAAATAACCCTGCAAACATTAGCTGGTGGTAGCAGGCTAATCATGTAGCTAACTGACCGAGATCGCCGGAAAATACCGACAGAGGCCGAGGATTGGCGAGGGACCGCCCCCCGGATGCGTTCCATGTGGGTCATTTCAGACTGACTCTTTCGCTTGGGTTCGGTTCCTAACCTAACCGTGAATGGGTTCTGGGTACACCAGTTGATGGTAGATGGTAGTTTTCATACATGCTGAGAGAGAGAGAGAGAGAGAGAGAGAGAGAGAGCGAGAGAGAGAGAGAGAGAGAGAGAGAGAGAGAGAGAGAGAGAGTTGTTTCCAGGCTGATAGAATAGGAAAGATATTGCTAGGCCTAATCCGTAGCCTTTTTTATTTTTTAACTCCGAATATCCACCTTTGGAAATGGTAGGTTTCACTATCCTGTTCTTATTTTGATGGCATCACATCATTGAATCTTGTTGTGCTAAACACAAGGGGGCAGCCTTGGAAAGGCTGCGCATCTTGACAAACACATCTTAAAAACACATGCGCACAGTAGAATGAATTCATTCTTAAATACATGCCCCTGGAGATTAGGCCTACTTTAAGATGTCATGTCTGTTTCGTGGAGATTTAATAAGCAACTGAAAGGACTTGTAGGTGTAGCCTATTTTAAACATACTTCATTTTAAACCAATCATGTTTAAAGCATGTTAAAGACCATGTGGATAGCTACAACTCTGTTTGCCTCTCTCTCTATGTCCTGTTATATGTCCAATCCAAACAGTGACACATTTCATTGTGGGATGGGTCCCTGAAGAGACTGCCATTTCAGTTAGGCTACATATTATATTAAAGATTGAATGTATTTTTAAAGATGATTTTAAAGGCATTCATTCCCATGAATATGGAGTAGAAAGCAAATCAGTATGTTTTCTTAAGAATACACACTTAAAACACTGGTAAAATGTGACATCATTCATTTATTTATTAATCACCTCTGACATTCAAAATCAGTGACACACACAGTAAGGGTCAATTTCAGGACAAATGATAATGACACATGCACATTTATGGATGTGACTGAAGTGCTGGTGGAAGTTCGATCACCCAGTTTTATTTTCATTTAGTACAAATTAAAGAGGGTAAGACAGTTGTGAGGCATATGTGGCCAAAGTATTTAGCACTCAATTCAAAACATTGCTGAGAGGGTTAGTACGAAAACACCATACTCCATGTAATTAACTTTTCCATCTTCGTCAGCATCAAGAGCGGCGAAGAACTTGTCCACTTCAGCCTGTTTGGCGGACTGCAGCGAAAGAAAAAGAACAAAACAAAAACAGTCACAGTTAGGATGTGTAAGTGGCTTCACAAAAAAACATCAATCAGGCAAAGAGGCCTTTACAGCTCGGTGTTGCAATGTCACTCCATCTTTTCAACTTACTTTTCCCTGCTGAAACTCATCACGGAGTAGATTGGACAGTTCTTTCTTGGTCATGGTGCTAGCGTCTCCGTCTTCTCCAGCGTACTTCATGAAGACAGACTTCATGGTGGCCAATGCAGCTATTAACTTTGACATGGTGGCTGAAACAAGAAAAACATATTGTTGACTGTTATTCAGTGTTTGTTTCTTTATTCACTTGTATCGACTTGTTAATTTTACATGGCTGCATCATTGTAACACATACATTGGACTCTGCTTTGGAGCATCTATTTAAAACACTGCAAGTATGTAGATGAACAGCCAGGATCAGGAATGTAAACAGTTAACATTCTCATTTCCTCCAAGTCTTGCTCTTTTTAGTTAATTTGCATTGGTTTTAAACCAGTGGCGACAGAGAAGCAAATACATTGGTACATGCAACACTTTATTAAAAACAAATTCAAGGCATCTGAACCCTGCCTCCCCCTCTAATTGTTGTTTTCTTGACGGCTTTGGCTCTGCTCTGTCTTGCATTCCTCCCACCACTAATTTTCTTTTTTAATTCCTCCTACCCTACTGCATACCTCAAGTTCTTTTTATGGAGGGGAATCTTTGGCCACCTTAATTTACTGAATCCCCAATTTTCACATTATAATATTCAGTTATTTATTCTAATATTTAAATGATATCATTATAAACTTGACATAGATGGAAAACATTGACATGAGGTTGACATGGCAGCAGCCCTATCCAGACACAGCGCCATACACAATAGACGAACCACACCCAAGTGTCAATTCATGCAGGTCAGGCTACACAAACTGCTACATGTCAGGGATCAAGCATTATATCATTTAAAAAAGCAAAAATGAGACAAGGTATTAATGCCTCAGTATAGAAAGAAGTTTGACACAAATGTCCACTTACCGAACTGGATGAATTTGGTGTGTGGGTCGAGAGTGAAGAGAGGAGATGTGTGCGGAGAACATCAACACAAACCTTTTTATATAGAGGATGACACACCCTATTTCCATTCCTCCACCCCTCTTGATATCGTTTTTTTCAATCTTTTTTTTTTGGTCTCTCCGGAAAAACGTAGAAACAAAATGTTGAAATGATAAAAAGCTGGAAGGCCTCTGTTGGAAAGGCCGCTTCCCTCATGCACCCGCACTCGCCGTGCCCGCGCTTATATTACTTTTGGACATTCCATGCGCACAGAGGGGCAGAGAGTTCAGCGGAGGAGTAGTGTCTGTTTGTGTGCGTTATTGACCAAAACACCCCACACACACATTCTGTTACTTATACAGACCTAACCCCACAAAGCCTAAGTTAATTAACCTGTGCATTGCTGTGCTGTGCTGTAAACCACCAAAGTCTGCTATTAAAGCCCATGACTGCATCCTACCATCTACTGTGTGTTCTTACCGACACCCCAGGAAGACACTCTGCTCTAACCCATTAGCCTTATACAGTCCACCCATTCAACAATTGGTCCTTCGAGCCGGATATTGTGATTTTCCTGGATTGAGACGTTGCCTTTCAACATGCAGCCAAGGCCACGACGCCAACTTCAGCCACCTGCCCACCTCCTAGACTATGTCTATGACTTGAGTGTAGGCCAGAGATTTACTAGTCAACCCCCTTTATCCCTTAACACAGCACAGCATGCACATGGCACCGAGGATGGAGCGATAGCATCTCCAGGCTCTTCTGGAGCATCCAGCCCCTTAAGCCAGTCAGGCCCCATGGATGCACTGACTTCAGCCTTCGAGGAGGGACTTCCACCTTCAAGTAAGCAAAGCATGGATCCGCGACATCATGCTTCCAGACCTCATGGTCCCCTCCTACAGCCTATCCCCGCTCCACAGCCCCTCCCTTACCACCGGCCATGGGAAATGAGCCTCCAGCAGTTACCACACGTGCCACCTGGCCCGCCCGGGTTACCTCAACCTCCAGTGAGTATGTACCAGCCGTACGCTGTCAACCCAGCACAAAGTACTGCAACACTGACATTTCCTCAGTCTTTGCCTGCGACTACGCAACCACCCCAGATGAGTCACAACCTTGGAGCTTCGACGGCGCAGTATCTTCCACAGTATCCTCCACAGCCCAGCTATAGCTATCCTCACCCCTCGAGTCAGTTGACTGGTCACCAGCCTTATCCTCATCCACCCAGCCTACCCCCTACCAAGATGGATGGTTCAGCCAAGGACCAGGGCTTATATGATCTCTTAGGGAGCATGCTACACGAGCTGCAAGTCGTCAAAGATAAATTAGCCTCTGTGACTCCTAGTCAGCCCCAACCAGATGCGTTACCACAAGCTGCCTACATGCCGTACTATGATGCCTCTCGGGTGCAGCCTACAGCGATGCTCTATAGCTACCTGCACCAGCCTCCTGTTCAGTCACAACCTGCTGCCTACGCAGCTCAGCCTGCTCATGCTTGGTATCAACAGCCCAAGGTAGAGCCACCTGGATCCTTCCATGCTCACCCACCACAGGTGCCTTCTCAGCAACCTTACCCCACTCCGCAGAGACCTCACTCAGGTGCCCCAATGACACCTCACGCATACTCAGCAGTCCAGGAACAGATCTACCGGGGTCCCAAGCCAACAATACCAAACTTTGTCACTAACGACCCTAGCGAGTTCACTCGTTTAAGGATAGCCCTTGACAACCTGTTGCCTCGCGACGCCACCGAGTTATTTAAGTATCAAATCTTGATGGATCATTTGAAGTTTGAAGATGCTCGCCTGGTGGCGGACGCCTTTCTTAACTCCCCATCCCCCTATTCAGACACAATGGCTGCTCTAACTGAGAGATATGGACAGCCTCATAAGCTGGCTCTTAAGAAGATTGCCAATGTGATGGATTCACCTGACGTCCAGAGGGGAGACACAGAAGCATTTCAGAGATTTGCCTTACAGATAAGGGCCCTTGTGGGCATGCTGAACACTCTAGGCCCTGAAGGTGAAGCAGAGCTGAGATGCGGGTCTCATGCAGAGCGACTCCTGAGTAAGTTACCAGCAGAGATGAGGTCAGAGTTCCGACGTCATATGGGCCGTCGCCCTGGGCCAGTGTACACTCTCCATGACCTGTCAGAGTGGCTCCAGTATGAGGCTTGGTGCCAGAGCTTCGATTGCCATACCAGCAGCAAGGGACCTAAACAAGGGCAGAGACCGGATCCCAAGAGAGAGGTTAAATCATTCATCTGTTCAACTACCGTACTGCATGGAGCCGCTGAGGTTGAAGAGGAACAGACTTCTGAGCCAGCCCCGTCCAAGCAAACTCAGAAGACCTTCTGTCCTTACTGTGGAAAGGACGATCATTATCTCAGCCAGTGTGCTACCTTCAAGGCATTCAGTAAAGATCAGATTACCGACTGGATCAAGACCAATCACAGATGTTGGCGCTGTGGACGTACACACATGGCCGCTCAGTGTACCCTGAAGAAGCCATGCAGCATATGTAATGGCAAACACCTCCAGATCCTCCATGAAGTCAACTCCAAAGGCGCGAGTGAAAGGCCCCCCCTGGTGAGTTCAATTACTCAATCCTTCTATCTGGACAACCCCACAGATTGCAAGCGAGTCCTCCTTAAGGTCATCAGAGTCTTGCTTCGCTATCAAGGTAAGACCCTCAACACTTATGCAGTACTGGACGATGGATCGCAACGTACTATCCTTCTCTCTCCTGCTGCCCACAAGCTTGGTTTACAAGGCACAGATGAGAGTTTACCCCTGAGAACGATCCGCCAAGATGTCCAAACCATTAATGGTTCCTCAGTCTCCTTTCAGATCTCGCCTGCAACCCATCCTCAGAAGATCTTTGAGATCACAGCAGCCTTCACAGCCAAACACCTTGAACTGGCTGACCACTCCTACCCTGCTGCCATCCTGCAAAGGTATAAGCACCTCAAAGATATCCCACTGCAGCCCTTTGAACATGTGCAGCCCTTACTCCTCATCGGCGCTGATCACACTCACTTGATCACTCCAACTGCACCTGTTCGCTCTGGCCCACCAGACGGGCCAACTGCCATCAAGACACGGCTTGGATGGGCGCTACAGGGACCAGCACGATACCTCCAGACACAGCTTCAGCCGCAGCAGTGCCTCTTCCTCTCCCTCACCCCTGCAGAGCTCAAGCTGAAGAGAGATGTAGAAAGGTTGCGGCAGCTCGATGTCTTACCTTATCGCTTTGAGAAGCAAGTAACAAGATCTAGGGAGGATCAGGAAGCCTCCAACCTCCTGAAAACCAAGACGACCAGAGTGGAGGTGAACGGTGACCTCAGTTACGCCACACCACTACTACGCAAGAAAGACTCGCCATGCCTCCAGGCCCCCAAGGAAGCTGTGATGACCTGCCTCATGAGCATGGAGAGACGCCTTGTGAAAGACCCTGACAAGACAGCAGTTTGCACTGCAGAAGTGGAGAAGCACGTTACCAGCGCTGTAACTGATCTTACCTCAGAGACCACTTTCCGTGGGTTTATCACCCCACTACCACCCGAAACAGACAGGGCCAAATACAGCAGCCGGCAGGAACTGGGAAAGGCAGGGGTTGAGAACCTCAATGGGGCGGCAGGTCTTCCTCCAACCAGTACCTTTCAAGATGCAAGGGATCAAGCTCTAAGTAGGGACCAGTTGGAGAGCTTTCCTGAAGATTATCGACTCCTGAAGGCAGACCTAGCAGATCCAGATCCTGTGACACCCAACAGCCTTTTGATGGGGCGGCCAGCCGATTCCCTCCCCCAGATCGTGTATCCAGAGTCTGAGCTGCTAGGAAGACGGAGATGCTACCTGAGTTACCGGACGGAGAGGGCAATCCTGACGGCCAGGATGGACCTTAGGTCGGCCTTTCCATGGTGCAAATTTCAACACAAATTTGGGGGCGGCTTTGTTGGAAAGGCCGCTTCCCTCATGCACCCGCACTCGCCGTGCCCGCGCTTATATTACTTTTGGACATTCCATGCGCACAGAGGGGCAGAGAGTTCAGCGGAGGAGTAGTGTCTGTTTGTGTGCGTTATTGACCAAAACACCCCACACACACATTCTGTTACTTATACAGACCTAACCCCACAAAGCCTAAGTTAATTAACCTGTGCATTGCTGTGCTGTGCTGTAAACCACCAAAGTCTGCTATTAAAGCCCATGACTGCATCCTACCATCTACTGTGTGTTCTTACCGACACCCCAGGAAGACACTCTGCTCTAACCCATTAGCCTTATACAGTCCACCCATTCAACAGCCTCCTTTCTTGCTTTTTACTCACAGCTTTTACTTTGCAGGTAAAATATTTTACTGCCAAACACATGAGGACGCCAAAAGAAATGATTCGGTGCCTTGTATTAAACTTTCACCAATAGAAATACATCAGCCAGATGTAGCACAGATGCAGCATGTGTATAATTTAAGCACCACAAAGAGATAACAGATAATTATTATACGATTGATATTTTAAAATGAAAGGGCTTGATACTTTCTGAGTAAAATATTTCAAGGCTATGCAAATTCTTCTTCCCATTCCACTTTGTTTGCATGTCATGTCATGTGACAGCCAATAAAAAGTGCTGTTAAATACCAGAGTTGGGTAGAGCAGTTTTTTTCTGCAGAGTTGGTATGAGACACAGATACACCAGTGCATTAAGTAAAAAGAGGACATAAAAAAAACGGGATAGGCGTGGTATAGGGACACCGTGACTCACTGTCAAAGAATGTTTGTGGACAGCAAATGTTGTTTAAACAAACCATTCCCTGTAGATGATAGTCTGTCCTCCCTTGACAAACAGCAAAACATCTACTGAAATAATATCTGCTCAGTACACCAGCCATAAAAATATGTTGCAATTGTTTTCTGAACTATTGTGATAATTTACCCCTTCCCAGTTAGGATTTATACCAAGATTTATGGGCCGTGTCATCAGACTGCATTGTAAAGTGATACACAGATGTCGTGTTGGGAGTTCCCGTGGTGAAGCATCACATGGTTGTGGCTGAGTCATTGTGTTGTATCAAGTTAATTCAAAGAGCAGGGTCTCAAACATTTACTAAGCCTATTATTGCACAATTCCAAGCCAAACTGTTTCGTAACTGTACCATTACAGTCGGTTTTGAATGGCAAACAGAGCCGACACTACATCGCAGCACAAGTTGTTATGTACTGCTGCCATTGGTTGTAAAATAAGTTTAAAGGGGGGAGAGATAAAGGCGGAATGGTTTCATTAATTGTCTATGTCTTTGTCTGGGGTATGTAAACAAAGGTGGCGTACCCTAGATAGCAATATGCCCGTTTACAGAGCCTAGGCTGTGTATAAACACCAGATTTATTTTTGTCAGTGAGCACAAACTTAGGTCAGGTAGCGGATCGTGAGGAGATATTCACTTATTTTGCCAATAATCATCGTCCAGAATCGCTGACTCCACCTTAAGTACAGTTAAATTGTGGCTTGACTATTAATTTTATACACGTAAATCTACAAAGTGAATAATTTTATGCTATTCAACTGCACTAGTGGGGATATGTAGAGCATGTTATTTTGGTTTCCTCTCCAAATGAATTTAAAACAGCAGTTTAAAAGCATATTTGAAAAATGAAATAAAAAGTTATGCCCATGGCTGATGTTAACTTCCATAGAATACATTTGTACAGTAGTGTAATATATGAAAGATGACTGGCAGGCAAATAATACATAAGCCTCGGCTGTGCTTTGTGTTTAATCATGATAAACATCCTGCTAGATTGCTAACTTGCTAAACTTACAGTAGATGGTGAAAATGCTTAACATTATAGACAGGTTTCTGTGCAACGTCATCGAACATATGTGCAAATACATGAGGCATGAAGCGGGCTCTTCTCTGTTGCTTTCGAGCAGAGCCAGGCAGCAAAGCAGAAGTTACGAGGAGTTGTTATGCAATTAACTGTACCAAGCGCAAAAAAACAGATGGAAAATATAAAAAATGTTAGTATTCATAATGGATATATATTTTTAGGACACTTCAAACAGCCACTGGAAGTACAACCCCTTAAGAAAACGTGTACTATCTGAAGTGTGGTTTCACTTTAAAAATCTACTTTTTTGTGAGGAAAAGTAACCCTGCTGTGTCTATAGCAGTGCTCTCAGTTTTAGGAAAACAGGCTGCTGCTGTGTGCTGTTTACTCTATGCCTCTCTCATGGTAACAACAGCAAAACAAACTTTCCACTACAGCTCAGTGGTCGATTGTGTTTGCATATGTGGGTAAGCATGTGTGATACCAGGAAATTCTGCAGCGGAAGTAGCTCAATTGTAAAGCACTGGTTTCAGCTGCAAAGGGAGACGAGAAACGAGACAAGAAAGATAGAAAGAAAGTCTTTTTTCCCTGTCTTGCTCCTCCCTATTATGTCCGCCATGTTCTTTTGATCTTTTGCTAAAAGTTTCTCTGTTTGGAGCTCGTCTGTTTGAAACTTGCTACAGAAATGCAAAGTAACTTTGTGTAGACGCGATGTAAACAAGTCATCCGTGTTCCTGTCTTGAAGGAGCAAACAACATATGCAATCAATTAGGCCTAACGTCGCTTGATCAAAAACAAGCGTGTTGCTGTTAGGCATTAACACTTATGCAAGAGTATGTCGTAATACATTTGAGTTCATTATCGTTTATGAGCTATGGTTTGGCTGAATGCATCCTGGCTAAGGAATGGTAGATCGAAAACTGGACCTCTGTTCTCTTGGCAGTTGTGTGGTTTAAGCAAAAATAATGCTGCTTCTACCACGCAGCTTGGTTTACTGCAGGTTACCATTGGACACCAGAAAATACGAGTGCAACACAATGAAATACAAGTTTGTCCAGTATCTGCTCTCTCCTTCTTGATTTCTTTCTTTGTTTCAGTTCATTGGCTCTGGTGCCTGCTCAGGGAGTTCATGTAATTGCTGCTTATAAAGCTATTATTGACAGTATGCTCTCGTGACACAATGAAACTGAATCAATTGAAGTCGTAATGAAACGTAATGTTTGATTTGTTGTAATGCAGTTCGATATGTTGTCATGCATTTTGTGCTGACAAGGCTTGCATAGCTGTGGTGTCAATAAGGTCGATTGAATCATTATCGCATTGATATATTATTTTTTTCTTTCTTTTCCATGGATATTAAATGGTGCCAAGGAGCGTGGGTCGTTACCGCGCCGCCATGATCTTCACAGCCAGCAATGCTGCATTTAACGTCACAGAATAATGACTGTATACATTTGCAATCAGTCAGGCACCAACAAAGCACCTTTATTACAAGTAACTTCTCGTTCCAGTGCTCTGAGGCAAACCAAGGAGCCACCTGACAACTCTTAGGCTCCAGAGCCTCAGGCTGCAAAGGTGGGGCTGATAGCAACTGGGTAGGGTGTTGCTTCTCCCTGCTTGTGGTTGCTGACTATCAACAGGGAAAATCGCTCAACTGAATTATGGGTTTTTTTTCACTGCATTGTATCAGCTCGACTCAACTCGCATTTTAGGCATTTCCACCGCAATATCATGGTACCTGCTAGCGGCTGTTTTTTTTGGTATCACCTCGCTCTAGCTTCCAAGCGAGCTAAGCCAATGCTAGTCTCGCAAAGCCAGACCAAACTACACAGCACGTAGTATGGTCTGGAAGCACTCTGTTTAGAGCCGTCTATTCGGGTGGGGAAACCGGGGGAAACTGGACTAGCCTGTTTGTATTTGTTTAAACCAATCACAATCATCTAGGCCGGGGCTAACCCCGGGAAGCAGCAGCGGTGTCCTGCAAAATAGTGCCGGGGGGGGACTTATTTTGATGGAATGTCTTCACGTCCAGAGACTGTCAGAGAAATGGCTAAACCCGCAAACGCCACACAAAAACTATTAAAGACAAAAGGAATATACATAGTGTGTTGCTTTCTAACCAGCATGTCAAGACACCATACACTTTAGCCCCCGAGGAGCTCACGGGATAACTTAACCGGAGTTAACTAGCCACGTAGTGTTATCTCTGGTAACATTATCATCGGCGGTTGAGAGGACGGCTACGGCGGTCGAGTAGAATTTTTAGCATTCGAGAACTTATGTCACCACCTCCTATCGCTGTAGTCAGAGCCGTAGTCCGTCTGTTTACAGGCAGAACAGGGTTTTGACGTTGTGAGCGCTACACCAACTGCAGCAAGTAGCCGTAAGAGTTGCTAGGTGATAGTGGAAGCCGTTGGAATCTTTCCCCGTCGCTAAAACACCGCTGCTTAGTCCCTCACCAAAGAAAGGGAACGGCGGATCTTAATCTAGCTGGTTATAAGGTCCGGTGCTCAATTCAAACCCCCACGCTTCATTTTCCAGAGTTTATGAGGGTATTTCTGCCCGGGGGTAGTTGTACAATGAAGTTGGACAGCTAGGCTAGGCTAAGCTAGGCTGCGTCCCGGACCGCCGCCGCCAATATTATTATCCCGAAGTATAGCCACACTTTATTTCTGTCTACAGTAATGTGACTTCTCACACCCTGTGTGTGTGTGTGTGTGTGTGTGTGTGTGTGAGAGAGAGCGCTGCACATAAGCACACGGGTTGACTGTGAGCGAATTGTTTCCGAATTTGAGGGGGATCACAATAGGGGAAAGCCAGCAACCGGAAAAGGAGGGGGCTGCGTCAGGGCTGCGTTGCTTTTCGACGCAAGCGAATAGACGCTGGCGGAAGTGGTCATGCCAGACTAAGCCAATGCTAAAAGGTGACCTCGGCCGACTGCCGGCCACTGATTGGCCAGAGACTACTGGCTTCATTCTGTTGTATTTACTCCCAAACTCTCCGGACTTTTCGAGTGTATTTTGTCTCGCGGCGTGCAGCCTTCTCTGGCTCTCTTTCATTTGATTTGCATCACAGATCCGAAAAAACGTATTGAAATGTCCATATATTCTTTAAACTCACCCAGTTGTGTTGTGTGCGAGCGATTACATTACATTTCAGTGATTACTTCAATAAAATATTCAGGCTGAGACACGGCTTGCATTTTCAAACACGTATCCTGAAACAAGCACAAAACAGACAATTTTATGACGCTCGTATTTATGTGCATAGGGATGTACGTGACGCATCCCGGATTCCCTACAGCTGACTGAGTGGCCGAGTCACACATCGGGACACCAATCCTCCCTTTTAATGGCCCATCGCAATATTCTTCTGCTTCTTTTAGCAAACACTTAAAAGGGGGGTATTTCTTGAACATTTTCCATCCATATTTTTGGATGTTGGTTCAGTTAATAGTACAACAACAACTGCTCGTAATTTCTGCTTTGCTATTTGGCTCCGGAGTCGGCTTTTTGCCCCTTTGTATGACGACCCCGCCCACGTTCAGGAAGTACTATTTGCAGTGGAAAACGACCCGTGCTGCTACCAAGCCCCAACCTCAGCGATTTTTACCAGCATCCAATAAGGAAGTGACCACAACTGTAGTAACCCGGAAGTGCCACTGGGGGGTGGTACCAAGACCGAGCAGTTTTTCTTTGACTCACTTGTTAGACAGGCCGTTTTCAAAGTCTTATTAAACCTATTTACAGCCTGGTCCACAAAACCATTTTAGTCTGTATGTTTAGGTCATATCTCAATAACACTGAGGGGGGTGAATTTTTTTGGACCACGCTAGTTTTTATTTTATCGGAGGTTAAAATGTATTGGCGCAATCTCTTGAGTGACAGCTCTCCGCCCGTTGTCCCTCACTTTGCCTCGGAGGTATACGTCAGCTATCTCCCTCCCCCCGACGTGAGGCGGAGTAAAAATCTCACAAAATGGCGACGCGCACAATCCAGGATTATTGGATGCCGTGTGAATAACTGAGTTCAGCCCGGATGCTACATCCATATTATTTACTATCTATGGCTGCTACCAAACCGAGTTTAGTTAAGTCGAGTTGAGTCGAGTAGAGCTACGGTGGAAAAGTGCCATTAGACCAACTGACTCAAATTACTTAAATAACTTATACGGCTTTACAGTATGCATTGCCTGATGTAACTTTTTTTTGTCTTATCTATTTTATATCTGTATTTGTTTAAATTTCTAATCAAATTACTTTAATATGTGTTTTTATATTTTTTGTATTCTTGCATACTTTTAATTGCAGTAAAATTGTTATAGGTTTCTGTTGGTTTTTGCTATGACCTCTTTTAGTTTTTACTCTGTACACATCTCCATGACATAGTGAGACAAAGACTGGAAGCAAGGGGAAGTTTACACTTGACATTGAGACCTACTGTAGAAAAACATGCATTCACTTCATTTACTTGTGTGTATTGTCTTCTGGTCTTCAGGAATAATAATATGTCACTATTGGGTAAAATAGACATTAAGGTTAAACAATGTTTACAGTCCTTATGGTATAGCTTGACTTCCACAGTCGTTCATCATCAATCTTTTTTAATTAATAATTTAGAACAGATAACAGCTGAGAAATGCGTTAATAAGTACCTTAATCTTGAGGTTTTGAGTTATAAATACATTTTACAAAAAGTACAAACTGACAGTGAGTCACATTTACTGTATGCTGGATATTTGTGTGGTACATTTTCATTGCTTCACCTGACATTAACACTCAACTTGCACAACCTGTTCTAAACAGGTGAAGACCTGTATATTATACAGTAGGGGAAGGTGGGGTGATTTGTGCAACTTTTTACTCAAAGTGATTTTAAAGTGAGGCCTTGACAGTTATGTCTCCAACTCAAATATGTACATATATTTCAGGATGTTGTGCATCCCTGGCAATAAAAACTTTGGATCTGGAATAAACTGTTTAAGAAATATAGCTTTCGGAAAAAAAGTTGTCTTGTCGCACAAATCACCCCACGACAAAGTCACCATCATCATCTTTCTGGCCATCTGAACTCTCATCAGTGGTGTCGTTAAGTGGAATTGAGATGTCACTCTCTTCTGAGCTACTGTAGACAATCACTTTCTTTTGGTGACCAGCGTATACAGCCATGCCACTGGCACAACTCTCAGAAATGTACTTTGCACTAGTTGCTCCGTGCTTGTGGAACCAACTGCCACCTGACAAATGTGATTCCCCCTACATTTCTGCCTTTAAATCAAGGCTCAAAACCCATATGTACACCCTGGTGTTTCCTCCCCATTAACCTCTGCACTACTTACTTACCTCTGCACTACTATCTGTGTTTATGTGGATGTATGGGCTTTACGTCTTTTATTTTGGTTATTGTTATTTTACCTTCATTGTTTACCTACTGAATGCACTATGTACAGCACTTTGGACAGTGCAAACTGTCATAAATGTGCTTTTATAAATACATTTTACTTACTTACTTACTTATAACTCACCCAGGCCCTTGCGCACAAATCACCCCATCCCCAGAATTTTGGATAATAGGCATGATGCAGCAATTTAGGGTTGACATTGTGCTAATTATATAGACTCAAAGTGTAGCATACCAAAGCACTAAAACATGTGTCAAATGTTTTCAAACGTGTCTATAATTGTTCAGACACAATAATCAAAAAACCTTGATCATGGAAATTTTACTTTGAAAGGCAAAACACAGTTTTTTGAGCTTAAATGTGCTTATATCTTATTCCTTGTGTCTCCCTTCTTTACAGGATGAGTCAAATGGATGGCTCTTCTTAAATATGTGGTCACATTTCCAATTTCTTCCACGGTTTTCTAGAAACAATGGGTTTTGCAACTTCCAAAATGCACAAATCACCCCACCTTCCCCTATATTTTTTTATTCATGCTAGAACCTGCAGAGTATTGAGGGGTTGCAAAAAGGTTTCTGACTGAAAACCTTACCTCTTGTGTTGATTTACGCTGCACTATGGTCGAAAACCATTCACAACACAACAACTGGTTGAATGGGACTGGACTGAGCTCATGTGCTTTAGACCAGGTGCATTTTGTTTATTCAGCTTGAACTAAAGAACACATTTGTAAAGATGGTGCCATCAAACAAGTACAACAAGTTCTCTTGTGATAGTAGACCAGAGAAAGTGAGATTTGAATGTCTTTTCTCCTACGGCTACTTTTGAAAATGGAAACCCATACAATGACTAGATTTTATCCAGTTTAAAATTAAATTAATTCTCTATATAAATACCTTACACTACATTATTAAGCTGTCTGAAAGGCACCTACAATCACTGGACATTGAAAAAAAAGCTATGAAAAGGTGTGTGTTCATATGAATGAATGAATAACCCTGATCCCATTCAACTCCACAAAACATATATTTTATCCTGGAGATGGAAGAAACAACATGTACATGAATTGTTTATTAAGGTACTCTATCTGTTCTAAAATATAAATTTAACTTTACTATTTACATTTCCTGAAAAGACATTTCCAACAATTTGAGGGATTGGCTTTTTTCTTTCTTCCTCCAGTCTTTGAGCTATATAGCAAAATATGCCACACAACTACGTACGTATGTTTGTATTAAACTCACTGATGAGAAATGACAGTGATCTTACCATCTCTGACCTTTGATGCAGCCGCCCCCTCCCTCTGGAATGCCCTTCCCAACCACACCTGCAATGCCAACACTCTTTCATCCTTCAAAACAGCCGCAAAACACACCTTGTCACCTATGCTTTTAACCTTTAAATGTTTTTATTTTGTTTTGTTTTGTTTTTGTTTTGCATGATTTAGCTGCTATTGTGAAGCGTCTTTGAGCATTTGGAAAAGCGCTATATAAATCCTATGTATAATATTATTATTAATATCTCTGTAGGCAACACTCAACCCAAAATCTATATGTTAACAACACTAGCAGAAATGGGGGAACATGTTGAACTTGTTGAAGATGAAAATCTTGCAAAACTTGTTCTAATTCTATTGCTGCTTTCTCACACCAACATGATAATTACCATTCCAACATTGTTTTCTACTTCTTCTGTCTGTCTTGTCACTAGCATCACCTTTTGTCTGCTAGGGTGTTATTGGGTGTTGTGGAAACATTTCTGTTGTTTCTCTCCTCAGCAGTAGAGTAGCAGAGTATAGGCTAAGTGTGTTATTGAAGCTCTTGAGGGATCAGTGGGCAACAGAGTGCTAAATTGACTCTATATGAGAGTTTATTGATTAACACTCATGTAAACCCAAATCCACCAAATCCTTCTAACTATGTGATTTTGGGAGCTAGTTGCATGATAGTAACATGTGAAAAGAGTTAGAGATATTAATCAATCCAAATTTAAAATATTGCCATTTAAGTTCGATACACTTAACGAAAATTTGATTTAGATGAGGCAGGCTATAATCTTAAATATCACAATAAGTGGTTTGAACCCATCATAGCGCTCTGCCCGAATGTTCTATAAAAATAATGACTGCTGCCATGGAGACTATTTGATATGGCCACACCCAAACAGTCCTGCCAAACGGTCTAGCTAGTATGACAGCTGTTTTTTTAACTAAGTTTTCTAATAGGCCTATTTATGAAAATTTATTTTCAATCATATTTCAGTGATTCTTGAGAACCAGGACAAAAGGCCGTCTTCCAAATGTAACTGCTGTTATGTTTAAAACTAAAAATATTTAAAATTGTAGATGTTATTAGGGATTAAGAATAGAATGTCTGGAGCACAATTATCCCCTTAAATTTTATTTTATCATTATTACGTCAAATATATGACACTTGTTATCTTCTCACAACGTCCAAAACAGTGTGTCCACAGAAAGGGTTTCAATCTTTCTAACACCTATTAAAAATGTACTTTAATGATTAAATAGAGCTTTTTTCATCAAAAGCAACACTAAATAATCTCTCATATCAATAAAAACTGTTTTTAACACATTCATGTTTTGTAAGGATTCTAAGTGGTGGGACCACTTTACTGTAAGTAAATACCGTCAGACATTTCATTATGTAAAATGTAATAAAATCAGACGAAATAAGGGGCAGCTGTCACTTTGAAGGACCTCTTGTCAAATTCTACCTCTGCAGAGTACATTACGCGCCCCACACACATCCTGCGTCTACCTCTGTAGCGCGTCGCGTTACCTTACTGCTGCCTCTCTCGGACTTTTCTCGGACACACATGCAACGTCTCAGCAGCTGCTGCTGCAGCGCTGCTTCTAAAAGCCCTATCTTTCTACATAGGGTTTTCATAGATAATTCCCATTAAAAATGAAGTTCTTTCATGTCATCTATGATGCATATGATTTATATTGAGTCTGGACAGTAATCCGTGCGCCCCATTGTAATTTTTTTTCTTTTTTTTTGCCATATTTTCGCTTGTTGGAAGTTTTATTTTGAAGGGGACACACCAGGAAATGGTGAAACTACAGCGAAAGATGCCAGTATGAAGTCAATGCGACTCTCAGCATAGTATTTCAAAAATCACTTTACTGATTTATACGGGAGAGAGAGAGGGGGGGTGTGGTCGGGGAAGAAGAAGGCCGTAGACACAGATAGAGCAACGGAAAACTGTTGCGCTCATCATGATCTTTTTTATTTCTTCACTATATTGGATCTCTATATGTGTCATTTATCCAAAAATGAAATGCCAGAACTAATTGAAAATTAGGTTTTAAATCCATCGGATTTTGATTGCACAATTAAATCGTGAAATAAAGGGATTATTCGCATATACGACTGAGGGATGTTTTATTTTGAAATAAACACACCGGGTAAACGTGTAACTAGAGTGAATGCTGCTGGTATGACTGTCAGTAGAGTATTTCTCTATCAGTTAAAGCACAGAGACGCGAGAGAGACGCGCTGCTCTCAGAAAAAAATAGGCGAGCCTCCTGAGGTGAAGGGGAGCGTCGCTGCAGACGTGCCTCCGACGCGCCTCAGCAGTGCGTCTGAGGTTGGATGTGTGCTCGCTCTACGTTGATTTCACAGTCTGTGACCAAAAGTCAGACGCAGACGCGAGGTAGACGCGCAGTAGAGGTAGGATGTGTGTGGGGCGCGTTAGTTTTAGAATATTTTACATTCCGAATCTTGAAAGTCCTGTGTCACAACCATGATATGTCAACACCGACTTACAATTTCTGAAGAAGTTATTGACATTTTTTGATAATTTTATTTTCCTGAAGTAGTTCATACAAGCACCTAACATCAACAGAAAAACCAAATGGCTACTAGATAAATTCCATTTGTTATGTTTAAGAAACGTTAAATATGTCAACAGTTGACGGTGGTGATTGGCCAATGACGGTGGTGATTGGCCAATGACGGTAAAAAAAAAAGCTGGGAGGTTGTGTCAAAGCTTAGCTCAGTAGCTTAGTATATATTGGATACTACATGTAATTCAATTTGCCGAAACATAGGGTTTGTATTTTTTCAACATTGCACCCTGTTTTGTCCCACTTCTCAAGAATCACTGATTTTTGTAAAAGCTTATTGAGACACTCAACCCAACAAGTTTGTTTTACTTAGTGGGCTACCTTTCCTTTGGTCAATCAATATTCTTACTGGGGTGAGCAGATATGCTTCAGACCAGGTGCATTCTGTTTATTCAGCTTGAACTAGCTGGCATTCATAAGCATATGGTTTCAAACAGATGCTAATTGGCAAGGACAGGTGTTTATATACAAATACATGGGAATAGAGATAGAAAGCAGACACAACTGCAAATGAAATGATTGCCATAGTTTTCATTTATTTTCTTCATCAGTCAGTATTGAATGAACACATATTGGTGGTAATTCTTCAAGTAATCTTCTCTCTACTCATTCACTGTCCTCTTCACAGGGGGCTTTGCCCTTGCCTGTCTTCTTGTGGTAGTGGCATTTGGCCATCATACACACACACTTAGAAAACTTATTGAAGTTGACCTGTCCATCTTTCCCCATCTTCCGCATGGCCTTGGGACCACCCTCTTCCATTTTAGCCTGGGGAAGAGATCATAACAGTTAAGGAATAGGACGCAGGGTAAAAGGGGAATGTCTTTTATAGATGTAACAGTGTCATGTACAGTGAGTGTATTGAGCTTCTTACTTTAATCTCGGGGTTTTCAATTTCTTTATCAAACAGCTTCTTCATCTCGTCCTTGCTCAACTTGCCATCGCCATCAGAATACTCCACGAAGATATCCACAATGTTCTGAATGGCCTGTTCTAGACGAGCCATCACTGCTGTAGCTGGAAAACAAGATGGAGATTGGTTGGTTTTTGCAGAACCCTTATTTTAAAGTCTTAGAAAACCTCTCGATATCTGCATATTAGATACATATGCTGTTTGATGGAAGTTTACCGGTCAGAATTAACAATGGTAGAAGTCACAAGTTTTTTTATTTATTTCTTCTCTCTTTAAACTCAGGATGACATACGCTCAGTGCTATTTGTGTTAACAGTTAAAGCTATGAGAAATGTAAGGACAGGCTCCATTGTTTTGGACCAATAAGGAGGCTGCCAGTTTACAGACACTATTCAATCCCTCCATATATTCCTTGCAGCTCCTCAGTGAAAATAAAGATTTATCTCCCTGGATTATCTACCCTACCTATGCACACAACTCTTGGCGGTTCAATGCGTTCACATGCCTGGACATGTAGTCAAGGTCAACAAATGCAAAACATTTCTCAATAGACAACACAAACATAACACTACAGTATATTCTGAGTAATGACAAACCAACAGGACTCACCTATAGAGTTTACGTTCACCAGGTAAAGAGAGCTCACGTCTGTGAGTTACCAGCTTGGTCCCAGATGAGACTGATGTCAGACTGAAGGGAGAAGTCTCCATTTTATATTAGCAGACAAACAATGTGTGACACGTTCAAAAACATACATGAACAAAGGGACACGTGCAGTGATTTCATGTACCAGACATCTGGCCCACTCCCATCAAAACCAGCTCCACCGGTCCTATGGCACCATTCTGTACAGCTAAAGGAATTTATCATCGCTCAAAATATAATTGCGTGTTTGTGTCGTCTATTGAAGACATTTTTTGCACTTTGACTTAATGTGCATGCATTGTTCTGTGACGTTTTGTGTTTA
This sequence comes from Ammodytes marinus, assembly GCF_949987685.1. Classification (NCBI taxonomy): domain Eukaryota; kingdom Metazoa; phylum Chordata; class Actinopteri; order Uranoscopiformes; family Ammodytidae; genus Ammodytes; species Ammodytes marinus. The sequence continues at coordinate 20,056,044 of NC_137217.1, read as the reverse complement.
TAGGTTTGGATGAGATAATCCAGGGAGATAAATCCTTCTTTTCATTGAGGAGCTTCAAGGTTGGGCTATGTTGGAGAGACTAGTGGCACTAAATAACAAGCTACACAGCGACTTGATTTAATCCCAGTCCAAAATGTTGGATAGAAGTCATAGCCGTGTCTGTGCTTTTGTGTAAGTATCATCTGAATAATAATAGTATGTGTGTGAGAGTTGCTGCTATCACTAGTTTTGCATTTATCTTTATTTGCATCCATTTATGCACATCAGTTTATCATGTGCAGGACTGGATCCTACCCCAGCTCACATCGGACAAGAAGAAAAAGTATGCCCTGAACAGGTTTACTTTCTTTGTGTAGATGAGTTTTTATGAAACTGCCAGAGACAGGTAGGCTACTGCAAATATTTCTGTGTAAATACACTATAAATGAATAGGTGTTCAGCCAAATCAGTGACTGTCGAAAGCAAAGCTATAACAAAAGCGTAAGAATAAATTAATCCTATGCCTATTCTACTCCACAAGTAGAATCCATTACACACAAGTAAATGAAGAGAATGCAGGTTTAAATATAGTATGGCTAACTTAACTCTGCTTCCTGTATTTGCCCTAGCATGTAATGGAGATGTGACACATACTGTAACTTAAATTTATGTTGATGATCCCCTCAAACTCCTGGTAAGAATCTGCACAACATTTATTTTAGGAGTATTTGGCAACGCTGCTCAGTTGGACCGTGGTATTACAAGGTTGAGAATTTCTCAGAGATCAAATACAGATTCAGTTTTTCTCAGTCGAGCGATTCTTCCTCACCACAAAAGGGATCACCTGATCATCACTTCTTCATTGCCTCAAACATAAGGCTTAAGGCATAAGTAATTTTTCCAAATGTGGCAAAAAGGCTGCATATTCAAATGATACTTACACTAACACATGTAGTGTGACTTATACCCAACATTTTGGAACCAAATCAACTGGCTGTGTAGCTTTTCATTAATTACATATCTTACTCCACAGTAGGCCCAACCTTACATCTCCCCAATGAAAAGAAGGGTTTATCTCCTCAGATTATCTATCTACTGTTAGACACAACACGTCACGGATCAATGCAAAACATTTCATCAATAGACTATTGAAACTAGCCTGGAAATCCTGACCCTGATATCTTGAACGATAGAGGGTCTGGCGACGATCAATAGTAATTTCCAACTCTAGGGGCGGCTCCTACTCGTGCATTTCAAATGCCACTGCACGCAGTTGGATAGCACTACAACCAATCAGAGCGATGCACAAGTGACGTAAGCCCCGTTCGTTTAGCGAACAGCTGTTAAACTGTTCAATTAAACGTTTGCCGTTGTCGGTCGGCAAAACAGAACATTCCACTTACTTGCTAGTGAAAGCTATGAGTCCCGTCTTCCAATTCGTTAAGGGTCGAGGCCAAAGCAGTCTCAAACTCACACAACATATCCGCAGCCATCTTTGATGTTTACTATCACAGCTTCGACGTCGCATGCACGTCACTGTCGTCATCCGGTTACGTCCTCCCCAGAGCACCATATAAAGGGCTCTGGCGCGCCCATATTAGATAGAACCAATTGAAACGTTATACCAGATTTCTGGTAGTCTTGATAAGCTTCAACGGAGCGTCTCCAGACCAACACGCGCAGCAAATTTAATTTGCCTGCGCCTAGTGGCAGGTCTGGGAATGCCAGGCTATATTGAAACATGAAACTATATTAATCCTTTTAGTCGTACAGACTGGCACAAAAGGACCCGTGGAGCTGGTTTGATGGGAGTGGGCCAGATGTACAGTACATGAATCACTGCACGTGTCTCTTTCTACATATGTATTTGCATGTGTCACACATTGTTTGTCTGCTAATATAAAAAGGAGACTTTTCCCTTCAGTCTGACATCAGTTTAATCTGGGACCAAGCTTGTGACACGGACGTGATCTCTCTTTACCTGTTGAACGTGAACTCTAAGGTGAGTTCTGTTGGAGAAGAAATTAATATTGTCAGCCTGGCAGCCTCTAAAACCTGATAGCATGTCCTTACCTTTTCTTAAAACTCTAACTGTTAACAGAATTAGCACTGAGCGTATGTCATCCTGCTTTAAAGTATTGAGTTTGAACATCTGACTTCTTTTTTTTTTTACTTTACCTCTCTGAATACCTAAACCTGTGAGAAGGAACAAACAAACACAAATTTGAAACTTTTACCATTGTTAGTTCTGACCGTTTTACTTTTGTCAAACAGCATACAGTATGTATCTAATTTGCAGATATCGAGAGGTTTTCCTATCTCCATCTTGTTTTCCAGCTACAGCAGTGATGGCTCGTCTAGAACAGGCCATTCAGAACATTGTGGATATCTTCGTGGAGTATTCTGACGGCGATGGCAAGTTGAGCAAGGACGAGATGAAGAAGCTGTTTGATAAAGAAATTGAAAACCCCGAGATTAAAGTAAGAAGCTCAACACACTCACTGTACATGACACAGTTACATCTAAGACATTCCCCTGTTAGCCTGCGTCCTATTCACCTTTCAGATGCGCTTCATGACCTTAAATTATCTGTTCCCCAGGCTAAAATTGAAGAAGGTGGTGCCAAGGCCATGCGGAAGATGAGTGGGTTTGACGGACAGGTCAACTTCAAAGAGTTTTCTAGGTGTGTGTGTATGATGGCCAAATGCCACTACCACAAGAAAACAGGCAAGGGCAAAGCCCCCTGTGAAGACGACAGTGAATGAGTAGAGAGAAGATTGAGTTTGAAACACTTGAAGAATTACCACCAATATGTGATTAAAATAAAAAAAACTATGAAATTCAATTTGAATTGTGCTTCCTTGTCGTTTTGTTGCAATCATTGCATTTGCAGTTGTGTTTGATTTCCCTCTCTATCCATCTATTTGTATATAACCACCTGTTTGTGCCCATTCGCATCTGTTTGAAACCATACGTTTATGAATGGCAGCCAGTTCAAGCTGAGTAAACAGAGTACACCTGGTCTGAGGCATATGTGCTCACCCCAGACCGAATATTGATTGACCTTCAAAAGTTTCAATAACACACTTACTCTGCTGAGGAGAAAAACTCCACAAAACTTTACTGATGTCAAAAAAATTACCTTAATAGTTCAAGTGGATTTGAATCCACAAAGTGTAAACCCACTCACCCCAGCAGACATAAGGTGCTGCTATACAGGCTTTAAGATTTTTTTTTAAATGACAATGACAGGGATTATTCTCTTTGTGTGAGAAGGGAGTGGTACAAATAGAACAGGTTGTGCAGGTTTATATGGAGAGTTTATTTTAGGACAGCTATTATGCCTTAGGTGTCAATGGGATTTGTCTTGTTAAAGCCACTACGAGTAACATGGCACGTTGGCGTCCCCTTTGTCGCAAAGCTGTTTTCTAGCTCGTGCCAGGCGTGCAAGTGTGAACTGAGAAGGGCGCAATATAGTGCATGTCCAGGTGTTGAAAGTGTGAGGACTCTTTTCGGCTCCGTGAGAGTGGTTTTGACACTGCATCAACTAATGCCAGTCAGTGCTACACACACCTGATTGCAATGAGTTGATGCAGCAGTGTCACCTAACTACTCTCTCTCACGGAGCTAAAAGATTACGTGTCCTCACAGAAAGCGAATGAACGAGAGACGGCAGTTAGTATGGATCACGATGAGGTAATGTGTTTGTGTTGTTGATGTAAATAATGACTATTTCAGATAATGGTTATCTGATGATGGTGAAGCAAAGCAAACTTTGTGTTAGTAGCCTACCAACCGCTCATTCATTTAGGAGTAAACACTGCAGTCTAGTTTCGCTCTCGTGAAATTGTATACACGTTGCTTGGCAACGCCCTCGTCCCGGCCGTAGCCTATATCACTCTCCCTTTTAGCTTTTCTTCATTGCATTCTCTTTTTTTTATTTGATGGTTCAGCCCCGTTATCAGTCATTATGACGACAAAGGCTCAAACAAGGCTCCCGCTCCCCTTCCCTCACCTGGAGGATAGGCTTCTCAAATCGCGTTGCTGCGCCACACTGAAATCTGCAACCAATACGGATATGTGACCATAGAGCCTGCACGAGCGAACCGAAAATCGGACTGGGTGTGCGACCAGACCAAAAGCAGTAATAAAAACTATATAAAAACGTCTTTCTTTGCACTGATGGTCTCGTTTGCTGTTAAAGGTAATTTATGATTATCAGAGGAAACATGAGGCTGTTTAAAAGATATTTAAATGTTACTCGTAGCTGCTTTAAATGATACTGAATTTGTTCCAAGACTGAAAACAAGGAATACACTTGTGTCTATCTCATATTGTTTAGTCTATGCCTATGTGCTGAAAACAAAAAAAACAAAAAAAAAACAGGGTGTGACCGAATCATGTGTTGAGGCGTCCAACTGAGAAAAAGTTGGGACCAGCAGTGCAGCTAGTGGGAATGTAAGTCTGGAGCCCTAATAAAATAAAAACTATGATAGGAAAGTCAAAATATTTACTTTTTATCTCACAATGGTGACTTCACAGATTGTTATTTTTTTGTTTCTTTTTTTTAAAATCTCAAATGTTCAATTTTTATACTTTTGACATTTTCTGTTTTTCACTTTTTTCTTTCGTTCACTCTTGGAAAAGGGCTTCCATAAAGTTCATCAAAAGGCTTGAGTTTTGCAAGAGAATATTCTTTTCTGAAACATAGTTCACTCTGTATTTTAGGCATAATGTATTGCATTGCTTTCTCAGCCTCAAAATATATCAAAGGTGATACAAGTTCATGTGAACCCACTAAACGTCAAGTACAGTTAAATCTAACTATGAGCACACAAGAGAGAACATGTCACGCTGGTAAAGCCAACATTGTGCTGGAAGATCCTCACCTGGCTCTCACGTGATTTTGGTTCACTTGCTCCACCTGGCAGGCAGCTTGGAGAATGCAGTCATACGGTGACATTGCTGTCAGTCAAGTCAACATAGCAACCACACAAGAAATGGGTGTGACTCTCAGGAAATATCAAAGGCACACATTGGAAGCCTTTCTCCTAAGTATTGAAATATAAAACAAATTATAAATATATATATATATATATATATATTTTATCCGTACATCTTTAAGTTTGCTTAATACAGTAACTCTTATCCTATCCTACTACCAACCTCAAAGTAGCAACTTAAGCCTTCCAGGGAGGGGAGGAGCATGGCAAAGAAGGAACAGCTAAGACTGAATAGTAGTGAGTTAACACTTTGCAGACAAGAGTGGCCGTAACACACCTCAGAACAATTCTATGGAAGATTACATTGATTAATGTATAGAGAACTACTGTATCTTCTCTGTGTTCATTGTATCTTTACTGTCTGCACCAACAAGTAAACTTACTTGTCAATTAACCCAATTCTGATTCTGAAATAGAAGTCATGTGTTTAGCATGTAACAAATAATAACAACAATTCCACACAAATTGAGGGGTTGAAATTATCACTTTGTTTAGAAAGAGAGATATTTTTTTCAGACAAGGATACAGTTTAAAATTCATACCTTTCTTGATCCTTGCTAAATTTGCACATTTGCGCAGAAATTTTATTAGACACAAATAGATCCAAACAGAGATGGAAACCAAAGAGACATGGGTATTTTCTACAATGTTCATGACATGAAAAAGATTGGATATAAGTCAAAACCTTAACCTGTGGGGGATTTCGGTCGATAGTATCGTACAGAATAGACCAGATGTTTCCATTGAGGAAGCACTGACAGTGATGTGTGCACTGGAGAACAAAGAAAGTGATGAGTTTCGTGAACGTACCACGTTTCTCAATTTCCTTCCAAGGCAATGACACCCGATAACTCAGCAACCGTATACTTGCATGGATTGCCATACGCAGATGAGGAAGACCACAAGAAATCAAGTTTCATAGTTTTGAATGATTTATTTTCAGGAAGTTTTTGAACAGACAGTTACTTGAGACTAGGTTTTACAGAGTTAGGAAAACTCAAAAAAAACAGGCTTGAATGTCATGCTGGATGTTCAAACTTTCTAGGACCGGCAGTGTCATTATCTAAAATACATGCTGATAAGTCGTATAAAATCTATTTTTTTTAATGGGTCCCAGTGCATACACATTTGAAGGTGTTTCAGTTGATCTTCTTCAGTCTGACTGTTCCTCTGCCTGTTCTTTGCTTTTGCCTTTGCTTCTCTTGCCACCCTTGTTTTTCTTCTGCAGTTGGTAGTAGCACCTGGCCAGGACAGACACACACTGACAGAACTCTCGGAAGTTGACTTCGCCATCGTGGTTCTTATCCAGCATTTCCATGGCGTCCCCAATGTCCCCCGCATTGATTTTACCCTGGAGAATTAATTCTTGCAGTTAAATTACAGCATGAGATTGACTTTAGCACAACTGAATGCGTAAGAAGCAGCATTATAT